>NW_005871055.1:5577730-5650020 GCF_000147115.1 Myotis lucifugus
CAGAATACATCACGGAACACGGACAGGGGTACGGCGGCGGTAACAGCTAAACAAACAGGGACGATCCATCACAGGCAGCCAAGGAACCCGAACATTCTCCTCCCTCGGAGCAGGCGCCTCGGCCGGGCACACGTCCTCGGGGAGTCCGGGGCCGGCGCCGAGCCTCCCCGAAGGGCGGCGAGCGGTGCGCTAGCGCGGAGGGTGCGAGCCGCTCGTGTCCTCTTCCTCCGCAGCCGGCTGGTCCTCACCCCGCTGCTCCCGCGGCCCGGGCGGGAGGGGCCGCAGGCGGCGGCGACGGCTCCTCACTCGGCGGCGTTGGTGGCCAGACGGGCTGGTGCAGCGACTGCAGCCGATGCCGTTCAAAGGAACGAGAGGTGGGGTTGGTCGGTGTCGGCAAACGGGGCGGGCGAGTGCCGCGGGAGGGCAGCGGGCGGGGAGGGGGCGGAGGTGGTTGTTACTAGTGCTCTTCTCCGGCTCCACGGTATCCCCCGGTCTCTCGCGGCATCGGGAGAGGAGGGACCAGCGCCCGAGCGCAGGAGGAGGAGGGGCGAACGCCGGCCGGAGAAGGCGGCGGCGGGGGGAGGAGACCGACCGGGGAGGGAAGATGGCGTCTGCGCATGCGTCCCGGCGCCGCAGACATAAAGCCGGGTCCGGCGGCGAAGGCGGCGGCGGGTGTTCGGGCCTTGGGTGCGCTGACGGAAATTGCCGAAGACTGGCGGAGGCGCCGAGACCGGTGGTGGGGGCGGGGAGCTCCGCCGGGGAGCGAATCGGGTGGGCCCGTGAGACCGCCCGAGTGGGGGTGGGGCGGGATGCGGGGCGCGCGCGGGTTAGGTGTGTCCGCTCTTTTTCACACGCGGCCGTCGCGCGCGCGCGGGCACGCGGCGGAGAGGGGAGCGTGGCGGGGAGGTCGCTGGAGCCGGCGTCGGGTGTACGCGCCCTGGGAGGTGTCCCCCCGCCTGCGGAATGGATAATGAGGCTTTTCTCCGCAGCGACAGCATCACGAGTTTTAGTTCCCAGGAGCCCGCCGCCGCCGCCACCGCCACCGCCACGACATGAGTCAGGCTTTCTTGGCGCGTGGCGGCAGCCCTCCTCGCGGACCTCGCCGCACCTGGGCTCCTCCCGGGCCCGCGCCGCCCTGGCCCCTCGCAGGATGACGCCCTAGCGCCGGGCGCTGCGGGGTCCGCGGCAGGCCGGTGGCTCCGCACGATGGGTGCTGCCTTTTGTGTAGCGCGGTGCCGGCTGCCATGCGGCCCCTCGCCCTTCGCCCGGCGGGGGCCGGCCCGCCGCGCAGACAGTGCCGCTGTTTGCGGTTAACTGGTTCCGAGAGACGGAACGCTCGGCGGACGTCCGTACCTGGAGGGAGAAGCCGCCCGGCTCAGGCGCTCGCTGACCTCAACAGGTGGAGCCCGGCTCCAGCAGGGGGGCGGCTTTTCATTGAATGGTCCCGGCTGT
This sequence comes from Myotis lucifugus, assembly GCF_000147115.1. NCBI lineage: Eukaryota > Metazoa > Chordata > Mammalia > Chiroptera > Vespertilionidae > Myotis > Myotis lucifugus. The sequence continues at coordinate 5,579,183 of NW_005871055.1, forward strand.
AGCCCCCGCCGGTTTGACTTAAAAGAAAAAGTGGCCTCGGCAGGGTGGCAACACGGGTGCAGTCAAAAGTGAAGACTACTTTTTAGGAAAGAACCAGTGGCGATTCGAGTTTAAAAACAAAAACCTGCATGGGTCTGACCGTATTTCTACAGAAGCAACGCTACCTTTGATGGGAGGCAATTTAGTGAGGTTGCTTCCCTGGCATTAACGTGTTAAAACATTCTAGACCTAAGCATTTTTTTTTTTTTTTACTAGTAGGCGAAAATGTATTTCTGGCCCAGGAATTTAAAAAATAACAATAATAATATGGCAAACCCTAGAGATAATTTTTTTTTTTAACTAGGTTCTAAGTTGGGGGACTAAACCTTTATAGTTCGACCTGATTCAGGAACTTTTGCAGACTTAGCATCTACAATCCTCTCTGAAGTGCTTGTTAAAGCATAAACGGCTATAGTCTTGTGCAGGATCTGGACAGACGTAGTTGTCAAATTAACCTGTTGCCTTTAGGTTTCTCTAAACTTTTCCCCTCATTCCATCTCAAAAATTCATGTCACCATTCTCTTATATTATTGGACAGAAGTACACCCTCAATACCCCATGTATCAAAACTATGGTATATTGTTGATTTTTCTGTGGTTTCACCCCAAAAAGCAGGACTACATTTTTTTTAACATTAAATTACTAATGTGGAGCTCTGTGCTAAGTACAAAATTTTGGTGCTGAGAAATAGTGAAAGTGATATGCAATAAAAATCAAATATGTTTGAGAAGATTCGTCTTGTTTTGTGATATTCATTAATACCTGAATGATTGTATTTTTATATAATTGACCATTTGTGTATTTTACAAAAGTATTTCTTTTTTAATACCCCAAATGCTTTTATTTCAGGTGACATGCCTGTAATGGTTGCCATCCATTGTTGAAATGCAAATCTGATGTGCTTTTTCAACAGTTTTTGAATGGAAAATGTAAACTATCCTAGCCAATTGCAACTGCAGTGGAATATTGAAGGGCAAAATGTGTTTCTTTGGGCTACAGTGTGAAAGAAAATGCTCTTGGTCTCTCAAAATGTTGCCTTAGGTCAGAGTTTTAAAAATTATTCCAAACAACAGCTCAACACTCCCTCGGGGCACCTTAATACCCTCTATGATCCTGCTGATATGGTTAGAAGCAGAAGAAACACCTATCATAAAGTTTTACCCAAAGTGGAAAGAATAAGTTATTGAATAATCCTATAAAAGCAGATAATTGTACCAATAACCAGGAGTAAAGAGTATTGCTGTTTTGGCTGTTTTTATGTAGGAATATTATTTCTTTTAAAAGAGAATTTTATTTAAAGAATATTTTCTAGGATAACATAAGAAAATATGGTCTTTTCAAATGTTTTTCCTTTTTTGTCTGCCATATCATTTTCAAATTCCTGTTTTAGCTGCCTTGAATCCCATTAAGATATAAAGAGCAACTCTGCAATTATGGAAACCTGAGATAAAAAAGTCTGTGTGTGTGTGTGTGTGTGTCTTTCCCCAACTCCTCTCTGCCAACATTTCTATGACCAGCAATATATGAACACAAGTACATTAAAACAAGAAGAAGCACTTAAAAAACTAGATGTTATCATGTTACTACCACTTAATTTATAAAGTCTGGACTTTTTTACATTAATATTGAATGCCTACTGCTATGTGTAATGAAGTCATAAATCCTTTGAACCCAGTACGTAGAGTTATCCTTTGCCTTTTGAAAGACTGAATTTCACCAGTTGCATTCTGAAGGTGTAGCCCTGAATTACTTTCTATTGACTAAGATACTAATGTGTAGTGCAGTGTTTACTTAAACCTAGTTATTGTGACATTGCAAACTAACATGTAGATCTCACCATGTTTAGTGTTTTTTCCTACCATAAAATAGAAAATTTACTGAACATTACAATATAATTTACCTAGTTGTGAGAACTGTGAAACAGGTCTGTATTTAAAGCCAAGTAATTCTCCAGAAGTAAAGCCCTCAAGGAGCAAGAAGGAAATACTCAGAATGACTGTGAGTGGCAAAGATAGATATTAAAGGAAAATGTGTGCAGAAAATATGCCACCGTTCTACTCCAGGAATTATTCTGACTAACCAGTGCTTCAGTCATACAATATTACTTATCCAGAATTTTTAAATGTCAACTGAAAAAAAAGGTACATTTTTAAACATAGTGTTAAAGAACAAAAATTCGAGTAAATTTGAAGATCTAATTTGTCTTTATTGAGCAATTCATGAATCAGGCAGCATCCAACCTAGCAAGTAGAGAGGTGCTCCAAGAAGCTGTACAATATGGAAGGCTTTTAGACGCCGAAACTGGGTGGAACAAAGTTATTAGCAGAAGAAAAGACAGCATTGTGTCAGGCAAGGTTAGCTTTCCTCAGGGAAAGGGGATTGGTATCAGGCAGGTTGTTTCAGCTTCTGGGGGAGGAGGAAATACCGAGAGTCACATGGCAAATTACCGCATTGGTACTAACCGTAAATTCCAGACTGACCCATTAAGATTACATTCCTGGTGGTGTGGCTCAGTTCGGCATCATTCCTTGCACCAAAAGGTTGCCAGTTCAGTTCCCAGTGGGTCAGGGCACATGCCTGAATTGGCTGGATTGGCCCGGGTTGTGAGTGGGGGATAGGTTGTGAGTGGGGGACGTGCAGGAGGCAGCTGATTGATGTTTGCGCTCACACTTCACGTCGATGTTTCTCTCTATCCCTCTCCCTCTCTAAAAAATCAGTAAAAAGCCCTGGATGGTGGGCTCAATGGTTAGAGCATCATCCCATGCACTGAAGGGTCTCGGGCTAGATTCCCAGTCAAGGTACCATACCTGGGTTGCAGGTTGAATCCCTGGCCCAGGTCGCGGGTGTGTGGGAGAGGCAACCAATCAATGTGTCTCCCATAGATATTTCTCTCTCTCTCTCTCTCTCTCTCTCTCTCTCTCTCTCTCTCTCTCCCCCCCTCCCCTTTCCACCCCCTGCCCCTCCTTCCTTCCTCCCTTCCACTCTCTCTAAAAGTCAGTGGAAAAAACATCCTTGGGTGAACAACACCAACAACAACAAAAAATCAATTTAAAAAAATTTCCCCTTTTTTAATTAAATTTATTGGGGTGGCATTTGTTAATATGATCATGTAGGTTTCAGGTGTGGGTTTCCATGTTGCAAGATCTGTATTTACACTGTGCCCACCACCCAAAGTCCGATCTTCTCGCATCACCATATATTAGGAGCCCATCACCCCCACCCCCTTCCCTCTGGCAATCACCGCACTGCTGTTTGTGTTCACCAGTTTCAGTTGTATATCCCACATGTGAGTGAAACATGGTTCTTAGCTTTATTTCACTCAGTATAATATTCTCAAGGTCCATCCATGTTGTTGCAAATGGCAGTATTTCATCCTTTCTTATGGCTGAGTAGTATTCCATTGTTTATATGAACCACATCTTCTTCATTCACTCCTCTGTCTCAGGACACTTTGGTTGTTTCTGTATCTTGGCCAAGTTAATAATACATGTGTTTTTTTGGTTTTGTTTTTAGTTTTTCAGTTATATACCCAGGAGAGGGATTGCTGGGCCATATGGTAGCTCTATTCTTAATTTTAGGAATTGCCAGACTGTTTTCCACAGTGGCTGTATTTATTTGTTTGTTTGTTTGTTTTTATTGATTTCAGAGAGAAAGGGAAAGGGAGAGATTAAAACATCAATGATGAGAGAGAATCATTAATCGGCTGCCTCCTGCACGCCTCCCACTGAGGATGAAGTCCGCAACCCAGGAATATGCCTTGACCAGGAATCAACTGTGACCTCCTGGTTCATAGGTTGACACCCAATCACTGAGCCACACTGGCAGTGCAATAGTGGCTGTATTTTTTAAAACTCTCTTGGAAATTAATAAGTGTCCATTTAATGCTTTTGAATGCATTTAATGCAGAAGATACACTGCACACACACACTAATTGCATATAGCCTTTCTTCTACATGAAAAGGATAAAAGACTTTTTCCTCTATTTGAACCAATGTAAATGTTACAGATTCTTCTACAGTCCACCTTTTCTGATGTGAATGTGTTAATTTGGAGAATTTTCTTACAACTTAAATCATTTCTAACTTCTGCTACAAAACTGAAGTGATATTGAAAAAAGAAATAATTTGTTAACTTATTTTTTTAAAGTCCATAATCATATACCCCTTTAAATCTCCCCAGATGATATCTAATATTTTTTTAATATATTTTATTGATTTTCCACAGAGAGGAAGGGAGAGAGAGAGAGTTAGAAACATCGATGAGAGAGAAACATTGATCAGCTGCCTCCTGCACATCCCCTACTGGGGACGTGCCTGCAACCCAGGTACATGCCCTTGACCGGAATCGAACCTGGGACCTTTCAGTCCACAGGCCGACGCTCTATCCACTGAGCCAAACCGGTTTCGGCTCTAATATTTATTCAATGCCTACTCCATGCTACACATTGTTCTAAATGTTTTAAGTGTTTCATCTCACTTGAGCCTCACAGTTGTATAAAGTAGGAACTATAATTACTCCATTTTACAAATGAGGAAAGTGAGGTGCAGAGAGGTTGAAGTTTACAACTTGTCAAGAAGTGGGGCTAATGCCTAGCCAGTGTGGCTCAGGAACCAAGAGGTCACTGGTTCAATTCCGGGTTAGGGTGCATGCCCAGCAGGGGGCGTGCAGGAGGCAGCCGCTCTCATGGATGTTTTATATCTCTATTCCTTTCCCTTCCTCTCTCTCTAAAAATCAGTGAAAACTTATTAAGAAGAGGGGCTAAGGGTGCAGATCCCTGCAATGCAACCACCCTTCACAGCTGCCTCCAAGACATATTGTTAAATCAGTCTCCTGCCAATTCTACCTCCCAAGTTAAAATTCTACAGAATACTCATTTTAATTTTTCTAATTAGACATCTTCAAAGAATCTAGGAGCAGCATTTTCTCCTGATGCAGAGATATTCTAAGAAAGAATGTACATTTTAGAAACTATACTGTGGCCATGTAGGAATTGGACATAAATGAACAGAAGAACAATTTGATAAGTTGGATGATCCTTCATTGATCAAAAACAGATGAATGCTTGAAAAAAAAATGCATTAGTCACATAATTGAAGAAAGCTGTCTATACAAGACAAGATAAATGTTTTTCCATTTTAGCAATTAGCTTTTATTGAACATGAGAGCCTGTAGAATAGAGGCAATAATAACCTAATCTTTCCAACATGTTCTAAGGACCAATTTGTACTAGTATTTACACATCTTTTTGAATAGTTAGTTATAGAAATAAACACATTTCTGATATTTGTTTGTATAATAATTTTTATAAGATCTTCATCTTTTTACCATACATGAACCCAAACCAAGTCAAGGAATACAAATCATAATTCCAAATTATAGCAGCCAATATTTCTTTGTATTTAAAGATTAGGTTCCCGAATACTTAGGCATATTGCAGTCTCAAAGCTCAAGGAAACAGGAATGGCTGTTGAAGTCACTCCTTAGTATGGAATTTTCCTTTGGTCATTCATCTCCCTCTGCTCTGATTTATTTTATATATATATATATATATATATATATATATATATATATACACACACATATATATATATTCTTTATATATATATATATGTTCATTTATTCATATAAATATATATATTTAAATTCTTTATTGTTTAAAGTATTACATATGTATCCTTCCCCCCGCCATTGACCTCTTCCCAGCCTCTGCCACCCCCTAGCACATGCCCTCACCCATGTAATGTCTGTGTCCATTGGTTATGCTCATATGTATGCATAAAAGTTCTTTGGTTGATCTCTAACCCACCCCCCCTCAACCCTCCCCAGCCTTCCCTCTGAGGTTTGATGGTCTGTTCGATGCATCTGTGTCTCTGGATCTATTTTTGTTCATCAGTTTTTGTTGTTCATTATATTCCACAAATAAGTGAGATCATGTGATATTTATCTTTCTCTGACTGGCTTATTTCACTTAGCATAATGCTCTCCATGGTCCATCCATGCTGTTGCAAATGGTAAGAATTCTTTGTTTTTTAAAGCAGCATAGTATTCCATTGTGTAGATGTACCACTGGCTTTTAATCTACTCATCTGCTGATGGGCACTTAGGCTATTTCCAAATCTTAGCTATTGTAAATTGTGCTGCTATGAACATAGGGGTGCATATATCCTTTCTGATTGGCGTTACTAGTTTCTTGGGATATATTCCTTGAAGTGGGGTTACTGGGTCAAATGAGAGTTCCATTTTTAAGTTTGTGAGGAAACTCCATACTGTTTTCCATAGTGGCTGCACCAGTCTGCATTCCCACCAGCAGTGCAAGAGGGTTTCTTTTTCTCTGCATCCTCATTAGCACTTGTCATTTGTTGATTTGTTGATGATAGCCATTCTGACAGGTGTGAGATGGTACCTAATTGTCATTTTGATTTCATCTCTTGGATGATTAGTGATTTTGAGCATGTTTTCATGTCTCTTGGCCTTCTGTATGTCCACTTTCAAAAAGTGTCTATATAGGTCCTTTGCCCATTTTTTTTATTGGATTGTTTATCTTCCTTTTATTAAGTTGTATGAGTTCCCTGTAAATTTTGGAGATAAAACCCTTATCAGATATAACATTGGCAAATATGTTCTCCCATGCAGTGGTCTCTCTTGTTTTGTTGATGGTTTCTTTTGCTGTGCAGAAGTTTTTTATTTTGATGTAGTCCCATTTGTTTATATTCTCCTTAGTTTCCATTGTCCTAGGGTGCTGAATCGGTAAAGATATTACTATGAGATATGTCTGACATTTTGCTGCCTATGGAATCTTCTAATATTTTTATGGTTTCCCATCTTATGTTTAAGTCCTTTATCCAGTTTGAATTTATTTTTGTGTATGGTGTAAGTTGGTGGTCTAGTTTCATTTTTTTGCATGTATCTGTTCAATTTTCCCAACACCATTTATTGAAGAGACTGTCTTGACTCCATTATATGCTCTTGCCTCCTTTGTCCAATATTAATTGAGCATAATTGATTTATCTTTAAGGAGAAGAAAATTAATAAAATAGGTTTTAGTAACTTATACTTAAATTGACATTTCCAGACAATTTCATTGTAGAAGAAAAACAGGAAATTATTAATCTTAAGAGACAAAATCTTTTCTGATTTTAATACTTTTTTAAAAAGAAGAAAAGAAAATCTTACCTATATGCAATCTAAATTGGAGTCAGAAGCACAAGATAAAATCCTGTTAATATCATGACCACATATCATTAAAGGACATAGTACTGTTTACATATGGAAGGTGTTTACAAAACCTTTCTATATGAATGATAAAGTTAGACTGATTAATGAGCAAATGGTGGAATTTCAAAGAAAGGCATGATATGAAATTTAAAGAAAAAGCCCAACAAAATTGATTTGTTTTATTACATGTAATATATAAATACTTGTCAAAATCAAGAAAATTAAATATGTATACAGCTGACTCAGCCTTTTCATTGAGTTAAACATAAAGTTAACTGCAAAAATGCCAACAAAGCTTCCTGTCAAAAATTGGAAGAGAAGATCCAAAAGAAAGTACTTTCTTTTTTTAAATTTATTTATTGATTTGAGAGAGAGAGAGAGAGAGAGAGAGAGAGAGAGAGAGAATCATCAATTTGTTGTTCCACTTATTCATGCATTCATTGGTTGATTCTTGTGTGTGCCCTGACAGGATGGAACCCGCAACCTTGGTATATGGGGAAATGCTCTAACCAACCAAGCTGCCTGGCCAGGGCAAGAAGGTGCTTCCTTGCCCCAGTTATTTGTAGATAGGAATGAGGTCACATGATAATGCCATCTTTAATGTTTCTAAAGAGTTTCTAAACACCCTCTTTATTCAAGTCATAACTGACATACAAAAAGGGTTAATTACCCAATTTTGAGTAAAATGGAGTAATACTTTATATTGCCCCAAGTTAATCCCAAATTATTTGATAAATGACATACCTACCAATAATTATTTTAAACACAAATAGATTAAATACTCCAATGAACAGTTAAGAAAAAATACCTATACTTATGCTGCCTAGAAGAGACCCTCTTCAGACCAAAAGACACACACAGACTGAAAGTAAAGAGATGGAATGGAAATGAAAAAATAAAAGCTTGGGTAGCAATACACATATCAGGCAAAATAAACTTTATAAAAAGGCTATAACACGAGGCAAAGAAAGATCCAGCAATTTCACTTCTGGCTATTTATCTGAAGAAACTCAAAACATTAATTCAAAAACACACATGCATCCTTATGGTTATTGCTGCATTATTTATAAAGGCCAATATATGGAAGCTACCTAAGTTCATCAATAGACAAATGGGCAAAGAAGATGTGCATATGTATAATGGAATATTACTCTGCCATAAAGCAGAATGAAATCTTGCCATTTGCAACAACATGGATAGGCCTATATGGTATTATACTAAGGGAAATAAGTCATAGAAAGAAAAACATATGCCATGTGTATTCACTTATATGTGGAATCTAAAAAACAAAATAAAGGAATAAACAAAGCAGGAACAAAATCATAGATACAAAGAATAATTTGATGGTTGCCAAATGGGAAGGGGGTTGGGAGGATGAGTGAGAAGAGGAAAGGGATTTTGATGTGCAAATTGCCAGTTATAAAAAATGTCACAGGAATGTATAGTACAGCATAGAGAGTATAGTCAATAATCCTCCTATATAATAAAAGCCTAATATGCTAAGTGTCCAGTCGACTGGTCGACTGTTCAACCAATCAAAGCATAATATGCGAATGATATGCTAAGGCCATTCAACCGCTCACTATGATGTGCACGACCACCAGGGGGCAAATAGTCGACCGATTGACCAGTTGCTATGACGTGCACTGACCACCGGGGGCAGATGCTCTGACCGGTAGGTTAGCTTGCAGCTGGGGTCCGGCTGATCATGACTGAGCGAGATGGGCCAAACATGCCCTGGAGCCCTCCCACAGTCTCTCCCCGGCTGGCCAAACTCCCACATCCCTCCCTGGCCCCGATTATGCACCAGTGGGGTCCCTCAGCCTGGCCTGGGGTGCCCTCTTGCAATCCAGGACCCCTCAGGGGATGTCGGAGAGCCAGTTGCAGCCTGATCCTGCGGGCCAGGCCAAGGGACCCCACTGGTACACGAATTTGTTCACCGGGCCTCTAGTATTATAATAACTATGTATGTGTTATAAGGATACTAGACTTTTTGGAGTGATCACTTTTAAGTTATATAAATATCTAATCACTATGCTGTATACCTGAAACTAATATATCATTGCATTTTCACTGTAACTGAAAAATAAAAAATATTGTAAAAATGTATTTGTATTTCCATTGTAACTTCCTCTTAAACCCATGAGTTGTTTATAAGAGTATTTTATTTATTTTAGTTGTGACCCTGATTTCTGTTTTACAGATAAAGAAACTGAAGTCCAGAAAAGTTAAGTGTTTTGCTCAAAATTGTATGACTACTGCAAGCCTGAGAGTGGTCTCCTGACTACTACTCCACTTTGCCTTTTCAATTTATTAATTCACATTTTTCCCTATCAGAAAGCTTTCTGAAATTAAATCAACCAAAATTATTTTTGATTCACACCATTTATTACACATTTTTAAAATATTAGCCTAAGCCTTTTTCTAAATTTATTCAGGCAATATTTTCTTTGACTTTCTTATGCAGACAGCATTTATTAATTTACAGCTATATCATTTGGCATAGCACATATTAGGTGTCAATAAAGTTTATTGAGGAAATTTTTTGCTTAATGAATGTTTAAAGAATATTGTTAGTGCCACCTATCTGTATATATAAAACCCTAATATGCAAATAGACCGAACGGTGGAACAACCGAACAACTGGTTGCTATAATGTGCACTGACCACCAGGGGGCGAGCGTGGAACATGGCAGGCATTGGCAGCAAGTGGCAGAGCGCAAAACATGGCGGACATCAGCCATGGCAGGATGGTGGAGCAGGTGAGCGGGGACGCCAGACCAAGGTGGGGCGCCAGTCGCTGTCATTGGGGCGAGCCTCTGATGGTTACTGAAAATTCTTTGCTCCCGCACACCACAGTCCCACTGGGCACTCACATCTGCTGCCAGCACTGGCCCCACTCGAACTGGCTGCCAGCGCCGGAGCCGCCACTTGCAACCGCTGCCGGCGCCCAGCGCCAGCCCCAATCGCTCAGTGCCATCAGTGGATGTGAGTGGCGGCTGCCAGCCCCGATCACCCCTGAGGGCTTCTCCACCTCCCCCTGCTCCTGAGGGGCAATCGGGCTGGCAGCCGCTGCTCGCACCTGCTGCCAGCAATGGCCCGACTTGCATCCACAGTCAGCACCAGAGCTGCCACTCACACCTACTGCTTGCGCCTGGCGCTGGTTCCGATTGCTTGGCACCGTCAGCAGGTGGGAGTGTTGGCTGCTGGCCCCAATCACCCCTGAGGGCTTCTCCACCTCCCCTTGCTCCTGAGGGGTGATCGGGCAGCAGCTACCACTCACACCCACTGATGGCACCGGCCCACTCGCACCTGCTGCTGGCACCAGCCCCAATTGCTCCACACCATCAGCGGGTGCGAGCAGGGCTGGCACCGTCAGTGTGTGGTAGCAGCAGCAGTGGGAGCGGGGCCACTGGCAGACAGGGAATTGGGGGCCATGGCGGGAGGGTCTGGGCAGGGGCACAGAGGATGGGCTGAGACCCGCCCCCGTGTCCACCACAACCTCACAGCCCACAGTTACTTCCAAGGTGCACAAATTCGTGCACTCGGCCCCTAGTGTGCTTATAAGCCACAATCTTCTCTAAGGCTCTTATCTGAGCTCTTTCCTCCCAGGTCTTTCTAGCCCAGAGGTTTGGCCCATTCCCCCCTAGCTATAACTAGGAAGTGGGAGATATTTCTGAAGCAAAGTGAGGATCAAGCTCTAGTGAACACAAGATACTTTGCTAGAGGTTAAATACTACCACATTCTCTTCTTGTTCTTGAGAATAATGTTTGGTCCAGGACAGGGTGGGGAATTGGACAGTTCTGCCATTACCACTTTTACTATGTCCTCACTAAAGCTTGCAAAGGAAATCTAATGTCATAACCTGCAATACCAAATTAAGAATATTATACTTACAGCTAATGAGCTCTTTTTTGCATATTTTCTCTAAGCATCTTTTAAAAATGTAACTATTTTCCTTTTATTATTTAATAAAACTACATTTATCTTACCAATATAATTTGACACTGCACATCAACCATTGTTTTCTTGGTATTTAAATATTATACATTATGCCTTTGCTAAAGAAGATCTTTTTATTATTTTATACATTTATCAAAGTAGCTTAATTCTTCTTGTGCTAGTTCCTAATTTTTCCCTTGAACATCCTCCTCCATAACTTGTAGGATTTGCAAATTAGTAATTGGAATGATCATTCTTCCATCCTCAAGTGTTGGATTGCTTACTTTTTCCCTTCAGTTTTGTGTTTTCTCCTTGTTCTCTATAATCATTACTTTATATAGAAGGGACTAGAGGCCCAGTGCACGAGATTCATGCACTGGAACGGGGAGGGTCCCTCAGCTGGGCCTAAGCCAGCAGTCAGACATTCCTCTCACAGTCCAGGGCTCTCGCAGTCCAGGACCCCTCACTCCTTACCACCCACCTACAGCAGAGGCGGGAGAGGCTCCCACCACTGCTGCTGGGCTTGCCAGCTGTGAACCCGGCTTCTGGCTGAGTGGCACTCCCCTTGTGGGAGCACACTGACCACCAGGGGGCAGCTCCTGCATTGAGCATCTGCCCCCTGGTGGTCAGTGCACATCATGCGACTGGTCGTTTAGCTGTTTGGTCAATTTGCATATTATTCTTTTATTATATAGGAAGGATGTGTATGGTGGTTACAAAGAATGCTTTTATGATATGAAGAAGTACTCACAATATAAAGTTTAGTAAAAAAAAATAGAAGTAAAGCAGGATTCAAAATTGCATATACAGTGTGAACTCAACTTAATGAATATTTACATGATTTTTCAGACTAAAATTTTTTTTTTTACTATACCAAATTAAATATTGTCAGTCATCACTCTGGGTGGTGAGATTGAGTGATTTAAAACAAACAAACAAAAACCCACTTCTGTGTATTTTTCATGTTTTCTACAATAGATATGTATTATTTTTTGCTAGACCAGTGTCAGTGTCAAAACTCAGAACTGAGGCCAAAGGGACAATTTTGCTGAAGGGCTTCTCTTGCTTCCATGGCTGTCCATCATACGAAAACTTGCCTTGCAGCAGCTGGATCCTGTGGACAGCTGGTAGGTATGTGTGGAGTACATAGAGTGTGGGGGTTGGGGTGAAGAGGAGAAATCCAAGGGAGAGATCTGACAGTCTGATCGCCAGAGCTATCTTAGTCTGTGGTTAAAAGCAGTGCTCTCTCACTTAGAATAGAATGGAAATAACATCTAGATCTAGATGGAACTGAATATCTGTTATCTATACAATTCAATTCACTCTCCACTAGAGGTTCATATCTCTGAATGAGGATATTTGAGCAAGTTCTTGTGTTTTAATTGAGATTAATAGTGTAGTATTTCATATATTTTTCATCATCCCTTTGCCTCAATTTTCTCAATCATTAAAGGCCTAAAAGAATATTGTCCCACTATCTCATTGAAGTGTCCTGAGGATTTAGAAATAAATATTCCCTATTTACTCTGCCACTTAGAATGTGACTTTTTGCCACAAATTATGTTGCCTTTCTAGGTTAGAAAGATGTGTGTGTGTGTGTGTGTGTGTGTGTGTGTGCACGCACGCATGTGTGCATACCCTTTTCTTTTCCTTTGAACTCTCCAGACTTTATTCCATTATTCTTCTTTCTGTAAATGAGACAGAAGAACTGAACTCTTGTCATCTTGAAAGGTTTGCTTAATGACCATCCCAGGTGAACATATATAGTTTTAGCTGAGAAGCATGACTGATGTGACCATATAGGCCTATAAGACTTCCTCATTTATCAAATATTAAAGAGTCATTTCATAAAATGGCTTTTCAAGTCACTTTTCAATAGAATCAAAGCCTGAGCAATTATAAGAAAAGCAAAAGACCCCTTGGTTTTGTTTTGTTTTTCTTTATTGAAGGGTCATCTAACCACTTGGGAGACCTGACATAATAACCTATGTGATTTTTTCCTCCAAGCTAAATTTTCTCACACGGAACTAAAATTGATACCATTTCCCATGGCAAATAAACATAAAGAAAAGACATTTTCAAGGGGCTATTTTATAAGAGCTAATATCTGGAGCTCAGTTCTTGTGCATTGAATCATATTCCCTCATATCCAGCCTCAGGCTTCTCACAACTTTTTGGATTAATAGACTGAACAGCTGACTAAAGTTGAGGTAATACAGTTTTGATAATGCATAATTCTTATATGATCCCCCTTATCATCATGTCTAAACTGGCAACCAATTTAGTTTGGCACAATTTATGACTTCACACACCAATTGGTAGAACATAAAACTATTGTAATATATTTCATATATGAGGGTGGAAAGATTAATGACTGATAAAATAACAAGGTAATAGTTAAGGTCTACAATATATACTGTGGGCCTTTTTTATTTGTAGTCATTACATTTGATGTTTGCACATTACTAACATTGTGGTGCCTTTCATGTGCATAGCTTTGAGGAGGGAGCAATGAATCTGTTCTATTGTGGGGATATGAAGTTGTTTTCTAACCACTAAACTATGACCCAATAAAGCCAGCATCCCAAACAGGATTAGAACTGAATCCCATTTCAGCCTTCCATCTTGAATAGCTCACCCACCAACAAAGAACTGGCATATGTCGACTGTTCTAAAAGTCTGGCAAGTCTCCACTAGCTGCACATATGGAGAAGGGTCATTCTCCCCAAAGATTGCTCTCTTATCCTTAATGGGGATGGCTTAGGGTACTTCACTTTGCAGCCTATTGTAAAGACAAAGAGCATTCCATTCCCACATTGTACGTTGGTTTTAAAACACAGGTGCTTGCCTTTTAAACAATTTAGATGTTTGGTTAATTGTGTTTATTATTCTAGTATGTGAAGAGTCTGGTATGTAAGGATGAGCTTTAAGAATGAGATTATTTAGGATTCCTGGGCACACCAGATATTGGCAGCAAGTCATTTTCTATGGAGATGTTTGCTTGATGTTTAAAACATACACAACCTAGCATCTTTGGTAACATAGAAGAATAAGAGTTTCTCATTCAATTTAAATGATGATTGTTTTTAATGACAAGAGGAAAAAAAGTCAATAGGAAACTCAGTTTGAAATCAGACCTTTTTTTTCCCCAATATAAGAATTGAAGTTTTCTCACTTAACTTTTGGGATTGCTCCTCTCTTTTTGGACAATTTTGTAATTCATTTCCAGTATAGATGTCTATTGCCTTCAAGGCTTTCACAGAAAATTTAATCTTTAGCAATGAAAAGAAAGAATCCCACAGGGAAAGTCAGGGGAAAGAGAGAGAAGGGAGGGACTAGCCAAGTTGAAGGAGTTCAATTTGAATTTAAAAAATCCTTTAGTTGTGCCAAAGATGTGAAATTATCAAAGACACAGAGATCTTACACAGTGAAAACAGAGGTAAACCTCGGCCTTGCAGGAAACCCATTCCCTCTTCAGTACTCAAAATTGTGATGTCAGTACTATCCTTGAGAAAGAATATTACTCTTACTTTTTGGAAACCTGGTGTGGTTATATTTGCTCCTAGCAATGTGCTGAGATGGTTGAATACTAAGTTGCCCTAAATTGTTTCTGGTTTTAACTAAAATTGTTTGTCCACAATACCTACTGTTTTACAAATATATTCTCAGTGAATCTCATTTCAGCATTTATTTCCACTTACCTTCTTCTTTGACTGTTTCAGGTAAAGTTTTTGATTGTAAGCAGCAGTTAGTGCCTCTGTAAACTTAAGCAAGAAAGGAATTTATTTGGCAAATTGGGGAAGCTCAAAGGATTGAGGGCTGATGACCCAGTGTAACCACACTCAAGAGACCACATAATACTGTTAACTATCCTGTAATCCAACCCTGGCCTAGCTTTTTTCCACCTCCATGTAATCTTCCTTACATTCCCTCCTTAATTTCAAATGCCTAAAAAAGCTGCAAAATTGTCATTCTCTGGACCATTTGAGATCTTGCTCCCTGGTATACATCAACAGTTTGGCTCAAATAAACTCATAAAAATTACAGGTTTGGATGTTTCTTATGTTGACAGCTGTATGGCATTTTGTTGTAGCAGCTTGAGTGGACTAAGACAATGACACTCACACCACATAAATTAAATATAGATACGGATTGATTAAGGGAAATATTCACATTCTCTAGAAGCCAGAGTGAAGTCACTGGAGACATGTGATTGACAACCTGGGTGTTCAGGGGAAACTGCCCCATCTCTCACTTATCCAAAGAGGATTTCATTAAAAAGAAAATATTTCCACGTTTGTTTAAGAAAGAGAAGACAGATTGATTTGCTTGGTGGAGAAGTGTCAATTGTAGGATTTTGTATGAAGAATATTTTGGAGATTAAAATAGTGTATTTTAATGCTATAAGCACTGAATAAATTAGTCTTTGAGCAGTAATTGAAGAGATAGAGATTTTTTTTAAAAGACAATCCAAGAAACTCCAATTTCAGAAAAAAATGTGCTTAGATTTTACAGCAAAGATTATTGCAAACCAGTATCTTATTTCCCATTCTTTACTAAAAGTACTCCAATTTTTTATAGTTTGTCACACTGCTTCTCAGCTAAAAGGCTAAATTTCTTCGTTGCCTTATATCTAGGTGAAGCCATGTGACCAGGTGATGAGAAGAAAGTAGAGGAGTTATCTAGTACTTCTGAAAAGTCTCCTAAAATGGAGGGGCACTTTCTTACTCTGATAGAAAGAGCCTGGGTCCATGATACTTGCTGCCTTTATAAAGGGTGTCCCAAAATTCACACAAGAAGTAATTTTGATAGAAAACACAGGTTTATAATGAAAAATTGTAAATGTTTTATTGATTCATAAAGTATACAGTATAGGGTTATGTATGGAATAGCATATCAGGTAAATAGCCTCCACAGCTTTGCTGGCACATACACACTCTTTTGTTGAAATTTTCCATGACCGTTTTGCATAAATGTGGCTGAATTTCGATGAGGCTCATTTTCATCTTTATGGCTTGGTTAATCGACAAAATTGTCGCATTTGGGGTTCAGAAAATCCGTGAATGATTGTTGAAAAACAAATGCATCCACAACATGTCACTGTTTGGTGCGGATTTTGGGCTGGAGGCATCATCGGATCATTCTTCTTCGAAAATGCAGCTGCTCAGGCAATAACAAAAGAGTGAGTATGTGCCAGCAAAGCTGTGGAGGTCATTTACCCGATATCTATTACATACATAACCCTATACTGTATACTTTATGAATCAATAAAAAATTTACAATTTTTAATTATAAACCTGTATTTTCTATCAAAATTACTTCTTGCGTGAATTTTGGGACACCCTTTACAAGCCTTGGACTGCCTATCTCCAGACTTCTTCCATGTAAGCAGGAAATAAACTATGTAAAGCCACTGACATGGGGGGATTTTCTTTTAGCATATGTTCAAATTTAAACATAAGTGTATATGCTTGATATATGCTAAATTTTATGGAGGTTATATAATAAACAGACCATGTAATCTTTTTATTCTAGAAGTTTACATTGTGTTGATCTTTATATTTACTAAAACTTTTAAGGAGAAGTAGCTGGGAACCAGATCACATGGGATCTTCTGGACCATTGTAAAGACATTGGATTTTATTCTACATGTAATTTTGGTGGCATGTTTGACTTACTTTGTAAAAGATCAGGTTTTTGACATCTGGCATAGTAAACTGAATAATTTGAACAAACACTCCCATAGAGAACAACAACAACAAAAACCATGGACAAAATATTAAAAAAAAAAATCCTTGAAGGCATTAGGGAACCAACAAGTCAATTAAGAATTACAGAGCCAAGTTCAGATATAAGCATGACAGAGGAACTTTTCCTGTAGAGCTCTTTACCAATTTTAGAAGTGGCTGAGAGGTTGAGAGACTAAGTGGTGTTTTTGACAGGCTTGTGAAGCTGAAGAAAAAAAATGGAAATCACAAAAGGGTGGGAGGTTAACTGGTAAACTGTTCAGGCTTTGAGTTAATACTCCAACAGGCTGACTATAGTAGTAAGGGTAAACTGAGAGTCAGCTGGCCTTCACAGGAACTGAGTCCCAGTTTCAAATGTTCTTAATCATGAAACTGAATTGCTTATAGCAGCAAATTTGATGCCTATAGAAGCAAATTTCTCTAAAAATGTCTGTCACCCAAAATAGCCAAGTACACAAGGTGGAGAACATGAATGGAAGCCTAGATAAACAAGAGAAAATATAAACAAACCCACTGGACTCCATTTAGCACAGACTTAAAAATAGCTGTATTTAATATGTCAAGATTATAAAAGACAAGACTGAGATTTTACAAGTGAACTGGAAACCTAAAAATAAGTCAAGTAGAAATTTTATAACTGAAAAATAATGCAGCAACTAAAATTTAAGTATTTAATGGAAGAGATAAAAACACATTAGATAAAGCTAAAAAGAGAATTAGTGAACTGGAAGATGAAGCAGAAGAAAATATCTTGAATGGAGAGATAAGGGTATGGAAAATGCAGAACAGAGGATAAGAGCCATAGAGCATGCAGGGAGACAGTCCAAGATATATGTAATTAGAGCACCAACAAGAAAGAGAAAGAGAATGAGGCAAAAGACATATTTGAAAAGACAATGGCTAAGAATTTTATAAAATGTATGAAAGACATCAAAACACAGATTCATTTTTTTTAATTTATTCTGAACCCACGCAGAATAAATAAAAGAATTTCACATCCATTCATCATAGTAAAACCAAAGACAAAATTCATTAAATCAGGAGCAACAAATTTTAGCAACAAAAATTAGACTTATAGTTAACTTCTTCATAGACTATGAAAGCCAGAAAAAAAGGAATAATTAATACATAATCTTGGAATAAAATAACTGTCAACCTAGAATCATATACCAAATAAAATATTTTTCAAAAATGAAGCTGAAATAAATATCCACACAAGCAAATATTGATAAATTTTATATTAGCAGATTCACAGTAAAGAAAACACAAAGGATATTTTTTAGACAGAAGGAAAATGATCTTTCTGGTGGAAGCCCAAAGATGCAGAACATAATAAAGAGCAATGAGAAGGTAAATATATGGATAAATATAAATAAATATTGACTATAAAAATAACAATTTCTTGTGAAGTTTTCAATAAATATGAAATTAAAATATAGTGATGACATATAAGTCGGGAGAAAAACAAATGGAGTTTAAAGGTTCTAAAACTTTTACATTCTCTTGTAAGAGGGTAAAAATACCAATTAACATTAGACTTTGATACATTAATATTGTAATCTCTGCAGTAAAAGAATAATAAAAGAATATATAACAAAAACTAATAAAGAAAATAATTAGAATATTAATAATAAAATCAGAAGATGGCAAAAAATGAGAGAAAATAGAACAGAAGAAACAAATAGAAAGCAAATATGATGGAAGATATAAACCAAAATATATTAATAATTATATTAAATATAAGTTAGCTAAATGTTCTAATTAAAATTGTCAAACTGGATAAGAAAACAAAATCCAATTACATGTTGCTTACAAGCATAAGATACAGAAAGGTTGAGAGTACGATAGTGGAAAATGATATGCATGCAAATTATTTTAAAGAATTATTCTGGCTGTCAGAGGGTAATAAATCAGAACTATGGGCAAAAAAAACCAACCCCCCAAAAACGGTAACCCAGACAGAAGCCTGAGATTTATTTCAAGTGGGAAGTAACAGAGGTCAAGAGGTTGCAATAGCTTAGATGCACTATAAAGTGCACTTAGGTGCAGTTAAGCACTATAGAAAGACTATAAGTATAAAAGTAAAAAAGGTATTCCTAAAAATGCTAGTTGCAAGAATTCCTGTCTCTCCTACCATATTTTCCCCTTTGTTACCTGTGTGCTATTTGTTATTAGGGTCACATTAAGGATAAAAGAGTCCTGGCAATGTGGCAGAGAACTCCTAATACACACAAAGGAGCCCCACAGGATGTAAGAAACCCTCGGTTAGAGGTCATCCTACTTCACTTTACTATTCAAATCTGTCATAGATTGCAGTCATTGTAGGGGTGTTTCTTGACATGCTAAAAGGTCAAATTTTAATTTAATGATATTCTTTCTGAAAGATCTGTAATTTTTCAGTTTCAGAAATATTGGCTTGCAGATCCCTGAAATAATAGAACTATTCTTTAATATTCGTTGTTCATAATCCCAGCAACATGAATGTAGATATCTATAGTGAATGCTTAGCTCTCAATTATCAGCATAGAATGGAGAACATATTAAGTTATTAATAAGATAGTTATCAGATGGAGAAAAGGTGAGGAGAAAAATAAATTCTACTTATGTTTCTGGTCACATTATTAAAATATCAAATTTGCTGGTTTATGACATCTTTATTAGCTCATCTATACTAATAAAAGGGTAATATGCTAATTAGACTGGACATCTTTTGGACAAGCCTTCCGGATGTCCTTTCTGACAAAGCCGGGCTCGGGCGGAGCTGTCCCCGGTCCCAGGCACCTGCGGCCAGCCCAGGTGAAGCCGGCCTGGGTCCCAGGTGCCTGTGGCCAGCCAGAGGGAGGAAAGCCCGGATCACAGGTGCCTGCTGCTGGCCAGAGGAGGGAAGCCTGGGTCCCAGTGTGGGGGCCAAGGCAGAGGCAATTAGGGGCTATCAGGCCAGCAGGGGAGCAGTTAGGGGCTATCAGGCCAGCAGGGGAGCAGTTAGGGGCGATCAGACCAGCAGGAAGCAGTTAAGGGCAATCAGGCCCGCAGGCTGAGGTGGTTAGGGGTGATCAGGTTGGCAGGGGAGCAGTTAGGGGCGATCAGGCAGGCAGGCAGAGGGCTTAGGGGTGATCAGGCAAGCAGGCAGGTGAGCAGTTAGGAGCCAGCAGTCCCGGATTGCGAGAGGGATGTCCTGGATTGGAGAGGGTGCAGGCTGGGCTGAGGGACCCCCCCACCCCCACGCATGAATTTTGTGCATCGGGCCTCTAGTCTATATATTTAAAAGGCTAATATGCAAAGTGTTCCCTCGGAGTTCGACCGGGAGACCGGGAGTTCGCTCACTCGCTATGACATGCACTGACCACCAGGGGGCTGCACGGAACAAAGGAAGGCCCCAGCCGGCAGCCAGCAGCCAGGGAAGGGAGGCCCTGGCCAGCAGCTGGAAGGCCCCAATTGGCCTTGATTGCCGGCCAGGCCTAGGGACCATACCGTGCATGAATTTTGTGCACCGGGCCTCTAGTTTGTTATATAATCTAGAAGAGAAAACATGTGACACATTCAGAGATGCTTTAAGCATTATTGTGTAATTGACACTACTTGCTTATCCTCTCATTCTGAACACCAAAGTCTTGATTACAAAGATATTAAGTCAATTAGTCAAGGTACCTTTCTACTAAACAACATATAAAGGGATTCTTTTTCTGTTTTTTGTTTTTTTTTTTAAGAACACAGCCTCTTTATTTCTTCTTGAGACATAACTGTTCATTTTGGATGAGGAGGAGCCAAGTACTAAAGACAATGGCTAGCTCTTCCATTTGTTCCAATGAATTTCAATGGAGGAAGAGGAAATAAGACCTGGACTGTTTTTGGTCTATTATGAATATTCAGCTTATCACTGTGGTACATTTACACAACAGAATATTCTTTGGCCCTGAAAAAGAAGGAAATCTGACCTTTTGCGACTGCATGGATGGACCTAGAGCAGTGGTTCTCAACCTTCCTAATGCCGCAACCCTTTAATACAGTTCCTCATGTTGTGGTGACCCCAACCATAAAATTATTGTCGTTGCTACTTCATAACTGTAATTTTTCTACTGTTATGAATCATAATGTAAATATCTAATATGCAGGATGTATTTTCATTGTTACAAATTGAACATAATTAAAGCATAGTGATTAATCACAAAAACAATATGTAATTATATATGTGTTTTCCAATGGTCTTAGGCGACTCCTGTGAAAGGGTCGTTCGACCCCCAAAGGGGTCGTGACCCACAGGTTGAGAACCGCTGACCTAGAGAGTATTATGCTAAGTGAAATAAGCCAGTCAGAGAAAGACAAATACCACATGATCTTACTTTTATATGGAATCTAATGAACAAAATAAACTGACAAACACAATAGAAACAGAGGCATGGGTACATAGAACAAACTGACAGCTGTCAAAGGGAAGGGGATCTGGATGAAAAATAGTGAAAAAATTTATATATAAAAAGCCCACAACAGAGCCTGGCTCCAGGGTTCTTACGCAGAGGGGGCCACCATGTGCCTCCAGCAAGGAATTCTTGAGTTAGGATTCAAGATCACTGAGAATTGAAAAAAGAACCCAAACTGTGGGATGAACTAAGTATAAATATTTATTATGGAAACCATAATGAAATGTTTTATTAATTGATTTTAGAGAGATTCTTGTATGTACCCTGACAGTGGATGGGGCCAGGGATGGAAACCATAATTAAAATACATCCATGCAAGAGTTTTGGTGAAATACCCAATAGTCTTCATTTATTTTATCAGTTAGAAAATTTTTGGTTAACAGTTAGCAGAAAATCCTGATTTAGGTTTAAACATAAGGAAACATTTCTCATAAATGGAAGTATAAAGGTAGGACAGGATTAAAAATTGGTTGATTTAGTTATTCAGTAATGTCATCAAATACTGACGTTCCTTCCATTCATCCACTCTGCCAACTTCAGAGTATAGGTTTGGTTGAGTATATTCCCAATGAAAGAAGGAAGTTCATTTCTTTTTCTTTCACAAGAGTGAGGAAACCTTTCCTAGACCTCACCCCACCCTCCAGACTTTTCTCACTAGGTAACATGTCCATTCCTAAACTTATTGGCAAGGTAAAGGGGATTACCACAATTAGTCTAGATTGTTCATCTGATGGGTAGAATGGCACTGCTGACAGAGGAAACTTTTTCACCTGATTTTACCCATGTCCTATGCTTCCTTTGCTTCTATCATTCCTGTTTCTCCATCCATTTCAAACTGGCCCATGCTAAATGTTTTCTGTCTGATATGATATCTGTGGAACATTCTCACTCTTTTCATTTCTTTGTCTGCAGTTATTTAAAAATACAAATTTTAGATGAGAGAGTATCTTCATCAATTTGATTTCTGTACTTCGCTGCTTCTGTTCCTATTAGCTATTAAAAAGATTTGTGCTGCACTACACTTCAAGGAAAGTCTTTTGCCTTCTCTGCAAAAACAGGCCTACAGCATCTGCCTTTAAAAATAAAATTCTCTTTGCCTTGATGTGGAATTTGGAAGAAAGGATAAATCTCAAGCATCTACTTCATTATTTCTCCCAAAGAATGTTGTGTGTGTGTGTGTGTGTGTGTGTGTGTGTTTTGTATACCACTAGCAAATGTACTCCTTGGCCTCAGTAAATGTAGCTAAAACTAACCAGTGTCTGAGGTTTTGTTGATTAACTGTTTTATATCCACTATGTGTGAATCTTAAAGGCTAAGTGGCTATGTTTTAAATTGTCTCAATACATTAAAATTCTATAAGAAAGATTATCAATTATAGGACTTGAAAGCCAATGGGTCAAATTAGAATTATTTTGGTCTAATTATGAATGAATTTTGTCTAAAAATGAAAAATAATATTTTTATTATTTAATAATAAATAACAAAATAATATTTTTGTCAAATTAAATAAGCTGAAAGTGGACTTTTTCTTATATGCTTGTATTTTAATTTAATATAATGTTACATCTATAAGAAATCAGTTAATAAGAACATATCCTAATATTATGAATTAGAATATTAACCTCCTCAAGGAAACAAATTTTCCCTAAAAACTTCTAGTGTGAATTTAGGTGTGAGGAAAGGCAGAAAAGCTTCTTAGCTCAGAATAAATCAGGAGTTTCTTTATTATTATTCCTTTCCACTACTACGGTCTGTCGTCATTATTCCATTGTCATTGTTTCCTTCTGCAGAATAAACAACAACAAAAAACAACAGTGCTTCCTTGTAGGCCCTCAGGGAACTAGGTTTAATTAACGTCTAAAAAGCACACATGAGGAATACTAAACCAAGTGGTTTATCCTAATGGGTGTATCACCAGTAGTTGAAAGAGAGAAGGAAAAAGTTGAATATGAAAAGTAAAGGAATTAGGAAACATTAAACCTAATGATCAGTTATCAACTGCAAGCAGGAATAGGGTTCTTTGGGCACCGCTTGGTGGGAAGGGGCGTAAGGCCTTGTGGGCCATTAGACTACTGTTCTGGAAAATCCAAAGTAAACATTCTGTAGATGTTGCTATAGAAAAAGTGAGAGGTCATCACATGTAATTGAATGAGTCCTGCATAGATAGCCGTAAAATCATGAACCAAAAGCTTTTGCACTTGCGTCATGTGCTTGTGCCAGGCAGCATTTCATGTCACTCGGACACCTGAGGCAATCTAGGGAGACAGTCATCTTGTGTGTCACCTGCCGTATTTCTGGAAATGTCTTCTTGTCCTCTTCTTTATCAGAGGCTATAAATCGTTTTTTAAAATTTGTACCTTGTGCAATTGTCTTTTTATTCTTTGCTTTCTCTTTGTCTTTCTAATTGTTTTCTACTCCACACAGAAGTTAAGCCTCAGAATTAATTTATCATACATAACATCCATTAGTGGGATTACCACTTGACAACTGCCAATTTTTCAACAATGTTCCCCAATCTGTTAATTGAAAAGTTGGCAGCCCTTATATTTGAAGTCGTAGTATTGAACTCAAGGAAGATGCAATTATTAGATGAAATTTCTGAACCATAAAAGGTACATATTCAGTATTACTTTCATATTTAATCATTGGTATCCAGTGCATACTAGAGAGTCCTGGGAACTTAGTTATGGGTCCTTTTTTGGATTTGACCTTCTTATTTTAAGAACTGTCCCAACCTGTAGTTGGCAACTTTTCATTGGCAACATATTTTTGTCTACTATCCAAGACTTTGTTACCATGAGATTTCAGCAAGCAGATATATTTAAATTAACAAAGATATTAATAAGCAAGAAAGTAGTAAGTAATAAAGGGCAAGATAAGTTAATACTCAGTTTATAAGAAATTATTTAATATGAAGATTGAACTGCACTTTAATTGTTCCTGAAGTATCCTAAGCAATAGTATTTGGCTTGGGAGGGAGAGCATAGAAATAGGACTGAGATTGAAACGCAAGGGTAAGTGTTAGTGTTGCTCACCTAAATATCCCTTATCCCTCCTGAAAGCCAAGGAAATAAAGGTTTTCAAAGGGAACATGAGGGTTTTAAATGTTCTATTTTGCATTACAATTTCTCATCTCTCACTTCATTGTTGATATTTTAAAAATTAACACGGCTCATATGAAATAGCCTTTCACAAATTATTTACCCCATGAGGGAAGAGAATATTCCTAGTTCATACAAATGTACACCTTATAACAACTGATTTATTATCATATGTCTTAAGGACATTCACAGTGTCAGCAAATATCAACACTCCCCCACTACCACAAATTATGCAGTCAAGTTTCCCACATTTGGAGAAATTTCAGCTGTCAGCACATCTGAAATGCAATGGATAAGCCTCACCCTGGGAAAACCACCTTCATGATTATGGTATCTCCCCTGCCAGGTAATATCAACAAAACATTGATGCAAGAATAACAAATAATGAAATTCTGTTGAATTTGCCTAAGATTCTTAATAATCTACCTGAATTTGCCCTAACCGGTTTGGCTCAGTGATAGAGCGCCGGCCTGCGGACTGAAAAGTCCCAGGTTCAATTCCGGTCAAGGGCATGTACCTTGGTTGCAGGCGCATCCCCAGTGGGGGGTGTGCAGGAGGCAGCTGATTGATGTTTCTCTCATCAATGTTTCTAACTCTCTATCCTTCTCTCTTCCTCTGCAAAAAATCAATAAAATATATATTTTTAAAAAATCTACCTGAATTCAATTTAGAATGATGGTTAGAAGGAAGATAATATTATCCCTCCTTTTACTTTAAATCTGTGAAAAAAATCTTATAAAGTTATTTATAAAAATTATAAAATTATGAAATCTTGTGACCATTTTAAGCAATCAAGAGCAATGAACACTATTCCTATATTTCTACTTACTTCCTGTATCCACCAGAGACTAAAAGTCTCTAAGAGTCTAAACAAGAACCAAGAAAATACCATGAGACATAAATGTCATCAGTGATAGATTAGTGATTCTCATAAATACAAGATTTTCATTGATGTGCAAGGGACTCTTCTATTTATGTCTGTGAATTTGAAAACTCAAAGTTGACAGAACAGTGTGACTTGTCAAAGTTAAGTAGCTTAATTTTCATTGGTTTCATCTTTAGTTTTTTAGACTAGGACTTATTTTATAATGTAATGAAGTCTTTCTAATAAAATAATTGGCCCTAATGCCCTGGCTGAGTGGCTCAGTTGGTTGAAGTGACGTCCAGTACACCAAAGGTTGCAGGTTTGATTCCTGGTCAGGGCACATATCCAGGTTGTGGATTTGATCTCCGGTCCGGGCACAAACAAGAAGTAACCAATTGAAGTTTCTCTCTCACATTGATGTTTCTCTCTCTCCTCTCTCTCCCTCCCTCTCTAAAAACCAATTTAAAAAAACATATCCTTGGGCGAGGATTAAAAAACATTAAAAAAATAATTGGCTCTAACAAATTACATACAAAATCAAAGCCTTTATTTTTAAAAAAACTACAAGCAAATGGTTACTATTTTTCCCCCCACTTAAATTATACCACAGGAAAGAGAAAAGAGTATCTCTTTGTTTACAAAATAAATTGCTCCCTGATCCCCAGGAAAAAAGTGAAGCTGGATATAGGCAATGCCAGGGATAGCCAGGCTCAGTTTGTAACTGAGATACAAAAATCTTGGCTTATAGTTCTAGTTCCAGCATTGACCTATCTCATAAGAATCTTACCCCGCCTGTCTCCATCTCAGTCAGTGGGGTTATTTTCATTTATTCAGATGTAGTGGCATAAGCTGAAGTCCTGGAAGCACCAAACAGAAACCATGGCAACCTTGAGCAATGGCAAGATTAACATGTCTTGAGCAAAAATGGAACTCCTCCTTTCAGCTTTTAGCCCTGAGAGAAAATATTTACATCTTGGATTTTGATCCTATGAATGTAAATATTGTCCAGTTATTTACAGGGTGTAATACATTTCTTTCATTTCCATTGTTATTTCAACCAAAATAAGTTGGTGAACGGGAAAACAAACAATTGCACAAGCAACAGCAGGGAGACGGGAAGGAGCCTGGTGTATTTCAGAAAGGATGAGAACTGCCTGGCCCGAGCTTAGAGTTAGGTCTAGAAGAATAATAAGAGATGAGGTTAGAAAAGCAAATTGGAGAGATTACAAAGAACCTTGAATGTCAACTTGATAATAGAAAAAAACATTACTGAAAGCTTATAGATCACTAAGTATGTATCAAGCATAATGCTTAGACTTTACATGGGTTATTTTATTCATTCTTTACAAGCAGGGCTATGAATCAGCCAGTATTTACCGTTACCATGAGAACTATTATTATCCCCTTTTCACAGAGTTTGGAAAACTTTGATAACTTGCCCAGGGTTACATAGCTGGTAAGTGGCAACGCTGATATTAAAACCCAGGTCACTCTGACTTCATAAGCCGAGTTCTTAGACTGCTAAGAGTTTGGGTTTTATCCTACAGGTTTGGGAAGTGGGGGGTGTGTTTTTTCTAATTTTGAATTTTTATCAAAATTATGTTTGCAAGAAGGATCAAACAGTTTTACAAAGCTTATTATGAAAAGCAGCAATCCTCTTCCTGTTCCTATTTTTTTCCTCCACGAGACAAACCTTTTTAACTCTTCGTTTGTTTTACTGTAATTTGCCTCTAACCTTTTAAATAACATTACTGGACTGCTGCTTCTTGATTTTTTTGATATTATATTATATGTTTCTATAATGCATGATTAGGATTTTCTCTTTCTCCACTTCCCTGCCTGCACCACAAATATATGTCCTCCACACAAATATGTAATTTGGTTAAACAATATTCACTATTTACATTATTTTAATTAGATAAATACTGTTAATACCTGAGCCAAGTAGTACTGACACTATTACTTATCTTTAATAACTATTTCCTTTTCCTGGCTTTAATAATTTTCTTGCAAGTTTGTTTTTTTAATTTGCTTAGTTTTCTGTCCCCAAGAGGTGTAACTTTCCCCTTAATATGTTAGAACGTGCCAGGTGCCCTCTCAATTTCATATTTGTGGGGATATGTCTCCCAGAGCCCTCTGACCTTATTCTCTGTCTGGTGCAGCTGTGTCCTGGGATCTTCCTTCACTATCTTGCTAAGCATTCCCTTAGCCTCTCTCTTTTGTTAGATCCCTTAATTCCTAAATTTCATGTCCTCCTTTTTTTTTTTTTTTTATTACTCCCCCCCCCCTTTTTTTTTTTTTTCAAAAAAAGAGTACATTCTCCACTACTTGCTGAGAAACAGTGGTTGGGAAGTGAATTTTTGGAGAACTTTCATTTCTGAAAACATCAGTCTTCTACCCTTAAATTTGTCAGGTTTGGTTGAGAATAGAATTCTAGGTTAAAATATCTTTTTACTTAGAGTTTTAAACACATTTTTCCATTGCCTTCTACAGATGCTGTTGAGAAGCCTGAAGTCAGTCTGATTCTGGATCCTTTGTATGTAATCTATCCCCCCACTTACCCAAAGCTTTACTCTCTTATCTTTGTTTTCTTAAATTTCACAGTGAAGTGGCTTGGTGTGGATATATATTTATCCACTGGGCTGGGAACTGGGTAAGCCGTTTCAGTCTGGAAATTCATGACATTTAAAAAAATTATTTCGTTGGTAGTTTTCTCTCCTCCATTTTCTTTGGAAACCTTGTTCAGATGTCAATCCTCCTAAATTGACCTCCTTTTATCTTTTTCCTTGTCAATTTTCCATCTCCTTGTTGTTTTGCTTATTTTCTTGGCGATTTTCTCATTTTTATATTAAACTCTCTTACCGAGTTTTTCATTTGTTAGGATTTTTATAATTTCCAAGAGCTCCCTTTTGTTCTCTGAACTCCTTTGTTCCCCAGTAGTTTCTTTCTTGTTTCATAATTGAATTATCTTCTCTTATCTCCCTCAGGATATCAATTGTAATTTGTTGCTGTTTTCTTCTCCCTGAATTTTTTCTGTTTACTCCAAATGACTTTCTTCAGATATCTACTAATTCTTGGTTAACTGTTCTTTCTTCAGCATGGGGGCATTTAAAAAGCTGACCATGAGTGGGCCTCACTGATGGTGAGCTTTGGTGTAGGGGCAATCTAGTTAGGCAGTTTCAATAAGGAGTGTGAGGGTTAAATGTTATATGCCAATTTGGCTAGGGCTTGGGTGCCGAGTTGTTTGGTCAAACACTACCGTAGACATTGGTGTGAAGGTATCTATAGAATAAAAGCCTAAGCAACTGTTATAGCAGAATGACCAGAACAACTGGTGCTATGATGCACACTGACAACCAGGGGGCAGACGCTCAATGCAAGAGCTGCTCCCCTGGTGGTCAATGCGCTCCCACAGGGGGAGCACCGCTCAGCCAGAAGCTGGACTCATGGCTGGCGAGTGCAGTGGCAGTGACAGGAGCCTCTCCCGCCTCTGCGGCAGTGCTAAGGAGCAGTGAGCAGGAGGATGGTAAGGAGAGACGGGTCCCAGACTGCGAGAGGGCACAGGCTGGGTTGAGGACAACCCCCCCCCCCCATTCATGCACCGGCCTCTAGTTTTATATATGTGATTATCTACAATCAATTGATTTTAAAGGAGATTACCCTCAATAATGTGGATGGGTCTCATTGAATCAAATGAAGGCCTTAAGAGCAAAAAACAGATTTCCCAGGCGAAAATCCTGCCTTAGTTTCTAGCCTGTTGACCTGCCCTACAGATTTCAGAGTGAAGACTGCAACATCAACTCTTGCTTGAGTTTCCAGACTGCTGGTCTGCTCAATAGATTTTGGGGCTATCTGGCCCCCACAATTGTATAAGCTAATTCCTTAAAATAAATTTCTTAATATAAATATACATATATCTTATTGATTCTGTTTCTATGGAGATTTGGAACTGGCACAGGGAAGCCTCTGTTGCCTGTATATTTAGGTTTTCCTCTTGGGCTAGTCAGATTTCTTTAAAAAGGCTCTTATGATCTCTTGACTAAAAAGGCAGTCTGGCTAACAGTAGGGTGAAAAAGCTGCAGTATTTTTCTTAACCTCCTGATTTTATTGTGGTACCCCAAACTTAAACTGTGCCTGGTAACTCCCAAATCAGAAATACTCTGATTTACTCTCTCCAGAAAATAAAAACCCTTTTCTTCAAAATTGTGGTCTTCATTTGAACAGAGAGGACATTACCACCTAAATCTCTGAGTTTATTCATTTCCAATGTGACACTTAGAAATTCTTAAATATATATTCCAAATATTTTTCATACTCTAGTCTAGAAGAATAGTATACTTCCCCCCTTGTTTTCAACAGTCACCATTATAAAAACAGAACCCACCCTGGCTGATGTGACTCAGTTGGTTGGAGCATTGTCCTGTACACTGACAGATGATGGGTTCAATTCCCAGTTGGGATGAGTGCAGAAGGCAACTGGGTGTACATCAATGTCTCTCTCTCTCTCTCTCTCTCTCTCTCTCTCTAAAATAAAACAACAGCAGCAGCAACAACAACAACAACAACAACAAAACCCCAACAGAACCCATCAACTGCTCTCAAAATCTTTTCCTCCTCTTTTTCTTTTAATATTTTTAATGTATCAATTGATTTTTAGAGAGAGAGGATGAGGAGAGAGAGAATAAGAGAGAGAGAGAGAAACATTGATTTGTTGTTCCACTTATTTATGCATTCATTGTTTGATTCTAAGTTCAATAGCACACGAATTTCTCTTTCTTCCCTTTGGTCAATTGGTCAACAAATTCCTTTCTTTATATATGTATATATATTTTTAAAGGTCTTGCTCTTTCTTTTCATTATCTTTTCCACAACCACATTTTAAACCTTTAATTTTCTGCCTTTTGGGTTTTTAAAAACTATTTTTTTTTATTGATTTCAGCGAGGGAGAGAGAGATAAAAACATCAATGATGAGAGAGAATCATTTATCGGCTGCCTCCTGCACGGCCCCCACTGGGGATCAAGCCCTCAACCTGGACATGTGCCTGACTGGGAATCAAACCATGACTTCCTAGTTCATAGGTTGACCTTCAATAACTGAGCCACACCAGCTGGGCTCCCTTTTGGGTTTTTATGTGCTGTCCTGACTCCATGACTTAAGTTTCTGCCCCTCTAATTTAGCCTGTGTTTTATAGATGACCTCATTTTTTATCATGTTGCTCTTCTTTGCAAATACTTCCTTATTAACTTCTGCTTTAAGATAATGTAACACACATTTACTCCAATTTTTCCCTAAACCCTTTGAAAATGACAGTAAAATTTTAAAAATAAATAAATTTAGGCCCTGGACAGGTAGCTCAGTTGGTTACAGTGTTGTCCCCAAAAGCCAAGATTGTAGGTTTGGTCACATACAAGAATCAAACAATGAATGTGTAAATGGGAGGAGCAACAAATTGGTGTTTCTTTTTCTCTTTCTCTCTCAAATCAATCAATGAATACTTTTTTTTAAAGGAATCAACCAATGAATGCATAGGTGGGTAGAACAATAGATTGATGTTTCTTGCTCTTTCCTCTCTCTGTAAAATCTAAATAAATAAATAAGTAAATAAATGCAAAAGATAAGCATACACCCATGAAAACAAAACTATAAAGCAGATGGATGAGTGATAACTTACTTAGTAGACTTGTGAAAATTAAATCCTAAACCAGCTGTGAGGGAAGCCTAGGAGTGAGATGATTTATACCATAAAATCTTAGGAATTAGAATTACAGGAACCTTGGGCAGTGATGATGAACACCTAGCTAAAAATAACAGATTGCTTGAAAGTCTGCATACAAAGCCTCTAGACCTTCAGATCCCTTCCACAACTGTACACAACTGTCTCTTCATCATCCCAATGGCCCTTCAAGTTTTACTAGGACACTGAAGGACTTGGTGACATTTTTTTTCTTTTTTATTTATTTTATTTTTTGTTAAGATTTTTAAAAAAAGATATTTTATTGGTTTTTTAAAAAATTAAATCTTCATTGTTGAAAGTATTACATATGTCCCTCTTTTACCCGCATTGATCCCTTCTACCTTGCCCCCATCCCTCACCTCAGGCCTTCACCGCCCTATTGTCTGTGTCCATGGGTTATGCATATATGTATACAGGCTCTTTGGTTGATCTCTTCCCACTCACCCACCCCCGCTTTCCCTCTAAGATTCGACAGTCTGTTGCATGCTTCCATGTCTCTGGATCTATTTGTCAGTTTATTTTGTTCACTAGATTCCACCTACAAGTGAGATCATGTGATACTTGTCTTTCTCTGACTGACTTATTTCGCTTAGGATAATACTCTCTAGGTCCCTCCATGCTGTCTCAAAGGGTAAGAGATCCTTCTTTTTTACTGCTGCATAGTATTCCATGGTGTAAATGTACCACATCTTTTTTATCCACTCATCTACTGATGGGCATTTGGGCTGTTTTCAGATCTTAGCTATTGTAAATTGTGCTGTTATGAACATAGGCGTGCATACATTCTTTCTGATAGGTATTTCAGGACTCTTAGGATATATTCCTAGAAGTGGGATCACTGAGTCAAATGGCAGTTCCATACTTAATTTTTTAAAGAAACTCCATACTGTCTTCTATAATGGCTGAACCAGTCTGCATCCCACCAGCATTGTACTAGGGTACACTTTTCTCCACTTCCTGGCCAGCACTTGTCATTTGTTGATTTGTTGATGGTAGCCATTCTGACAGGTGTGAGGTGATATCTCATTGTTGTTTTAATTTGCATCTCTCTGAAAACCATAAAAATCCTAGAAGAAACAATAGACAGCAAAATCTTAGACATATCTCATAGCAATATGTTTGCTGAATACATCTCCTAAGACAAAGGAAAAAATAAACAAATGGGACTACATAAAAATAAAAAGCTTCTACAAACCATCAACAAATTGAAAAGGGATTTCACTGTACAGAAGAATATATTTGCCAATGATATATCTGACAAGGGGTTAATTTCCAAAATATATAAGGAACTCATACAATTTAACAAAAGGGAGACAATCCAATTTAAAAATGGGCAAAAGACCTAAATAGACACTTCTCCAACAAAGGTATCTTTTTTATGTTTAATCAATGAGGAAAAGCTTTCCTATACTTGCCCCAGCAGACTTACCCTCAGATACGGACGGGGTCAATGTGCTAAGTGCTTAAACCAGTGACTGACAAAGAGAAGTAGATCACTATGATTGCCTTTGACCAATATGTTCCACCTCCCAGACCTGGGGAGGAGCTAACTTCTTTGAACACATGGTTGCAGAGTAAACACAGAAGAGTTGGGGGTAGGGATGGCTGTTGAGTAGGCAATGCACAGTGTCTGCCAAAGAGCAAGACCCATATCTGCTCTGAACTTGGACCTAATACTGAGGGGCTCTAGAGGGGTTTCAGACACGGAAAGCAGCTCTTACTTCTGTCCAGGGCAACAGGTAAAACAAGCAGAGGAGAAGAGTTGGTATATCTTACCTCTTACCTTTCATTGCTCTTCCTGAGACAAAGGAGTCTTCGGCTTTCCAACTTCCCAATTTTTCTGGATCTAGACTAAGAAGAGATGAAGTAGAGGAAATTGGGAACTACTTGAGAACAAAGGCACATTATCATCTGCACTAAAACCTTCATTGTCATCATCAACGTCATTTCATCATCGGGGCCTTTATGAGATCCCCACTTGTAGTAATAATACTGTATTCCATGCTGGCAGAACATCTGGGTTAACATGACCTCAACCTTTGTTCTGAAGGGACATAATTGATGCCCATGGGCATCAAAGATGTTTTATGGGTGAAGGCACACCTGTAGGGCTGGCTGTGAGTTGTGCTCAATCCCACCCACATCCCATTTTATGAGTATGATCCCTTTCTTTCTCTTGCACAGACGATGATGACACACCAATGGCTCATGACACCAAGACTAAAACTACTGCTTTGGGAGTTACTATAAAAAAGAATTAATAATGCAGATAAAAAAGCTGGCAACATTCAAAGAGCAACATTTTTTTTTTAAATTGATTTCAGAGAGGAAGGGAGAGGGAGAGATAGAAACATCAATGATGAGAGAGAATCATTGATTGGCTGCCTCCTGCAAACCCCTTCTCAGGATCGAGTCCACAACCCGGGCATGTACCCTGACCAGGAATCGAAACGCGCCCTCCTAGTTCATAGGTTGACGCCTAACCACTGAGCCACACTGGCTGGGCAAGATTTTTTTTAA
This sequence comes from Myotis lucifugus, assembly GCF_000147115.1. Taxonomy (NCBI): domain Eukaryota; kingdom Metazoa; phylum Chordata; class Mammalia; order Chiroptera; family Vespertilionidae; genus Myotis; species Myotis lucifugus. The sequence continues at coordinate 5,612,767 of NW_005871055.1, forward strand.
GTGAATAGAATAATTAAGCAGTTCTATTAGTTACTGGTCATAAGCAAGTAAAGCATGGGGAAGAAAGTATGGCTAAACATAGCATACCTCTTAGAATAAGGATAATATCATCTCTCCTCAAATAATTCCAGAAATGATTATTTGTTAATATATTTGCTCTATATTCTTAGCATGTACAACAATCTTTGGAATCAGTAACTAAGTCACTCCAAAAAATGTTGGGTGATATATGTATACTAAAACAAACAAATTTAATTTTCCAACCACCAATGTACCTTACTTTTCTTCTTATTTATTACCAGGTGGCCTGGGGAAAGGAGGAATCTACTTTACTGAAGAAAATATTTATCACATAGGCCCAATTAAAATTTCAAATTTATCTACTTTTGAATTATTTTCAAAAGTAGAGAATAACATTTATAGGTTGTTGCAATGCCTTTTGTACTGCATGCAGTAAATAAATCCTTAATAATATAAATAATAAAATTAAAGCAAATTTCTCATTGAGAGTCAGTCTGTTTTGATATAACTATCTTCAATGTCATTATATATTACATAATTCTTTCTAATGTATCTTCACCCCCAGCTACACATGCTGTACTACAAATAAAATGGAGAAATAGATATCTGAAAAAAAGAAAGAATTAAAATATAAAAATCTATGCATTCTGCCATTCTTTTCTCTAATGAGCAAAGTAGAGATTTATCCCTTGTTTTAAAGATTCTTCCTCTAAGGATTTTAAATATCTTGAAAACAAGTCACACCTTTATATAAAGCTATTCACTTTGATGCAGTGTCTTTGTGCTCCAGGATTTAAAAATATACAAACACGGGATGTGGACTTTCATCTTTTCTTGTCAGGTGATAGTAATTCTCACCTCGGCTCTAAAGTCCCTCTGCCATGTGCCTTGAACGTCACTACGGATACCTGGAGTGAGAATAATCCTTACTCTACTCACATTTATTTTGTAATAATAATGGTTGCTACTAATAAAAACTCTACAACTTTATTATTAAACACATTTACAACTAATTCTGACACCCAAGGATGTCTCTGCTTACCTGGATTATAGAAAACCAATAGTTTGGTCTACCAGAAAAGTTCCTCTTTCTACTGGGATTGACACAGTATTCCCAAAAAGCATAAATGGCCACAGCAGACTTAGGGTGGCAGTTATGCTTCCTCTCCTCTCTATCTCTGTTTCCCAGATCTGACCTCTCCAGGCATCTTCTCCTAGCTCTTCTTCTTGGCTACCATAACATGCAAAGACAAACACCAGCATAGAACTATTACCTGCTTTGCTAGTCTTGAATATGGAGGGAAAATGACAGTTAACAAAATGAAGTTATCAAGCTACTGATGTATGTCTGTGAAACAAAGATCAGATTTCAATACTAAAGAGGAAAACTTGTAAAAGTCTTAAATTGATCAATGGGTTCTGTGGCCTTTGGGCATGCCTCTGCAGAGGCAGTTCATCATTTGCCTGAACAATCAAATCAATATCTATGACCTTTTCCTCCAGTTGTCTTTCTCCTGCTGTTTCTCCTCTCCTCCTACAGTCAAAAGATGATAATGGGATCACTTTTTTAAGAAAATAAACTAATATAAGGCAAGTTTATAAATGACTTGTCATTAAAATGAAATCCTCTAAGGAAATTATGTTTAGATATCAAAATTATAAGGATGATATTTGGCATTATTTATAGTTGATAACATCTTCACATGTACCAGTTCATCTGATCTATTATAGTATCTTTTTAAAATTTATTTTATTTTGGTAATCCTCACCTGAGGATATTTTCCCATTGATTTTTAAGGAGAGTGGAAGGGAGGGAGAGAGACAGAGAGAGAGAAACATCAATGTGAGAGAGACACATCAATTGATTGCCTCCCGCATGGCCCCAACTTACCAGGACACTTCAGTCTACAGGTCGACACTCTATCCACTGAGCCAAAGTGGATAGGGCAATTATGGTTTCTATTACATTGCCTCATAGAGAATACAGAATAAATTTCTTCTGAAAGACAAAAAGTATTCATTTCTATATCCTGGATGGTTGAGACAGAGAAAGAATAAGTTAGCTGATTAAACTTCCACAACTCAGTTCACTGAGCAAAATATCTCGTATCCTCTGGAGCATATTAAAGTCATATCTCTATTGACATTTTCTAAAATTCAACTCAAAATACTCAAAATTTGAGTGAGTCTCTAAAGTTGACACCCTTGAAAACTGAAATAGACTCTGGTTGTTTCTCAGACCCAGCAAGAATTCATTGTACCGGCCGGAGAGGCCCATACTGTTGGCCTTCTCAGGTTTCTCTTTGAAGAGACAATAAACAATCCCTTTCTGAAGAGAGGTGAGAATGAGTTTGCCTCTCAAGTTAAAAGGAGATGGGAAGTGTGAGGTGAGGTCAGGGAGCACTAGGCAAGTCTGTGGCTGAACTTGAAACCCATCCAACAGATATGTGTCAATCTTGACTGTGCTTAAAAGACAGAAATCCCAAACCTGAAGGTCCTCAAGTTTCAGGGAAATTGAAGTGCCTTCATTATTTGCCCTTAGCGATTCACTGTTTTAATAGCAGCATGAAACTTTCTTGGCCTTGTACAACCGTGAGTGAGCGAATAATTATTTAAACAGGCTCTGGTCATCTGTTTTGTGGTGCTGTCTTCTTGGAAGCCTTCCCTGTATTTTCTTTCAAGGCTGACCACCCCTTCTCTGAATTATCATAGCATTCGGGGCTCACCTCTAAGCTTCACTATATCATATTGAGATGATCAGTTTCGGAGGCCAGTTTTGAGTTGGGGAGATTACTCTGTTGGCAGCTCAATGGGAAGAAAGCAGAGATGAGGAAACCAGATGAAGCTCTTACAACAGTGAAATGCTGAAGGTCTGAACAAAGGCAGCAAGCAGTAGTATATATGCAAAGGAAATGACTAACTAATTTAACAGAAATTTAGGACAAAAAGCTACAGAATGTGGTTACTGATTGTATGTGTAGACATAAGGAAAAGAAAGGTGATGACCTTAGGTGATGAGTGGATGGTAGTGCCATATACTGAAGTAGGAAGGAGAGAACATGGAACTTTGAGTGAGGCCCTTAAATGAGTTCAGTACTGGACATGCTGAGTTTGAGGTTCTGTGGGAGTGGGACAGATATGGGGAGCAAGCAGTTGGGGTAGAAGACTGGAGTTCAAAGACAGGTTAGAACTTAAAACATGGATTAGAGCTTGGCAGTGATCATGGAGATGTGCTGCTCAGATCTCCTGTCACGCTAACCTGCTGCAAGGTATGCAGCTGGCAGCCCTTTCTCCTTTGCCTTCAATGCACTGCTCACACCACCACACTCTCCCTGGGCTGCCCTCACCCAATGACTGAGCATGCACCGTGCCCTGTGGGATTTCTCTAACACAGACTTTCAGGACTGTACTGCATCCTGAGGCCCTTCCTACCCAATTCTCCTTCCTTCCCACTCTCCTTTCATAGATGTCTGATTAGCACAAAGGTCTAAAGACTCCCCTTTTCTCTTCTATCCCTTATAGGCATTTCTTCAAATAAATCTCTTACACATCTAATTCCATTTTGGTGTCTGCTTCTTGGAGAATCCGAACTGACACAGGAGTCATCATTAAAAGAATGGGAGTAAATGAGATATATTTGAAAGAACATATAAAATGAGAAAGAAGGGATTGAAATCTTAACATTAACAGAAAGAGTTGAGGAGAACTCGAGCATTTAGGTGGTGACAGGAAGAGCTTCTGGGCCTGGGCTGCCTGGGTTTGAATCAGGCTCCACATCTTATTTATGTGTTGCTCTGGGCAGATTGCTTAGCTTTTCAAAACTTCACTTTCCTTGTGTATAAAGGGCGGGAAATAATAGTACTCACTGAAGTTCTGTTGTGAAGATTAAAATGCAATAATTTATGTAAAACTAGAGGCCCGATGCACGAAAATTCGTGCAAGAGTACGCCTTCCTTTCCCCGGCTGCAGGCACCGGCTTCCCTCTGGCACCCGGGACCCAGGCTGGCTTCCTCCAGGCCACCCACAGGCACCTGGGACTCAGCTGGCTTCCCTCTGGCCCAGCTTTGTCAGGAAGGACATCCGGAATGATGTCCAGAAGATGTCCGGTCTAATTAGCATATTACGAGTTTATTATTATAGATGCTTAGAAAACTACCTGCATTTACTGAGGTCTCCATAAAAGTTGGTAGTTATCATCAGGCATAATGCATGAGGAGCCCCTTGAGTGGTCAGGGAAGGAAGAGGGAGACCAAAATAGTGTAACACAAAGCCAAAGGAACAGCAGTTTCAAGGAAGAAAACTGTTTCAAATGTCATAAAGAGCCATGAAGAATAAGGTAAAACAATATCAATTGGCTTGGAAATAAACAACGACTTTGGCAAGAGCTGTTTCAGTGGCATGAGAGATGAAAGTCAGGGAACTGTGACTTGAAGAGTGAGTGGTGGGTGAGAAAGTGCAAGGAATGAGCAATCTACAGTCCTTTGAGAAGCTTAGCTTTGAAGTGAAGGAGAGAGGCGGACATAGTCAGAACCCATGAGGAGAGTCAAGATTCTCTTTGCACAGAAAGTAAAATGCCTGAAGACAGGAAGAGAAACCAGTTTTGAATTGTGGGTCCTCAGGAATTGGGAGGGAATGGTCTCCAGAGCACAGGTGGATGACTTAATCTGGCCAAGAGGCAGGATGGCCATGTTCTGAGACCACATAAGTAAGAATGAGGACAGATTGAGAGGTCAGAAGGCGTTCTCAAGCAATGACCTCTATTTTCTCTCTATTGAAGACTCCAGGGTTGCATCTGGTAAAGGTGGAGAAGGCAGAGGTGGAGAAGACTATTTGAAGAAAGTGGGGAAAAATATATTTCACTGATATATATGTCCCTTCTCCCCTAAAGTGAGAGAAAACCACAGTTACCAAGTACCTCCTCTGTGTGGGCAATGGTCTGGGAACTTTCACATAGCTACTGTCCCTAATCTCCACCACCACCTGTGAGTAGGAATCATTATTCTCATTTCATAGGTGAGGAATGCTGAGGCTCAAAGAGATGAGTCATTGATCTAAGCTGTATAAAGTCTAGGGGAGCACTCAAGACATTTTTGTTGAATAAATGAACTGCACAGACCATGTTCTTTCTGATCTCCAGTTGGTTTTGTCCTTGGGGAATGTGTTTTCCATCAGCTTTTTTGCTTGAGAGTGTTCTTATATAGTTAAGTCATGGATCAGTCATAACCTCCAAAAATGTCACAGTAATGAAAAATGCAAAAAGTAGCTGGACAAGGAAATGCCTATGCTACTTTACCCCAAAACAGAAAAGCTACTTAAAAGATTATGACTCGTTGGGAAATGAGATTTGGGTGGATAAAAGCACTTGAAGCTCCAGTTGTTAACATTTCCATCAAGGACCTCCCTGAGAGTCAGCACTGATGTGTGCATTGTTTTAGTTGTGTTGTTAATAGCATCTGGATGAAAATGCCTGCCAAAACATTTCACTGGAGGATTTGGAATATGCTTTCCAAGTCTACAACTGAAGGGTAGCACTAATATCAATGTGTGCAGGTTGGCATTTGCCAACTCATCTGGCTGAAGAAAAAATAACCGATTGTGTCTTCAAGAACACTGTGTATTTTTTATACATTCAAGTCAAAGTCAAATTTGTCTTCTTCATGTAATCACACTAGTCAAAGAGAGAATAGTACAAATAATAACTTAAGGTAATGAATGACTAGATCGCTAGACTACAATTTCCTGTGGGCAGTGATTGGGTCTTGTTTAAACACAATGCTTGGCACACAATGTGCATTAAATACATTCTTGCTGAATTAAGTTGATTGCAACAACACCGCAGACAGCCGAGTGGGCAGAGGTTGGCAAACCATTTAAATTGGCTTCAGTTTTCCTCTAGAGCAGAGCACGGAACTCTCACAAGGATGCTGTGCACATGAACACTCTAATTCATTATGAGGTTCAAAATGAATTATTAATCCCTGAAAATAATCCACCCCCCAGGGCTGTCAGTCACTGTAGCCAGAGGAGAAAAAGTAATCTTCCTAAAATGTGTCCCTTCCCCCCTCTTCTTCAAGTCTGTTTTTGCAGCTCTGTGGGGCTATGGTTCTAATTCTCATTCTATCCCTGATTTACTGTTTGACCTTGAAATGAGTCACTTAATCTCAGTTAATGGCTTATGTTTCCCCTTCAGTGAGAGCCAAAGGGGCCTGGCTATATAGTTAGCAAATGTCAAGCCTCAAAAATTGGATGTGTCATTCGGTGCCATCCATCATCTCTGTAAGGCTAACAGAAATGAATCACAAAGATAGCTCCCTCATCTCCTCCCAAATTAGCCCTTGGAGGTTTCTGGGTCGCTGTGTGGTGTAGTGAAGGGAGAAAGATAAGGGAGCTGGGGATGGTTTCCCCAAAGGAAGAAGAAGACACCCTGGTAAGGGAGGGCAGCAAGGAGAAAGCCGGGGAGACTGATCTCCTGATCAATAGCTTGCCACCTTGGAAAACAATCAACTAGTCTCTGCTTTTTAAAAATATATACACTCCAGCCCCAAATATTTAAAGTTCAGTGAAATAATGAAAGTTTACAGAATAAATCAATTATGGAGTAATTATTCACATTTTCCAAGATTGCCCCTTGCAAGCTCTTCACAGAGACTTTAAGTGAGATAAACTTTAAAGACTAGATTTACATACGATACTGCAATAACAATCTGAAAGAAAGAGGAGTGTACAGCTTGTCACAGAGAGTTACGGGTTATGCAGAATGACTGCAGAAGTAGAGGCTGCGATTTTCTCCACAAGGGTGCAGGCACTCTCCTGATGCCCACGCCTATATTTTCCAGGGAGGAAACATGCAGAGTTGGAAATCCCTGTAAGAAAGATCTAGAAGGGCCCTGGACTCACTTTCACTACAACAGGGCTTAGAGCACTTCACCCAAAGGGTGTCATCAATTGCAGTGGCCATGGTCATAGTGCAACTAACATTCTTCTAGGGGCACAGGCCAAAACACTACCTTGAAGATACTGCATTGCCCAATTCTTCTCTAGAACAGAGGCCTGTGCTGATGGAGGGTGTCTGACTTCAAATTTGGCTGCATCCTCTTCTCCTCTGTCTATAGGCCCCAGGAGAGTGCCTTTGGGTCCCCAAACACCTTGCTACTTAGTACCATCTGGGCACTTACTGGGTAACAACAATAATGGATGGACACTTCAATCACATATGAAAAGCTCTAAAGCTCGACTTGCAAGGGCTGTAAATCTTCTACATAACATCCCTAAGTGACTGATGAGATGGGTTCTTCACACAGCAGGGTGCTCCAGGAATCTGTGTGATAACAGTAGTCTATAGATTTGTTTTCTCATGACAATTGTTTACCAGCTCCGTGACTTAGAGTAGAATTCAATAAATATTTAATATAATAAACCACTGAAATGGGAAGTAATGACTTTCAAATGAATAGGAAAGAAACTTTTCTGAATGTTAAGAGGACAAAAATGGAGCCATTGAAGAGTCTCTTTGAAAACAACAAAATACTTGTAAATTATATAATTGTCTAACCACTGTGCCATACACCTGAAACTAATATAAAACAATATTGAATATCAATTGAAATTGAAAAATAAAATAAAATAATTTCAAAAAATAAAAGAAAACAATATATTATTTAAAAGAACAATCCAGCCCTGACCAGGTAGCTCAGTTGGTTGGAGAGTCATCTGTACACCAAAAAGTTGTAAGTTCTGTTTCCCATCAGGGTACATACCTGGATTACAGGTTGGAAACCCTAGTCTGGGGCTGTACAGAGGTGACTAATTTATGTTTCTCTCTCACATCAATGTTTCTCTCTCTCTCTCTCTCTCTCTCAGCAATAAAACATTTCCTTGGATGAGGATTAAAAAATAAATAAATAAATTAATTAATTAATTTAAATAAATAAATAAACAATCCAATCCAATTAGTAACAAAATATTCCAATGGAACCAGGATATCATCAGTGGTCCCCTAACAATAGTACAGATCCCACAAGTAACAATACGACTGAGATTTTATTCCATTCATTTGCCAAGATGGACTGCAAAGGGGGTCTTCTTGGCTTCAGGTACAGATGCAGTGAACAGCTCCTCCAAATTATTATTTCAGAGAATTAAGGTCAGATCCAACCTAGAATTTCCTTGTCAGTTTGCTCCTTATATTGCAATTGTTTAAGGGAAGTAATGGCAGAGTGGTAGTTGTCTTCTGTTACACTAAAATCATGAGATAAACGACAAGGGTTTTTGAAATGGATAATAACTCTCACTTTATGAGTTAATATCATTAAATGCTTGTAGCTCTTGATTTGCCTTTATGTTTACTTTTTCAGTGTCTTTATAGTGCAGAACTGTTACTTCTGTTTGGCACCACCCCGCTCATCTGTCTTTCTTTTGGTAATAGCATCTGGATTTTCTTTTTGGGGAACCACCCTCCTCTCAATTTGAGGATAGAGGTGGAGGTGGATCACTATGTCCAGAGATGAGCAAGAGATCTCATCTGGCCAATCAGAACGCAACATCCCTCTGGCCTCAGGATTGGTTCAAGGGTCAAGCACAAGCCTGAGGTTAGTCAAAATAGAACAGCCTAGGACATTTTCTGGAACCCTGTCTTTCTACAGGGGTGTCTAGGTGTAAGCCAAGAGCTGCTTGCCATCTTGACACCATGAGGTGATGAGCCTAATTTAGAAATAAACCGAGCCATCTGAAGGAGAGCGACAGATGACATCATCTGAGTACCTTCATAAATGCCCCTTTTTGCATAAGCGTTTTTGAGTTTGGTTTCTATTACTTGGAATTTAAAATGTTTCAACTAATGCATATAATTCTTAGCACTTTTCTTCCCCAGTTATTTATTTTGAAATTTTTCAAACTCGGCCGAAACCGGTTTGGCTCAGTGGATAGAGCATCGGCCTGCGGACTGAAAGGTCCCAGGTTCGATTCCGGTCAAGGGCATGTACCTGGGTTGCGGGCACATCTCCAGTGGGAGATATGCAGGAGGCAGCTGGTCGATGTTTCTCTCTCATCGATGTAAAATGTTTCAACTAATGCATATAATTCTTAGCACTTTTCTTCCCCAGTTATTTATTTTGAAATTTTTCAAACTCAAAGAAAAGTAGAAAAAAATAACAAAATGAATATCTGTATATTCTTTACCTAAATTTAGCAGTTATTAACAATTTGACACATTAGTATTCTATCATCTATCTATCTATCTATCTATCTATCTATCTATCTATCTATCTATCTTGACACATTTTATTTATATTACTGTATAACCCCAACCATATTATACCCAAGAAAATTAAGGCCAATTCAATGATATCTAATAGGCAGCCCATATTCAGTTTTTCTTAATTATCCCCCACAGGTCTTTTTAAACCATTTTTTCCCTCTTTTGGGATTTAGAAAGGTCCTCTCAATTTTTGTTATTTTAAACAATGACATTTTATTCTATTTATTTTATTTTATTCTAAGCCAGTTACCTTGAAGAGTGTCCCGCATTCTGTATTTGTCTGATTACTTACTCAGGAATAGATTCACATTAAACATTTTTAGCACAAATACTTCCTAGGTGATGCTGTGCCCTTTTTTTCCTATCACATCAGGAGGTACCAATGTCAAGTTGCCTTGCTACTAGTGATTGTACATTTGATTACTTGATAAAAAATGGTGCTTCCATCTCTCTCCAATATATAAGCCCATTTTCCCCTTTAAGATTGGTAAGTAATCTGTGGGGTGATGCTTTCAGACCATGTGACTATCCTGTTATCCAGGAACCTTTTGCCCAGTGATGGTAGCCTCTATTGATGTTATTCACTGAATCAATTATTACAATGGAGAGTGCAAAATGATAAATTTCTACTTCTTCTGTATTTATTATCTAGCAATGGAAGAAGAGTCCCCCTCTTTTACTCTCTCTCTCTTTAACTTTATTGACATAAAATTAATACACAATAAGCTGCATAAGTTTAAAATGTATAATTTGATGTGTGTCCACATGTTGGTGAAGCCATCACCATAATTAAGATATCAAGAATTTCCAACATTCCCAAACATTTCTTTTCACGTTCTTTTCTCTAACCTCACCCACAGGCAGCTTTCTGCCACTATAGATTAATTTTCACTTTCTAGAAAATTATATAAATGGAATCCTAAGGTATGTACTCCTTTTTGTCTGGATTTTTTTCACCCTGCTTGATTTTGAGATTCATCCATGTTGTGTGTTTCAACGGTTTGTTTCTTTTCATTGCTGAGTGGTATTTCATTGAATCTCTCTCTCTCTTTAATTCCGAATAAACATTGATTTTTAAATTCAATGTGTTTTAATCCATATTCTTTTTTTATACTAAATTTGTTCCAAATTTGACTAGCAAGAAGCCCTGAATTTAATTCCTGTGATATTTTGACATTACCATTATCCTCATTAGAGTTTGACTATGTCTTTGCTTTCTGGAACAACAAGGTATTCCACATGTTCTTAAAGCTTCATTGTGCCAGATCAGATATAAGCCATTTTCTTAAGGAGCACTGGTTCCTTTTAGTGGTGAATGGTAATTAGAAAACAAAATCTGGATGCTTGATATGCTCATTTCTACTGGGAGGTCATTGCTTTTAGACCCTCACAGTGGGCAGGTTAGGAAGACTCTCTTTCTCCCTCTGTCTCTCTCTTTTTAAAGGTGTTTATAGTGATATTTTTTAATTCAAATCCAGTATCATGGGATTTTTCCCTAAATTTCTCCAATTTTATAGCTGCATCTTCCTTCTACAGTGTGAACGCTCTGGTTTCCAATATCAGTGTAATTACTCATTTGCTCTCTTTTACAACACCCAGAAAAAATAGTTTCAGAATGATAACACCAATATAATTGCCAACAACAAACTTATTAAAATTTAAGATCGTTTTGGTTTTTTTTGACCATAGAACATTTCTCACCAACTATGTAGTAAGAGTTCTGGCTTCAAAACTACCTGAGTTATTTCAATTATGCCCTTTCTTTCTGTGGTTAGGTTATCAATCTGATATATAGTTATGATCATTTGTTTATTTTTGCATTCAATTTAAATGCCTGATTCTTTCATTCTTTTAAATTTAGTTTTATTTTTGAATAAGTAAAATATATAGTTCAAAAGTTAAAACTTTTAGAAGACTTTCCCCCATCCTATCACCTCCACCATTTTCATTAATTTCTGGTTCATTCCTTCTGCATTTCATCATGCAACAATAAGCAAATACAATATATATTTTACATTTTCTTTCCTTATAGACAAGAGCTAGCACATTATATACACTTTTGTAACTTGCTTTTCTTGTTCTCTTACCAATATATATATTGTAAATCACTCCATTCAAGCCATAACTTTTTTTCAATCTTTTTTTAAGATCACATAGTATTCCATTATGTAGATGTTTCATAATTTATTCAACCAGCCTTCTAAGGATGAAGATTTAGGTTGTTGCTTAACTTTTCTATTACAACATTGCCACAATGAAAAATCTTGTACATATGTTGTTTCATTTAGATGGAGGTCTATTTTCAGGGCAAATTTCTAGAAGCAGCATTGCTGGGTCAAGGGGTAAATGTATATGTAGTTTTGTTAGATGTTCCCAAATTCCCCTCTACAGGGAGGTTGGTAATATATTTTTACACACAATATTCTACTTGACTTTTAGACATTTTATTCTTTTTTAAAAAGGATTTTCCCATTTTTTAATATATTTTTATTAATTTCAGAGAGGAAGGAATAGGGGGAGAGAGATAGAAACATCATTGATGAGAGAGAATCATTGATTGGCTGCCTCCTGCACGCTCCCCACTGGGGATCGAGCCCACAACCTGGGCATGTGTCCTTGACTGAAATTGAACCTGGAACCCTTTAGTCTGCAGGTAGAAGCTCTATCCACTGAGCCAAATTAGCTAGGGCTAGAAATTTTATTCTTATTTTATACTCCCAACCACTTTTTATTGCCCTTAGGGCACAATATACTTTTTGCTTATTCTTGTATGCTTCACAACACTTAACATAGTGTCTTGTTCATAGAAGATGTTCAGTAAATGCTGAATGAGTAAATATACATGAATGAATAAATAAATTAATGGGTTATTCTTTTTCATGATATCAGCATTACTAACCCACTTGACAGAAAACTGGAACTCAACTAAGGTAAGAACACTTTTCAGTGACATTCTACCAGTTGGCATAGAAGACATAAAGGATTGGTGAAAATGCAGGTAAGCAAGAGAAGCTGGGATGCTAACCTTAAACTTTTGAAATAACAATCAAAGCACATTTGATTAACATCTATAATGTGCCAGGCAAGATAGATATAAAATATGAAGATATGAAGATGATGTCATGAAGCTCAAGGAGCTTACAATCTAGTTGTGTCTATAGAAATATAGGACACACAAACACATATAAAAATACACACATACTAACAAGAAAGGGCAGTGTGTCATAAAGATCAAATGGATGGGGTAGAGGTTTTAATGCACAAGGAGTGAAGAGAAGAGAAAACAGGAACATCAGTTTGGAGTGAGGGATTGAGGACATACTACACAGACTCTACTGCAATCATCACTCTTGATTCAGATGAGGCAGGATTCAAAGTAGAAGGCCTAAGGAACAAATATGGTAATTTATGGTGTGCTCGAGGAACTAGTAAATCTGTCTGGCTGAAGCAGGGAGGTCATAAAGAAGAGCAGTTGGTACTGGAACTCACTGTTTGAGGCCACGTTGAAGGAAGCCATGATGCCCTGTAGAGAAATATGGCAGATCATTGTAGTTCTGGTTTTAGTTTGCATACTTTTTTATGACTCCCCTTTTTATTTCTTTGGAGTAGTCCTTCCTCACTCTTTGGGGTGTCATTATCCTGGTGAGTCTGTAAAAATGGGCTCAGTCACTGTCCCTCACCCCCTCCAAAGAGTTGAGCGGTGTCAAAGGGCCTTAATATCTGATGACAGGTATTGTTTACAGATGGACACTTTATCCAGTCAGCAGCACTCAGAATTGTTACAGGATTTGTATATGGACACGAGGAGAGTAAAGTCCTTTCTGCACTGGGACTGCTGAGCTGGGAAGATGTGGTTGGGGCAGTCAGGAGTAGTACTGCCCACCTCATAGTGAGAGCCAGTGTGCAGAATAAAGCTTGCCTGAGACAGGCAGAGTGGAATGCTGGAGGGACAGACAGCTCTCACCATCATTAGAGCTCTGGGTTCATCCATGCCTGAAACAGTGGTCCTCTCCTGACTCGCCAATTATCTGTAAACCAAACAAATTCTCTTTTTGCTTAAACTAACTTGAGATTGGTTTCTGACACTTCCATTTGAAAAAAGCTTGACTGATACAGGAGGCTTGGATTTCATCCCACAGATCAAAGCTTCCTCATTTGGTTTCCTTTGATCACTGGTCCTGGAGATCTTCAAAATAGAAATTTTTTTGTGATGAAGCTGGTGTAGGAATACTGCCTTCCACAGTGTCCTTTGTAGGTTCATTAGCAAATTAACATATTAAATACTCCAGGAATCCTCCTGTGAAGTAACTGTATAACTGTGCTAGACACTTTCCGTTTGTCCCTTCATATCCACATGCATGTCCCCACCCTGCTTTGTGCCCTGGGAAGCTGACTTGCTGCTCTCTATGAGTGGTGCCCTTGCCCTGGGCCTCAGCTGGATTTGAACTGTAGGTTAGGAGGAGGGAGGATAGTGAGGTGGGTGTTTATTCCCCTGGCTCTGCCTGGCCAAGTCATCATGGCCTGGCTCTATCCCTCAGCTCAAGGACACAGGTCTTCTTGGGCATCCCTCTCCAGGTATAGTAACCTTTCTCTCCCTCACCTTCAGGCCTGGGGATAGTTAATAGCTTCATGCTAGTATCAGCCCTGGGCTACCGTCCTTTCCTTTGTAGTTTTGGTTTTAGTTTGCATACTTTTTTTCTCAAACCCTGCCCGGTGATTTACTAGACTCTTTTGAAATTACTCCCTTTGAGTGTACCATCTGTTTCCTGCCAGGACCTCACTGAAACCTTGTTGTTAATAAATCTAGTGTCCCCTGTATTTATTAAACCTGTAGCTTTTTTTAAAAATTGAGAAATATCTATCAACATCTGACAGAACAAAAATTTTGATCACATACTTTGGCAAGTGTCTTCCTAAACAGTGGCTTTGGTGTAGGATTCTGGAAACATGAAGGCAGCTTGCCAATTTTTCTTTCTTACCTGGAGCATTCCCTGGTAAGAATGTGGTGTTCCCTGACTGGCACTGGCATGTCCGATGGCCTTCATTTAGGCTTCAGGCTTTATTACCTTTGTATATAGCACTCTCTCTGCCTGTGAACCCTTTTCTTTGCTCTTTCCTACCAAAGCCCATCCTTTAACAAAAATAAATAAATAAATAAATAAATAAATAAATAAATAAAAACGCCCAGACCCATGGTGTGGCTCAGTGGTTGAGCGTGAACCTATGAACCAGGAGATCATGGTTCAATTCCTAGTCAGGGCACATGCCTGGGTTGCAGCTCGTTCCCCAGTGTGGGGCGTGCAGGAGGCAGCCGATCAACAATTCTCTCTCATGATTGATATTTCTATCTCTTTCTCCCTCTCCCTACATCTCTGAAATCAATAAAAAATATATATTTTTAAAAATCCCAGTTCATGTCATTATTCACCCATGAACTGGAGCTCACTGTAGCTTCTGTCATGCATGTTGCCACTGTACTTCACTATATTGCACAGATACCACGTATGTATTGGAGAAGGTTATGTTTTAAACTTTTGCCTTGATAGTTAACTTTCTCAAGTTTTATCTGTGTCCCTGGAGCTAGATTGTAAGCCCCTGATGACAGGGATAACATCTCTTCTCTTCCACATATCTAACAACTTCTAACAAATGCATGCTATTCTTTACACTGAGAAGAGGGAAGGCCCTCTTCTCTCTACTGACCCTATGGATTATGCCATTTTTTACATTTGGTCCAAATCCTGTCACAGTATAAAGCATTCCCTGGTCATTCCAGCCAAATGTAATGTTCTTGAGTTTCTGAAGATCTAGCACTACCTATTTGCCAAAGAAAATGCTCATGTAAAAAGCACTGTAATGGGCTGAGTTGAGCCCCCCTAAAATGCATATGTTGAAGTCCTAATCCCCATTACCTCTGAATGTAACTGAACTTGGAAACTGTCATGGCAGATGAATTTAGTTAAGATGAGGTCATACTGGAGTTAAGGTGGGCCTTAATTCAATATGACTAGTATCCTCATAAAAAGGAGGAAATTTATACACAGGGAGAATGCCATGTGAAGATTAGAGTTACCCTGTCAGAAGACAAGGGATGCCAAAGATTGACAGACACCCTCAGAAGCTAGGAGAGAGGCAGGAAACCGTCTTCCTCACAACTCCAGAATAAACTAACCCTGCCGACACCTTGATCTCAGACTTCTGGCTTCCAGTGCTGTAAGACAATCAATTTTTGTTGCTTTAGCTATTCAGTCTGTGGCACTTTGCTCTGGCAGCCTTAAGCAAACTAGTACAAGCATCTCAGGGACAAGAATGCTACCTCAGAGCCCTGTAGAGTAGGTTCCAATTGCAGATCCATCACTAGGTCACTTCTTAGGTCACTTCTGGCAAGTCAGTTGACTTCTCTGAACCTCAACTTTCTCCTCTGTAATGTGGAGATGATAATATCTACTTTGGAAAGTTGCTTACTCAATTAAAGATTACACCTTAAAATACCAGGCACAGTGCTTGACACAATTAAAATGTTCAGTGATAATCTTCTTATTTTACAATGGAGAACTGAGACCTAGACATGCAAGTGCCTGTCTAAATCCACACAGTTAAGTAGCACCAAGCTTGCCAAAAAACTCCAGATATAGTCACTTCAACTCCTATGTATGCTAAGTCTTACCTCCCATTGCTTGAAGAGGTAATTCTAGTAGTATTATTTGATGGCATTTTGTGTGTGATTTTTGCTTACCTCTATACATACTACAGCTGGGGCCTTGGATTTGAGGAGTGGAACCTTTGTGTGTTGTTTTCCATCCACACATAGCTGAAATAAGTCATATATATATATATTTAATTCTCACCCAAGAATATGTTTATTGGTTTGAGAGGGAGAGAGAGAGAGACATCGACATGAGAGAGAAACCTGAATCCGTTGCCTACTGTACGTGCCCTGACTGGAACAAACCAGAAACCTAGGAGTGTGCCCTGACCAGGAATCAACCCCCAACCTTTTTGGTGAATGGGACAACACTCCAACCAACTAAGCCATCCAAGTAGGGTGAGATAAGTCATATTTTAAAGCAAAATATCCCTCCTCTTTTGTACAAAATTAAATTTATTTGCCCAGGAATGGTATAAATCATACCATTTGCTTGTGTAAGAGACTATAACTAAGAGCACTAATGAGCAAAATTGATAGGAATAGGCTACGAGAAGACCGCAAATTTGTATGCACAGATATGCTCTGTATGCTATTACCAGGTGATGCTTGAATTAATTTTAAATCCATATGCCTCCCCAATGCAGGATCTTCACCTTATTTACATCTCTTAATTCCTATCATTCTGGTTGCAACTTGCTTCCCTCTCATTCTGAAATGATTGAATGTAAAGCCTGCTGCCGAATGATTGGTTTATTCACAAGTTAATCAGACGAAATACATACTATTCCTGCCCCATAATTATACTTATTCTGGTAACATAAGTCAAAATTGATGTAGTCATTTATACCACAATTTTCTTATATAATTCACAATCAACGGCTGTGCTTTTTATGCATCACCATGCTGCTTATCAAACTATCTGTCTCTCAGCATGTTGAGAAATCAGTCATAAGCTGAACTGGGGAGGGGGAGGGTCCAGCAAGGGCCACTACCTCCCTATAAAGAAGTTGAGGATCCTGTTTCAAATGCTGGATGAATCCTGGTGAAACTACCCCTTTAAAAATGGCAGATTACCCAGTGAAAAGAGTGAAGAGAAAAAGTGTGTGAAAGGGTGAGCAAATTCCCGAGACCTCAACAGATTCTTTCTGTACTCTTCCATCATGTCATGACAACTTGCATCAGAAAAATTTCTTATTTCAAAATTGCAAAAGATATTAAAATACCTTCTCTTGAAACAGAGACTTGGAAGCCCTTATTTCTGGGATAAAGCTGTCAGGAAATTACACTAGAATCGACATTTGACAAGTTAGCTTCATTTTTTATTTTTGAGGACCTAATCCCCCTTCTCCTAGCAACCTTTTCTACGTGTCAGATCCATTCGCGATTTTGAAACCGAAAGGAGAGGGGAAGGAATTTTCAAAGAAAGAAAAAGAAAAAGCTCCTCAGGCTCAGAATCAGCCCTTGCTCTCAACATCTCCAAGGACAGTTTGAAGCTCCCAGGGGCCAATCAGGATTGGGAGGAGGTAATTCTAAGTGCTCTCTTTCATCAGCGGGCAATTGCAAGAGCACCTGCCTATTTTTCCAGGCTTCAAATGTGGTCACCAGCCAATGCTTTTTTGTTTCTATAATCCCATGATAAAGACCATTGTCTATAAGAGCATGAAATATACTGTGGCTTGCATGTTTTCTGTTTGTGGTTTCAAATGGGTGTCGATGGACTGGCTATTCATTCCTAAATGCTGGGTGATGGGACTTGGGGCAGGAGTTTGAGGGTGGAAAAGAGGAAAGTCTTTTAGCTGCAGAAAACCTTTATTCTTCTCCAGAAGTTCCAGGCTTTACCTCAACTTTAAGGATTTGCATAGGGTGTTAGGGGATTCCTGAATCCCTTGAAATCGTATGCAAGATTGTGTATATGTGTATAGATACATTTGTGGAGAAGAGATTCCATAGCTATCACAGGGTCTGCTGCTTTAAAAAATAATGAAGAATCACTGCTTCATTATAGGTTTTCTTAACTTAAAAAATAAAAACTTAACCTTAAAGGTATAGCTCTAAATGTGAAAGGTATAGCTCTTAATGTGAAAGTTGAATGAAGTGGATTTTATAAAAACATTTTAGTCAAGTGTAACTCTCAGATATCTGGTTAAAGAATAATATAGAAGGAAAGATATTGATTTAAATGTTCAGGATATTGAATCTTTATCATGACTGAACATATGAACATAGATGATTCACTTCAATGAATATTTATTTAGTGCTAGCTGTATCAGACATACAAAATTTGGTAGAACCCCATCTATGATATCAAGGGACTTATTTTCTTTGATGGAATAGAATATACACATAACTAAGGCACAAACAAGAAGACGGATCCTGCTGCAGTCTATCATATGAATTGAAATAGGAAGATATTGTAGAATTGGGAGTCCCTTTGGTTTGTTTATGCAATAATGAGGATATGGACTCATATGATGGCAAAGAAAATGAAGAGAATGGATAAATTATGTGATCTAAGCATAGATTTGTTTCACTTATTCATTCATTTGTTCGTTCTTTCTGTAATACATCTTTTATTTTATCAGGCAGGCACTTGTTAGAGATACTCAGCAAAAATTAAGTAGAGTGTCTGCCCTCATAAAACTCTCTAACCAGCCCCAACTAGCTTTTTTAATCTAGCAACTCAAAAATTAGTCCTGCCCGGTGGGTGTGGCTCAGTGGTTGAGTGTCATGGCTTGATTCCAGGTCGGGTCACATGCTTGGGTTTCAGGCTTGATCCCCAGTGGCAGGAGGGGGGGGGCTATAGGAGGTGGTCAATCAATGATTCTCTCTCATCATTCATGTTTCTACCTCTCTCTTCCTCTCCCTTCCTCTCTGAAATCAACACAAATATATTGTTTTTAAAAAGAAGAAAAAAAATTAGTCCCACCCTTAAGAGATTCACAGCCTCATCTACAGCCATTTACCCACCATCCTTTCAAATTCTGCATCCTAGACCAGTGGTCGTCAAACTGTGGCTCGCGAGCCACATGCGGCTCTTTGGCCCCTTGAGTGTGGCTCTTCCACAAAATACCACGTGTGGCGTGCACGTACAGTGCAATTGAAACTTTATTAAGTTAGTTTTAGGGAACGTTGTGGAGTGAAAGAAGATGTAGTGTCGAGGATTGAGAAAGGTATGTTGAGATAGTTTGGACATATAGAGAGGATGGACGAAAGGAGATAGATGAAACAAGTATACAAGACGAGTGTGGATGGGAGAGTTGGAAGGGGTTGACCTCAGCGAACGTACCTCAATCAGATTGAGGCTGTTTTTAGCAAAGGCCAGCTTAGGAGTACCCTAATTAAGTTAATAACAATGTACCTACCTATATAGTTTAAGTTTAAAAAATTTGGCTCTCAAAAGAAATTTCAATCGTTGTACTGTTGATATTTGGCTCTGTTGACTAATGAGTTTGCTGACCACTGTCCTAGACTGCTCCTAACCCTCCCAGTTTCTGATCACCTTATTTTCTTGGTTCCACCCTTGGCAGTGCTCCAGCTCTCATCTCTGGCTTCATTTCTTAGATACACTTCCTACTTCCTGTTTGGGGTTAGGCTGATTTCATGTGCTTTGGGTAAATTCTTACCTCACCTTGCCAAACTCTGTGGTCTTGGCAACTAGGCTGGTCCTCACGACTGCCTCTCTTCCTCCTAAAGTTACAACCCAGACTCAGACACTCGGAGTCCAGCCATGAAGACAGGTGGGTATAAACTAATGAAGATGCAGTGTCAGCATGCCATTCTTATGGGTCAAGTAATATGCTCTTGGGAGCACAGAGGTGGGAGTGGAACCTGATGTGTTCAACCAAGTTCAATGTTAATAAAATTACCTTCCTAAAAAAGCATCCATTGGTTTAAGCCAGTGAGAATTCATCCAGATGATTTAACTGACCAACTCTCAGAGTCCTAAAAGATTAGAGCAGGAAGAGGCTTTAGAAATCATCAAACAGCCTTCACATTTTTTACTGAGAAGAAACTGAGGCACATGAGCATAAGACCCACAGGGAGTTTTTGACACATTCTTACCTGCCCAGTGCATTTTCCCAGGCAGCACACTGTTGCATGGCAGTTAAATTATAAATGGAAAGGAAAGGTGTGTGTCATTTTGTTTCTAAAACTGTCAGGAGAAACCACATCTTGAATATATTCCTTATGTGATCTATCAGAGTCCTAGACACTGATGTTCATCCTTAAGGATTACAGAGGAAAGAGCAGCAAGACCAAGGAGAAAAACAGATGTGAGAAGAGGTGAAGCAGCAAGGCAAATCTGGGCTGTGTCTATTGTATCAAGCAGGTAAGACGGACACAAATTTGCATAGGAATCCTGAAAAGATGAAGTCAAAATTCACATCAGGGAGAGCATCTAATAGTCTAGACCAGCGGTTCTCAACCTGTGGGTCTCGACCCCTTTGGGGTCAAACGACCCTTTCACAGGGGTCGCCTAAATACATCCTGCATGTCAGATATTTACATTACGATTCATAACAGTAGCAAAATTACAGTTATGAAGTAGCAACGAAAATAATTTTATGGTTGGGGTCACCACAACATGAGGAACTGTATTAAAGGGTCGCGGCATTAGGAAGGTTGAGAACCACTGGTCTAGACCCTTCCTACTCCAACTGTGGTCTGGGGCCAGCATCAGAGCATGTGGGAGCTGGCGGGGCATGCAGCATGCCAGGCGCCTCAGCCCACTGCATCCGAACCCACACTCTAACAAGATCTCGTAGCGATTCACATACACACTAATGTCTGAGAGGCAAACACCAAATTGCTTACTTTGGCTTTTTTCCCTGACTAGCTTAAATTACATTGACAAACTAGGACAAATGAAATTTGCATCGGCACATGGATGAGGACATGTAAGAAAGCTTAAGAGAAAATCAAAACTAGATCTCGGTAAGAGTTTCACTTCTTGAGCAGAGTACAGTGTATGTCTTTGACAACTATTTTCCTCTGAGCTTTAATGAATTGTTTTGATTTGTACACTGCATTTGGAAAGGGCCCGTGTTTGCAATGAGGTGGCTCTGACAGAGTGCTTAGGGCAGAGTGATTAGTGCTTCCACCCGAGAGGCAGGGCAGTTACATGAGCCCAAGAGTATATTTCTCCCAGATGAGGTACGGAGCCCCCCCCCCCCCACCGCTTTTTGTTAAAGAACACAATACTGTAATGTGCAGCCTGATGAAATTCACGGAAAACTGTTCAAATCTTTTTAAAAATCATTTTAAGGAATAAATGTAAAAAGGGATAGTAAACAAAAGTTGGATGTTAGCTGCCATCATTCGGGCTGTTTTACATGGGTAATTTACACATTTCCAGACGCCAGGGAGGAAACAGAGACAGGGGTTCCAATTCCGGATGTCCCTCTGTTAACCCGTACCGTTTAAAGTTTCTAAATCCCTATTAGGCTGCTTGAACCAATTGAGATGCCACAAACGCAACCTAGTGGCTTTTCCCATGGGAAGTCAGAGAAGTGGAAAATATTTCAAGCAATTTGGGCATGCTTGCATAACCCTTTTGTGGAAATTCCTACACTAATAATTTGCAACTAAAGTGAAAGTGAGTAAAATTAGAATGACCTCTCATTTCAACAATGGCTATATTTTGTAGATGCTGGCGTATGAACATGCTTTACGTCTGACCGATATATAATGACAAAGAAACCCCAAATCACCAACTTTCAATATTTCTAGCAGTAAAATCACATTATCTGTAACAGATGTAGTCTCCCAGTCAGCCCGAGGCCTCAAATTCCCAAACTTTTGAGTTACTCCCCAATATATCATTAGCTGCTTGATAGGAATTAATTTTTATCAATCTAATGAAAGCTTCTTTAGAAAAGTTGCTCTGCGAGGTGAAAAAATATAAAATGTGATATACAACATTATTTCTATATTTAATGCTATGAGTTATTTGTGTTATATTCTTCCCTTAACTTGGATAAAGGATTTCAATGTTAACTAGAAAAAAGTTTTGAGAATCGCTTCCCTAATATCATTATGCCATGATTCTTTCAAACATTTCTGAGATGCCATCAGATAGTTATAGGTTTTCTCTGAAATGTTATAAACTCTCTGACTGATGTGTAGAGTGCATATGTCATTTGATGACTAAAAATGTTCTCCAAAAGAAACTTTGGGATTGAATCACCTACGTTTGCTAATCAATTCAAGCAGAACTGGGAGGACCTGTGAGTGAAAACAATCAGCTGATAAACTGAAATTGCAAAGTAAACAGAGACTACATCCCACTCAGCCAGGGGCCAGAGGACTTTCAGCAAGGGACACCTTGGAGTGCTTTCCTGATGACTCTGACAAAGGAGACTTGAGAAAGACAGTCAAGCAAGATGGCCATTCTTTATTTTCTAAAGGTATCTCTGGCCCAGGGAGAAGGTGGCTAGAAGGAAGACCAGTTTGGAGGTTAATGCAATTACATAAACCATTTTGAAAGTTTGAACTAGGTATAGTGAACAGATGGGAAAGAAGTAAAATTGATAAAACATAGATGGATGAAATGGGAATTGGGGCAGTAGGTGAGAGCCAGGTCGGTGGTGACTAAATGTGCTGCCCTGAGTGTAGGTGAGTGGGCGATCCTGTCAGAGTCCGGGCACATAGGAGGAAGGAGGGCATGAGACACTATTGGGCGTGTACAGTTGGAAGCCCTTCTGGGTCTGGAATATGGAGGACTTAGACTAGTTAGACAGTGATTTGGGGGTTATTGGCAAATAGATAATGGCTAAAGTTGTTAAAAGAACATGAGATTGCCTGGGCAAGAAAGTAGTATAGAAAGACAGAGGGGCTATCAGGGTAGTGGGCATGAGAAAAGGCAGAGAAAGAAGGAGTTTGAGGGAAAGCAGTCAGGAGAGGAGTGCTTTCTAGAGCCAGTCTGCAGACTTCTGTGCTGCGGAGAGACAGGAAACCGGCTGTGGCTGCTGTAGCCTATGGGGAGTAGCACACTCTGTTTCACTGCTTCTCTAACAATTTATGCTGTCACTATAAAAACTACAATAAAAAAGGAAGGCCTGAAGGAAGGAAGGACGGAAGGAAGGAAGGAAGTAAGGAAGGAAGGAAGGAAGGGAGGGAGGAAGGAAGGGAGGAAGGAAAGGGGGGAGGGAGGGAGGGAGGGAGGGAGGGAGGAAAGAAGGAAGGAAGGAAAGAAGGAAGGGACGAAGGGAGGGAGGGAGGAAGGAACAGAGGGAGGGAGGAAAAGGCTGAGCTCCTTGTAGAATGGACTTTGACCTTTGAGAGAGGAGTTTAGGTCCTGAGGAATGAGTAGACAAACCCCAATTTATAACCAGGGTTGGAAACATTATGTGTCTCATGGAGTTGAGGGTGCGGTAGTCCACTTATTTCGACAAAACAGCAACTGTGGAAATACACCCTGTTGGGGAATTCCAATTGTGTGGGAATGGAGGGCTGCAGGGTGGAGAGGCAGCTGGTGTCTTAAGCAGAGTCCCACAGGACAGCTAGATGGTCTGGAGGGAGACAGGAGCTCAATGAGCAGCCCCAGTTCTGGGAAGTTGACTGGTATAGAGAGTGGATGGAGAGCATGCCGGTGGGGGGCTTGCAGTTAGTTTTCTACAGTGGAGAGAAATTACCTATAACAAGGCCCACCATTTCTTAAGAGCTCTTTATGTGGCTTCACATCCATTATCTTGTTTGATCTTCAGAACAACTTTGCCAGGTACATTTCAAAAAGGAGGAAAGTGATGCCCAGAGAGGCCAAGTGACTGTCCGAATCCAGCAGAGTGACATGGCAGAATTTGAGCTCACATTTGTGAAAGCTCAAAGCCCTTGTTCGTTCTTCTATGATATTCCACCTTATACCAGAGACCTGTCCTCAGGCAGCAGCTCACCATTGGAATTAAACAGAAGCAGGCTCCAGGTCTGGCCTGAGACAAGCCCTAGTCCCCAGCCCCGGAGAAGGGAATAGTGTTCTGAGAGAGACTGTGG
The DNA here is from genome assembly GCF_000147115.1 of Myotis lucifugus. NCBI lineage: Eukaryota > Metazoa > Chordata > Mammalia > Chiroptera > Vespertilionidae > Myotis > Myotis lucifugus. The sequence goes on from NW_005871055.1 coordinate 5,636,682, forward strand.
TGTGAGCCAGGGGGACTTTTCAAAACCAAGGAGCCTCCAGGACGGTGACAAACAGAGAGAAGGTGAGGCTAAGGCAGCAACTGTTTCCCAGGGACATGGGGCTCTAGGTCTGATCAGCAGGGAGCGAGTTGGGAGTGGCCACTGTGAGGTAGTGTACTTCATTTAGGAATGGCGGAAATTCAACACGTGTATAGATTAGAGAATTATCAGTGAAGAGAGAGGCACAGAGAGGAGATCAGTGATAAATTAAGGGTCAAGACCACAGGAAAATGAATTAGCCCTGGAAAGAATTAAGGATGAGGTTTCCTTTGAGACAAGAAGGAAGGAGGGAAGAAGGAAGGAAGGCAGGCAGGAAGGAAGGAAGGAAGGAAGGAAGGAAGGAAGGAAGGAAGGAAGGAAGGAAGGAAGGAAGGAAGGAAAAAGGCATCATTAATTTGAAGGTTGGAGGGAAAGGTAGTTGAAAAGGTTTAGACCAAGCAGCCTCCATTTTCTTTTTGAAGAAGTAGGACATATAATTTCTGGAGGGTAGGCAGTGAGATGCAGAAGATTTAAGGAAAATAATAAAAATGCAAACCAAAGCATCAGGCAGTGTGGAAACAAGGCAGGAGAACCTGCATCACAGACCCAGTGGAGGTGGAACAGTGGCCACTAGGAAGAGGGTCAGGGAGCATAATTCCAATATCTCCCTACATCTCCTGAGGGCTCAGAGGGGCACAGGGAGGTCTAAGCATTAGGATGTGAGGAAACACATTATAATACTAAAACATTATGCAGATTAACCGCATCTGAATTACTCTACAGTATAGATTTCATGGAAGGTGAACCAGATGCTCAGCAGTTAAGGGCTTTTCCCAAGGTCACTGAGACAGCAGCTGAGCTTGAACACCAATCTTCTGGCCCCAGCTCCCATGCTTCTGCCACAAACCCTTCTGTGCAGTGTAATTTTAAGTAAATAAAATTGAAAATGGAAGTGGTAAGGTGAAAAGAACAAAACACAAAAAAAGCCTTCTCTCTTTTAATTCTTAACAAATTCTTATCTATGTTCTACCCTCATGTGGGGGTAGAACTTAATTTGCTCCCTTTCTGGTGCCTAGAAAACAAAATCTGCATTACCATGCGGGGGGCAGGGGGGCAGGAATGGGGTGAAGTTAAGAGTAAAAATGGTGGTGGAAGCGGGACAAAGACTCGATTCACAGGTAGCATCATCATGGGACCTTCATATATTAAAATTTAACAATTTCAAGAAAACACAAGCCCAGAAATATTGCATGGACCCAGATAAGTTTAGATTAGAGAAGAGACAACTCAGGGAAGTTATCAGTGCATCTACTGTTTCGAAAGGACTATGTGTCCTTTCAAAAGGGGTTAGATTTGTTGCATGACATAATGAAATAGTTATGTAACTAATAAGAACTTGAGTTCAAAATAATTAAGCCTAATTGTCAGATAGACAATCTACAGACAGAAGGAGACATCTTTTCGAATAGTGAGTTTCCAGTCACTGAAGGATATCAAGTGTTGCAGAGCATCAATGGGTAATTTGCCTGGAGCAGGGTTTCCAATTTGTGAATGAAAGATCTCCAGAGATGAGCGTAAGAAGTCTGTGAATTCATGGGCACGAGTGTTGCTTTAGAGGAAATGAAAAATATATGTGGCAAACATAAATACTATTCCTTTTTAAATTTTATAGACAGTTATGATTAATAAAATACAAATTAATTATGAATGTCACTGAATTTATAAGTCTTTCACTACTTAATATCTCAAAATAGAGATATTAAAAGTATAACTACTATCACATGGAGGTCCTTGAAGCTTTTTATTTTTTAAGATTAAAAGGGGACTTCATCCTCAAATAGGCTAGGAACCATTTAACTAGAGGAACTTTAAAGCCCTTTCCAATGCAAAGATGATGGTTTCATGACTCCTAGGCATTCTGAGGGCCACAATTGGAGTGGAGGGGGAAAGCCACCCAAGCCCGAGCTGTCAGTTACATGCAGCTCTTGGCACTTTAGCACAGGCACACACATAGAAGCACTGAAATGTCACGCAGAACAGAGCCACCAGCTGTGGCTCATCAACGCAATGTGTTTAGAGACCCATCATTTCCTTGTTCCAGAGCTGGCACATTTTTGTTTGTTGCTCCAAAGAGCAAGGGCATATTTTTGTCACTGTATGTATTTAAACAGTCCTCCAATTTTTGGATTTCCAAATATATTAACATTATCTTTCTAAGTTTATTTCAATATTCAAATATCTAGTTCATATTCTTGGCAATTGATTTGCTAATGAAATGCTTTTTGTTTAGAAAGAAGCACTCAATTTCACCGCTATTATCATCATGAGCATTTGTTTGTTTGTTTATTTATTTATTTTTCATCAAAGTAAGCTGATGGTACAAATTCTATTGTTGGCAATTGACACACTCCACATAAGCATTTATTAAATGGGTAAATTTTGTGTTGTCCATGTAAAGTAGAAAGGTTGAGTCCCCCCAAACCTGCTCTCTTAAAAAAACAACAACTTACTATGTGAGAAAATTGAGATGAAATCTGATTTTTTTAACTCATTTTTTTCTTTCTATATAAATTATAGTCTTTACCCTCTGAAAGTATTTAATAAAAGAAACTATCAGGGTTACCTCCAATGAAAACTGAGCAGCAGATTCAATTTCTCCTTAGGGTTTCTCACCTTTTCCTTCATGCCATCTCCTTGTCATTCAACCACCATCCCTGCCCCAGGCACTTAGAGTATTTCAAGTTATTCTGGAATGGGTTTCTTCATGGCAACATCTTTTTTATCATTCTGTGTGGGTGGAGCCAAGTCTTTGAAGACTGGTAGAGTAGGCAAACTTGGCCCCATCTGCAGAATGAGATTTAAGGGGCCTAGATCAGACTACCCTCTTAAAATACTTTTTTTCCAGGTGCCCCAAAATCTGAACTCTTCCCATTCAGAGCCATATCTCTAAATTCTTTCCCCTATCATATTTAAAACATAGAAACTTCCAGAAAAATAACTCATTAAAATGGGTCTCAAAAAGATGTTGTTATATATTTAATAGTAAATATGTATTAATAGACTTTATTCTTCTATTGAAATTACAAATTTGTATTATTATAGTTGAGAATTTCTTCAGTAACATAGGTCCTAGACATAATATGCTAATTTTCATATTAGCCTTTTATTATATAGGATATGCAAAGTTTAATGCTAAGAATTATTGTATTATAACATAGGTCCTAGACTCAAAATCTTATATATGCCCAGCTGGCATAGCTCAGTGGTTGAGTGTGGAACTGTGAACCAGGAGGTAATGGTTTGATTCCTGGTCAGGGCACATGCCCAGGTGCGGGCTTGATCACCAGTAGGGGGTGTGTAGGAAGAGCTGATCAATGATTCTCTCTCATAATTGATGTTTCTATCTCTCTCTCTCCTCTCTTCCTTTCTGAAATCAATAAAAATATAATTTAAAAAATATTTTCTTTTGAAATCTTTTCTATCCTGTTTAAAGCTGTCATCTGGGGGTGGTGGGGACCAGGCCAGGGATTATTATCTAGAATACCAGCATCCTGTACAGTGCTGCCTAAAGTACAAGTAAACTGAGAAATTCATATATAGGTTAGCCTAACATCATAACAGCAGTCATCTGACATTTCAATTCTGAAAAAAGATAAGAAATGCAGAACTTCTAGCAAAATTGGAAAACAGAAGACTCTTACACAGACAAATACATGGGAGCCAAGTGAATCCTTCCTTAGGGATAGCCACTAAGAGCCTTAGTTTTTATAAACAGAATTCAAAATTAAGGATAAAGCCAAGAATCCATGGCCAGTTCAAAACAAATATATCAAACTAGAGGCCCGGTACACAAAATTCATGCACGAGTAGGGTCCCTAGGCCTGGCTGGTGATCAAGGCCGATATGTGGGGCGACTGGCAGGGCAATCGGGGCCCCCTGCTTGCACCCGCCTTGGCCTGGCACCACCTGCTCGCCGGCCCTGCCCTCCACCACAGGTTGCTGTCTGTGGGGTGTCTGGTGGGGCGATCAAGACCCCCGCTCACACCTGCCTTGGCCTGGCGCTGCCCACTCACCTGCTCCACCATCCAGCTGTGGTCCTGCTCTCGTTGGGGTCTGTGGGAACAATTTGCATATTAGCCTTTTATTATATAGGATATGCAAAGTTTAATGCTAAGAATTATTGTATTATATCAAAGTATCAAAATAAAGAAGTCAAGGAATCAAAGACTGAACAAGTGCTGCAATCTTTGCACTGGTCTTATTAGCTGCTTAATAGAGGTAGTCTTACCCAGGGCATGCAGGAAGGGGGATGCTGCTGTGGTCTCAGCAGTGTGGGACCTTGTGGGAGCAGTGCCTGCTGGGTCAGCCTAGGCAAGGACACAGGAATTAAGAGAGCAGAGCACTGCTCTACTGCATTACACTGTATTTCTGGAAGCTCTCCTTTTAAAAACTCCAAATTTGCCTAAAATGCAGATATGAGATCTAAAAATGAGGCCGCCATTCTGTAATGATGAGGAAAAGACCAAGAGAATTGTCAAGATAGTTACCCTGATATCACTGAACTAATATGAGGCCACCTACCTGCAGCTTCTTGCTATGTGAAGAGAGTAATCTATCATCTGCTGAAACCACAGTAATTTGGATTCCCTTTCCTCACAGCCAACTGCATTTATAACTGATACAGGGTGATTTTCATAGGTTTCACAGAATGGAGATAGCTTTATCTTGAGTTTCTTCGAATAATAGCATTTAATTAAAAATAAAAATATTTTCTAACCATGAATATCAGTCTGGGAATAGGCTTATATAATGAAACATTAAGCTATCTGGCAGTCAGTGAAATTCAACACAAAAGGAAAATAAAATCACCCAATTCATTTCTAAATTATTCAATTTATTGACTTACCACCAAATAAAATTATAAGTAATCCAGGGTTTCTAGAGTTTGATATATTAATTCTTTGGCTGTGAATCTTACAGACATTGCATACCAACCAATGGTATAAAAATTCTCATAATATAATGCCTTTCTTATCTTTTTCAAATCTAAAATTTGGGGTAGCTGCTGTTATATGGATTTCTCAGTTTAGTTGTACTTTAAGCAGTGCTGTATAGGATGCTGTTATTCTAGATTTTATTCCTAAAATATAAGATCCTTTGGGTCTGGTGAAACTTTGCTTTCTCTCAGATGGAAATAAAACTTTTGTAATCTGCTGACTCTACTTAATAGTCCTGTGCTCTATTTCCCAGAAGCCAAAATGCCATAGTCCCAAGCAAAACACAGGGTTAAGGCAATTTTCCAGTAAGTTGGGGCCAAAGTTGGAAAGTTTGCCTCCTCTAAGGTGCATTTTAGAAGAGAACCAATAGGTCTTAGACTCATGCTTCACTAAGTGTGGGCCGGGCCACAAACCAGGGGCATCGGAAGGATCCTGGGAGCTCGTTGGAAATGCAGTTTCGGGACTGCTCAAGACTAATGAGTTAGGATCTGCATTTGAACAAGACATACAGGGATTTGTGTGCATGTTAAAGTGTGAGAAGCACCACGCTAGAGTTCCACAGCCTTCCTTTTGTCAGACCATCTGGTAAAGATGGACAGTAACCCTTTTGCATCCAAGACAGGAGCTGATGGGTCACGGATTGGTCCATCCACAGATGGGGACAAATGGTGACAAGTGATGAAAAGGAAAGATAAGGAAGCTTGGACTTGGGGCTTGAGGGTGGCTTCTCTGCCTCAACCCTGCAAAGCTGCTGTTCTATATCACAGGGGCAGACCTGATACAGAAGCATCCTAGATGGCCATGTTTCTCAAGCTGTGGGCTGCGTGCACATGTTTTCTCAGGGTCTGGGTGTATGTTTTTTTTTAACATTGCATTTTAATTTCAACAATAATCTTCAAAGAGAATTACTATTATCAGAATCACGTGGGACTCTAAGTATATCCAGGCAATACTTGTGCTTCCAATGAGGATACTATGCAGACAAAAATTTTGCAAGAGTTTGAAAAGAGGAAAGTGCTGGGAGAGTTAAATTCCTAAACCCATGGTCAAAGTTTTACTAGTACATTCAAAAGAATCTGCTCTTTTGCAGTCGATATGTATTCTTCCTGTAAACAAAGGTTGTTGTATGTACCTACTTGCAAAAATTCATTAGCAGCAAGCATAATCCTATATAATAAAAGCCTACTATGCATATTGTCCCCTCAACCGGGAGTTCAACCAGGGAGTGGGGCTGGCGGTGTTGGCAGTGGCGGCAGCCGCTAGGGACCCTACCCCCTACCCTTACACAAATTTCGTGCACTGGGCCTCTAGTAGTAAATATACAGTGAAGCATTTTCTGGTTCCTCATTTAAGCAGTAATTGGATTTATTGTCTATGTAATGTATATTCCAATGACACCGTGATGTTAACTTTATCTTTGATAGAACAAGACAGCTTTACAGAGCTACTTTTAAATTTAACATTCATGGATTTCTTGCTCACAGTTTTGCTTATGTATGAGCTAAGCTTTTATTGAACTAAAAAACAGTCTTGAAAATGTTAATACTGTCTTGAAAAGTGTTATCAGTAGTATTAGCCATTAACAGTATAGAAGTCACAAAAAGGAAACCAAAAGATACATAAAGTCTGACATAAAGATGCCCTTGACCCTTTGTAATACTTTAAGCAATTAAAAAAAAAGATGCACTGGAAATTTAATTTCTGAAAAATAGCGTTCTTCATCACATTAAAATTGTTAATATTTTAGTTTTACAGCTTTGCTTGCACAGCCATGTGCCAAATAACGATGTTTCGTTCAACAATGGACTGCATATATGACGGTGGTCCCATGAGGTTATAATGGAACTGAAAATTTGTTATTGCCTAGCGACATTGCAGCCATTATAACCGCGTAGCACACTACATTACTCCTGTGTTTGTGGCGATCCTGGTATAAACAAGCCTGTGCTGCCAGTTGTATAAAAGTACAGCACATACCGTTATGTACAGTACATAATGCTTGATAATGATGATAAAGGACTAGGTTACTGGTTTCTGTATTTACTATACTATACCTTGTATTGTTATTTTAGAGTGTACTCTCTCTACTTATAAAAAAATTTTGCCATATAACACTTTGCCATGGTACTCTGGCAGCAGTCTCATACATATGGTGTTTACTAGTAGTGTCTCTTGATTGCATAATTTTCTCTTGTGCTTGATTTAATCTTGTGTTGTTTTGTACAGTGATGTGCTGTGCAGGCTTATGGTCTCGGAGCAAGAGGCTGCTATACCATATAGCCTAGGCATGTGGTAGGCTATTCCATCTAGGTGAGTGCACTCCATGATGTTTGCACAATGACAAAATTGCCTAGTGATGCATTTAAGAGAGTATCCCTGCAGTTAAGCGGCATATGATTGCATTTAATTAATTAGTAAATTTGTTTTGGCTTTATACTTGTGTAATAACTATATACATAAGGAGATTATATTTCATTGTATGACTTTACATGTGTAAATAATATTATAATAAAAATAATAATGAAGGCTTATGGTAATAAAAAAAAGAGGTGCCCATTATTTAAATTTGACAAACATTCTTGTAAGAGGGCTTCTTATCTGATTTTGACCACTTCGGGAACTAGAATCTAGACTGAAGGGTCACACAGGTTTTACCAAGCGCATCTATCTATGTATAACATGCCTTGAAAGGGTACTTTAATGGGGCATTTTATTATGATAACAAAATAGCTGAACACATGCTGTGAAATAAGAAGTTACTTCATGTATATGCTGATTTCTTCCAAAAAGGATTTAAGTGGTTTTCAAATATAAACAAAACGTTGCAAGATAAAAGAAAAGTAAAATAGATGAGAGAACTAGAGGAAAAGAAAATAAGAGTATGAGAGTCAGAGGGAGCCTGCATGCAGTTTGTATGCAAATGCATGCCCTGAGGTTCCGATATCAGTAGAGAATGGCTTGCTCCAATCAGCTGTCTTGACAGGACCTATAAGAAGCATGCCTGTCTTGTGCATCCTGGCACCCCTGACAGAGCCTGGCACATTGTAGGTATTTAACAAATGAATGAATCAATCAATGAATCAAAAAGGTGGGTCACAACAGGAAGAAGGGAAACAATAAACTACAAATTAAGCCAGAAATATATCAATTATTCAGCAGATGTATATCTGAAATTGAGAGGGAAAACTTTTCCCGTGGGTAACTAGGTATATATTTTTAATATAATTGACTTAAGCATAAATATAGTTTAGAGATTAAATACAAATAACTGGAAATAATGTTTGTATCACTTTTAAATAGAAATCAAGAAGTAAATTGAAATGACTCTCCAAATACACCAATATTTATAGCTAGTGAAATAAGAACAAATAGTTATAGTACATCCCAATTTATACCCCCATACTGATACCTGGAGAGCCCTATCATTAACTAAGAAGATGCCAGACAATTTTACCTAATTTGGGCAGGGCAGTCCTTGTTGTCAAGTGTGTTTGTAAAAGGATAAACTTAGCTGGTGAGCAATGAATGGTCATAGATTATAATGGAAACACATTTCCTTTCCTCATACTTAGATGGGCTCTTCCAGGCCTTACCCTGTCACCTATCTCTTATCCCACAGACGTTAGCCACAAATACCTTTCCCCAAAATGTGACTATGCACAGGATGGGAATTTACATAGCACCAGCCCACCTACGAAATGGCTCAGGATAACGTGGCAGAACGGTTATAAAGGGCTTGCAATGTCCCTTTGCCATTTCATGAAGTTCTACTGGGCCTATCAACCACAGTAGTGGGCATTTCTGGGCTCAGGGATGGTCATAGGATAAAAGAGTGCCTAATCAAGATCTTTCCTTGGGATTGGTAAATAGATTCTAGGAAAAAGAAGCTTGCTTTCTCTGTATGTTTGCTAATTTGGAATGCTGGGGCCTAGAATTGTGGAGAGCCACCTGTGCTGGTTCTTTTTATGTGCCAACTTGCCTGGATCACAGTGCCAAGATATAAGGCCAAACATTATTCTAGAAGTTTTTGTGAGGGTGTTTTGGGTAATATTAACATTCAACAGGTAGCTAAGTAAATCAGATCCCCCCATAATATGAGTGGGACTCCTCCAATTAGTTGAAGCCTGAATAGAAAAAGACTGACACTGTAATTTTATGGGGTTGTTTTTTTGTGTGTGTGTGTGTTTTTTTTTCTTTCATTTTAAACAGAAGTTTATTTAAACAACAAGATGCTTGACTTGAGGGGAAACTATCTAGGATTTATTTCTTTTAGAGTAATTTATCCCTACTTAAAAGACAGATTGCTCTACATATAACAGCTATGTAAAAAAAAAGTTGTAAAATTGTCCTTGGTTTTACAACAATAAATGAAAAACATTAAAATTCTCCAATTAAACAGAGTATACAAAGATTTTTATATTGTTCTTTTTTGTTAAACGGTGAGCAAATTAACTTACTGGAATTCAAAGATAAGAGCCGCAGGAGCATGCCACGAATGGACAAAGGCGTATTCCCATAGAACCAGTGCTTTTCCCCATCCCATCTCCATTTGATGTCCATCAAAACATACCACTGACCATTTAGTTTTTAAAAATGAAAATGCTTGTGCACATAGAGTACTTAATGTACAATAAAGGAAAGGGGAAGGAGGAAATGAAAGAATACAGAAAACTATACTGTCTGGGCTTGTGAAGCCAAATGGCGGTTTTCTAACTGGGAATTCTTCTTGGTCTGGAGGAACAGAGTTCTGGGTAAGTAGCAGGTTCCCCTTTTAGTAGACACCTGCTGTCTGCTGCCGGAGCACACCCGCGGGATCTTCACCTCATTTCCCACTGCGCAGGTGTGTCTGTGTCAGTGATTGGCTGCCCGTCAAATCAGAATCTGACCTGCCTCATGGACAGACCCTGCCCTTCACAATAGGCTTTCATTAGTTTGCTAAGAGCTGCATGCCTCTTCATCTTCAGCTGCACCAGGAACCAACCTGCCCGCCGCCTTCAAATTAATATGATTGTTGTTCTCAGTCTTGACTCCTTCCTTGGGCTTTTCGTAGGCGAGCACTCAGTCTCCTCGGCTGCCACTTCACAACAGAGGTTCCAGGTCCCAACCACACAAGCACACAATCAGCACCAGGGGTGGCAGAAGAAGGCGGTGGCCACAGTGGGAAAGGGGGAGAGTATGTGCTCCCTCCCCCACCCTGTGTGCCTGATCCTACAGGTTCTGGACTTATTAGCATCCATAATCACAGGAGCTAATTCTTTAAAATAAATATTTCAATAGATAGCGTTGAAATTTCCATCTAAAAATTAGTCCCAAGCCTATGCTACTATATATGTCCTACCTATATTTGACATAAAACAATACTTTCTTAGTTTGGCATTGCATTTTAAGCCTGCTAAAATTTTTTCATTTGACCTTGGAGTTTATTTTTAATGGGCTTGGATTTGTATAAAATAATGCTACCCAAATCCTCCACTAGCAAAAGATCTTGATGAGTAATCATAACATCTATTACATCTGCCTAGTGAAGTCCATTATGTTTATGTATTCAGCATGCCTAGCTTAGAAGGTCAATTTTCCAAAGGCTTGGAAAATTACAGTGAAAGTGAGACTCAGGATCCAGTTTACATTTTGGATTATAAAACTAACAATAGTTCTTTTCCTTTAATAGTGTAGTTCCTTGTTTTATGCTAGAAAATAATCTCAGCAATTTCCTTCCATGGTAGTTCAGTTGTTATTATGAATGGATTTATCTTCCGTGTCACTGTGTTTCTAATCCTGCTCTTAGGAGGAACAGATTTCCCTGTATAATATTTCAAGCCACTTGTGTTAATTAATGATGTAAATAACTTTCACATTAGTCAGTTTTGAAGCAAAGCATGCTTTAGAGAGACCATTACTTTCCCAGAGGAATAAAAACAATTGCTTACAAGTTATTAGACGCAAACCCTTAAAAACAGCAAAACAGATCAACCAGAATTACTCTACTTTTATGTGAAGAAAAAAGTCAAATGCATCATATGATTGTAAAGAAAAAGAAGAGAGTAAAACCTTCAAAAACTTCTTGAACTCTTTCCAAATTATATGTACATTACAATGCAGTTATTTCTGACTTAGCATTTGCTATAAATTACCAGACATCTCATACTGAATATTGTTTTTCTTTAAAATTCCACTGATCAGTTTTAAGAGTTTGTTTGCTACACTCTAACAGTTTAAAACAAAATTTGTTGGGAAGGTTATGGCAATATTTTTTAACACCAGTCCATCAAGGTCAATCTTGGATTTTAAAAGTCAGAATTATTTTGGCATATTTTGTTTCTAATTTGAAATCTACGCTGTTCTGACCAATTTTTTCTAAGAGTTTAGGTGGAGGTATTTGGATTATGTTTCTGTGTAGAGAATTCACTGGAAACATGGTGTGTATTTTTGTGAAGTACATTTCTACGGAGCAGAAAATAGCCACATAATTTCAAATTAACAGTCAATGTTATAGGAAGGCAGTTACCACAGCATCCATCCAACTTTCCTGATCTCATTATTTTCTCTCTTATCTGTCAATCAGTTTGCTCATTCTTACCTGTTAATCAATTTTCTTCAATGTGTACAAAGCACTGTTTCAATCAAAACATGAGCAGTTTATAAGATTAATGTCTACATCATCATTTGATTTCCTTTTTACCCTAGATGGATTATTTTTACTCTAAGCATTAACATTAGTACTTGAGACTCACCTTGGCCAGTTTGGCTCAGGGGATAAAACATTGGCCCATGCACTGAAAGGTGCCGGGTTTGATTCCAGTCAAGGGCACATACCTCAGTTGCAGGCCTGATTCTGGCCCCCGTGTGTGGGAGGCAACCAATTGATGTTTCTCTTTGTGTGTCTCTCCCTCTCTCTTCCACTCTCTAAAAATCCATGGAAAAATGGATTTTTCCATTGTGAGGATTAACAAAAGATTAAAAAATACTTAGACTCAAGCAATTTCTGTAGTGGCAGCTCCTCACTTTAATGTGGGGTGATTGGTATCCTGTTACTCATGAATTCTAGCTACTATGCTTTAGATATTATGCCACACACATTATTATGAGCTTTTAAATCTTAACCTAAAGTGTAAAATAATTTTGTATTAAGAATGAGAATTGTGACACCATTTAATAGATGGAAAAACTGAAATTTGATCTGGAATTTGATGAACATCTGAGTTCTTTATAGAGTCAGATATTTTGCAGACAGCTTGCAAGAGAATAAATAAAATAACACATGAGTTTCATTAGCACTAATGAAAGTTTCTGAATATCAGTAAAAAATGAAGAGTCAATGATATTAGTATTAAGAATTCTATTAACTCATCAATGGGACTTTTCCAAACCATCATGGGTGGCCAAAATGACAGTGCATGCAAAGCCAAATGCCACCCTGGAATGCCCCCCACAGAGCAGAGAGAGGAAATGCAAAGTTTAATTAAAAAGAGCTCTTCAAAAGTTAGAAGATCAACCCTAGCATTTAATTAAATTGTAGACATTTTGGGGAGCTGAATATTTAAGTGACATATCTGATTTTTCAGGTACCCTTTGTCTGATCTTGGTCTCTCCCCACAAAGTGCAAAACCAAGCAGATAGTGGATGTCTTTCTTCTACCCAAGGAGACTACTCAGTGTTCTACAATGCCATTTCCTATTCCTTTTCCAGGCCTTGAGGAGTGGAAATGGGTTGGCATTTCCTCTCCATTCTCTTAAATGGGACTTCTCGCTAGACCTTTTGTATATTTGGGAATGGCACCAAGATCCAGCTTTAAAAAGATGACAGGAGTCAGCCTATGCCCAAGTGGAGCCTGAATGGGTTTGGAGATTCAGAAAGAAGGATAATGGTGGCATCTGCAAATCCTTGCTCTTAATATGTTTCCATTCCTACCATCACTACACTGAGACAAGCAGACTCTGAAAAGTAAGATTTCCCTCTGAATTTTTCAGAGACCTGAGGATTCTTTTTGCCCTCTGAGAGCAAGAATACCACCATGTTTGGTGATGACTTTCCTATTATCTTGATTCTCCACATCTGCTCTTCCCTAGGCAGGTGGGGGAAGGGAAGAAGGGTTCACAATTGGTTATCTGCAGTCTCATCCTTTTCATCAATTGATCCCTCTAGAATGAAATGTACTCTGTGGGTCTGAAACCTCATGCTTTTTTATTATATTGTTCTTTACTGAACAATCCCCAAATTCCTTCCATTGAAACAACCGTCCTCATAGTCAGGACTGTCCATAGATGTAAGTGGAGAAGGTTTAAGGCTACTAAAGCTCTCAACTACCTGAAGTAACATACTGCCTG
>NW_005871055.1:5650120-5750382 GCF_000147115.1 Myotis lucifugus
CTGGGGAAAAAAAAACAACCTTGGAATAAAGGAAGACCAAATCCTCAGGTAAAATGCAAATATGTGACTGGGAAGAGGGAACATATATTAGCCCAGTTAACACCCACTGACATTTTACCCAAGGTTTGATCCCTCATAGTAGACTGTGGTATAGTTGAGTGAGAAGAGCTTTAGAGCTCGCCTAGTCTGTGAGTTTTCCCAAAGTGGAAGGTTAGACTGCATTTAAGTGACCTGCTCTAGGTTTGCAGTGGCAGAGCCAAAGCCCAAGTCATTGCCTCCTCGTCCAAAGATCTTCCCGTATCTGTGTCTTATGACTTGGGAAAGTTCAGTGCAGCTGGAGGAGACCGGGATCTGGTACCAGCTGTACAACAGGGAAGGGGAACAGGGGGAACACACTGAGTTACATTCAATGGGAGGCATGAGAAACAAGGTCAGAGCTCTCATTTCTATCCAGTAAGCACTGGGTTGTTCCCACAACTCCCACAGGCTCTGTGCCCATTGGTGAGGGATGTAGGGACAAAGAGTTGGTACATTTCTAAGGCACAGCCCTCAGGGAATGGGAAATAGAAGCCTAACTATATATTGGGGGAAGAGTTTTGGGAAAGGTGGTCAGCATGTGGGACCCTTGGAGAAGTCAGACTCAGGAAACCCATATGAGGCCTGACAAAGTAAAGCTAAAAGTGCCTAAAAAACAGAGAAAGATAAGTACACATGATCTCACTCATATGTGGAATCTAATGAACAAAATAAACTGATGAACAAAATAGATCCAGAGACATAGAAGCATGGAACAGACTAACGAATTTCAGAGGGAAGTTGGGGTAGGTGGAGAGTGATTAACCGGGGAACTTATATGCATATATGCATATATGCACATATGCACAGCCCATGGACACAGACAATAGAGTGTTAAAGGCCTGGGAGGGGCGGGTGTGGGGTGGAGGGGGTCAATAGGAAAAGAAAAACCATAAACAAACAAAGGGGACATCTATAATACTTTCAACAATAAACATTAATTTTAAAAATAAAATAAATAAAAGTGCCTAAAAAAGACCCTGGAGCAGCTAACAACTAATTGTTCTCCCACATTTTTGTCTAGAACAGAGCCTGTTAGAATCATATACTAAAGACTCAGACCTGTTATCTCAGGGTCCCAATAAGAGCCATACTGAATACAGAACTGGGTAAAGTCCCACCCTGATGTTTAACACCTTGATATTGTAAAGCAAATTCTGGTCCATTTTCCCTCTTTGGATATGTGAGATTTTTCACAATCTTCCTGTAAAATAGGTCAACAGTGCGTATTTCAATTTATAGACAGAAAAAAAAGAAGAAAGAGCAAAAGTGGCCAAACAACTTGCCCAAGAACATAAAAGGCTTAAAGGCCAACCACAGTCTACCTGTCACAAATATCAATTCCTTAAATCTAGGACCCAGTCCATGGCTAAATCATAGCTTCAGGTGGAGTTCTAGAAGTCGTGGCATACTACTCTGTTCCCCTATTATTATTTGTGTTCTGAAAATATTTTGTTGCATTGTGCTAAGGCATCCTATCTAATAAAGAGGAAATATGCTAATTGACCCTCACACTGTCACAAATATGGCGGTGCCCACACCCAATAAGGAGGGAATATGCTAATTGACTGCCCCGCCCTCAAAGATGGCGGTGCCCACAGCCAATAAGGAGGGAATATGTTAATTGACTGCCACACCCTCAAAGATAGAGGCACCCACAGCCACAAGATGGTGGCACGCAGTCCCCTCAGCCCCGCTGAAGCGGCAGGTGCATGGCAAGGCCATATGCCTGCCTCCAGAGTCCTCCAGTCCCTTCAGCCCCCCAGCCGCTCAGAGCCGGCCTGAGGCACAGGCAAGCGTCAGAAGGTGGCTGTCCAGCCAACGCCCGAGATGCAGGCAAGCCTCGGATGGCAGCTGCCCAGCTGCCCAGGGCTGCCTGAGGCTCAGGTAACCAGGGCCGGCCGAGGCTTGCGCTGCTGGCAGTAGCAGCAGCAGAGGTGTGATGGGGCATCACCTTCCCCTGATCTCCGGGTCGCCTCCTGCCCTTGGCTGCTGACCTAATGCTTAAATCGGATCATATTGCCTCCCTGTTCAAAAGCCTCCAATAACTTCCCATTGTCCTTAATGTAAACCCCCAACTCTCTAGCATGGCCTATCTAACCTGGAATACCTGGCCCCACCTACCCTGCCAAGGTCATTGACTAAAATGCTACTACTTCACTCCAGTCATTCTGCCTTCTTGCTTTTCTCTAACACTTGCTTTTCTCTGGTCTTTTCTGTGCCATGGATCCCTTCAACAGTTTGGTATAGCCTATGGATCGCCTTTCAGAAGAAAAGGGTTTTGTTGTTGTTGTTGTTGTTTTTCTTTGTTTTTAGTTCAAGAATACACAACATATTTATGTACTTTTTCTGAATTCCCAGCAAGTGCAGACAGACATTTTAAAAAATATATATATACTTGATTGATTTTTTACAGAGAGGAGGGGAGAGGGATAGAGAGTTAGAAACATCAATGAGAGAAAAACATCAATCAGCCACCTCCTGTACACCCCCCACTGGGAATGTGCCCGCAACCAAGGTACATGCCCTTGACTGGAATTGAACCTGAGACCCTTCAGTCCACAGGCTGACGCTCTAGTCTATCCACTGAGCCAAACCGGTCAGGGCCAGACAGACATTTTTATCAATCTGTCTTTCCCAGGTACTTGGAAATCTAATGAAGTTTCCTCAGAAGAAAGTTTTTAAATGCATAATATAAAATACATAAGATTACAAAGGCTACAATGACATTAAAATATAGTTATTAGAATATTAAAAATCAAATTTGTGATATGGTAAAATATGAGCTTCTTCATCAACAGCTCTCATAACTATCATAAATTTGAATGCTCTTCCTCCAGATCGCTGTGTAGCTCACTCTCACTTCACTCAAGCTTCTGTCCAAAGGTTGCTTTCTCAGAGAGTCCTTCCCTCACTTCTCTAGGTGAAACAGCAGCCCACCCACCCGGCACATTCCTTCCTTTGTTCTGCTTCACCTCCCCACCTTACTGACTATTCTTTGAAGTCATGCTGCTTATGTGTTTATGTACTTGTTTACTGGCTTCCTGAAGGTAGGCTCCCTTGTCTGCCTTATTCTCCAAAGTATCCCAGCATCTAGAACTGGGCCTGGTAGAAGAAAGCACGTGGCAAATACCTGCGGGATAAGTGAATGCCTATAAAGGGATGAACACAATCTGACTTTTAGACACATGAAGTATGTCTCCTGTGAAGAGGTGTTTTATTCCAAATTTTAATCAAAAGAGATGTTTCTCTAGGTTTTCAATTTTTTTTCAAAACTAGGATCTCTAACAGGGGAAATATGTTCCATTTTTTATAGTATTATAAATATGATTCATGACACAGATTGGGCATGTACCTGGATCCCTACCAGAGGATTGACTATTGGACCCTCAGAGGGCTGACAAACCTTTATCACAACGACCAACTGCTTGGTTTGACTACCTCAATTAAAGTATAACAAATTATTTCTATTAATAGCTGTTTTCTTTTAAACCTGCTCTTACTATTATGAATTTGTCTGACTTTGAAAAATAGTTATTAGAATACTAGAGGCCTGGTGCACAAAATTCATGCACGGGTAGGGTCCCTAGGCCTGGCCTGTGATCAGGGCCAATCTTCTCTGGCTGCCGGCAGCTGGCCCCGCCCCCCACTGCTGCCAGTTGCCCTCTGTGTGTGGGGCGATCTGGGCCCCGGCACCACCTGTGTTTGCCACCACCCACCCCTGGTTCCCCGTTCCCCATCAGGCAATTGGAGCCTGCAGGCTGGGGGCAGCTCCTGCATTGAGCATCTGCCCCCTGGTGGTCAGCACGCATCATAGCCTACCAGTCATTCTGCCATTCGGTCGATTTGCATATTACACTTTTATATATAGATTAAATAAATTGGTATTATATTTCACCCCCCTAAAATAATGTTATAGAGTAAACGCAATGGTTTATCCCATTATGTGGTGGCAAATTTATTCTTTATTGCAGAGTGGTTTAATATGGACATGTTGTGTTTGAGTCACTGGGGACTTCTTGGCGAACTCATTAGTCATTAAAAATATGGGTCTTGAACTCAAGAAAGTAGACACAGCTTCAGAAATAAATAGATATTCTTGCACATGTAACGCTGGACCAATGGTAGTGGGTGAGATTTCCCAGGTAGAACATGTAGAATAAGAGAAGGAACCAAAATCAGCCACTAGGGAACCCATGGAAGAGGGGGAAAAAACCCACAAAAAACAGAAAGGAAAACTTGGAATCAGAAGTACCACGTTGTCCAAGTATCTACTTGTTGAAGTATAAATTGACTTACTAATTGCCTTCAGTATGTAATTCCTGGCTGGTTCTTGAAGATAAGGAAGAAGAAAGAGTGAAAGGTAATACATGTCCTATGACCTTTAAAAAAAGAGAAACCAACAAAATCTGAAAACTGCTAATCATTTCTCATTCGCAAATTACTTTACAAAGGTAAACAGTTAAATGGAAGAGTTGGCAAAATGTAGAGCTTGATAAAGAAATACAGAGAAAATACTAGGGCAAACCTCAAGTGAATACAGGAATAACTCTTTGAGCTAAAAAGGAAAGTTAAAAAAAAACAACAACTTATTATATGCCAGCCAGTGGATGTGTCCCTGCTGTACTAAGAAATTTTGATGTTCCCAGAGTATCTGTGTTAAGTAATGAAACAAAACAGTTTTTATTCAAACAATTGCACTTTGAAAGGAAAATTAAAAGTGAAGCAGAAATAATGCAGTCCTGAAACAAACTGACATCCTATTATATGAACATAAAGTAGTGAAAACATAAAAATCATTTAATTGCATTAATTGCTTTCATTAGTAATTATTGGCAAATAATTTGACAATTTTTTTAAAAGGCAAAGAATAAAAATCTAGGGTACATAATGCTTGTTTCTTGTGAAAATAAACTGATTGGGAAAAATTGTCAAACTTACCTTTTAAGCAAAACACTTCCATTTAATGGAAATCTTTCATAAGCCTCAATATATAAAACAGTTGAATCTGATTGAATCTGCTTGGGGGTTGGGGGCCCAGAGCCCTGCCCACTGAGCTCCACCCTCCCTTGCCACTCTACCACCTCCCCCCCACCCCCCTCACTTCACTCTAGGTAGCATGCAAGGAACCTCTATGGAAACAGAGGTCAGTGCAGCATGGTTTGAAAACTGCTCAATTCAGGAAGAAAAGACATAGTGAGCATGAGGCCATAAGAACTTTAATTCATTTCTAACATTTGCTTAGTGACTTGATTCATCATAAATGTATCTACTTATTAACTGGAAGTGCTTTAAGCATCAGTAAAAAAAAAAATCTCAGCTTGATTCCAGTTTCTTTATCGCTGCCACAACTGCCAATGTACTCACACATTCTGAGCTACTTTAGTTCTATCTGAGCAATGGCTGCAGCCCCAGCCACAGCATAATGGTGGGGAAGGGACAGGGAGGAGAGGGAATTTGGTGGACATTTTTCTACTGATTTTCTAGAGCAGCCAGGGTAGGAGGTAAAGGAGGCTTAAGCTTTAGGACCCCATCCCCACTTGCATGGAACCTTCCCATAACCCCAATTAATGAGTGTCACCAATCCCAAGAGTATTGAAGATTAGTTACTATGCAAACTTGAACTGTCCTGAAATTTTACAGCTTATATATGAAAGAAATGTGTTAGAGGTTCTCCCAATCCTAAAAGTTTACATGACATGACCAATTAATGTGAGACCAAAAGAAACTTTTCTATCAATAAATTTTTTCCCATCAATCATGCTAAGGGAAAGACTGAATTATCTATTATCACTGTAGAAAATGACAGTACAAAATCATGGTACTATAAAGAAGCAATTAAAAAATATGCAGCTGCCTGGCCAGTGTGGCTCAGTGGCTGAGAGTCGACCTATAAACCAGGAGGTCACAGTTCGATTCCTGGTCAGGGCACAAGCCTGGGTTGTGGGCTCAATCCCCAGTGAGGGGCATACAGGAGGCAGCCGATCAATGATTCTCTCTCATCACTGATGTTTCTCTCTCTCTCTCCCTTCCTCTCTGAAATCTATATATATATATATATATATATATATATATATATATATATATATCAAAAATATATAATTTTTAGAGTGCTTTCATTATTGCTCAGATTTTTAAACTTTAAAATTTGTTGTGATTCCTTTTCTCATTCTAAATTAATATTTATTTTTGTACTGACTTTATATTTGGCATTTTATATTCTTTTTACTAAAAATGGTACCAAAAATTATATAAGCTTTAGGCCCCACAAAGCCTGGGTCTGCACCTGTCTACCAGTGGAACAGGTTGGGAAAGCTACCAGGATGGGAAATAAAGGGATAGAGAGCAAGAGTCTTACTTTAGCTTGCACTCATAACAAAGGTCAGCTCACAATCCCACCTCACAAGCCAACTGGACTCTTCAGCACCCAATTATCATGATGTAGAAGAAGGAAATTATTAGTATAATAGAGATCCACCTTGCATCTAGCTGGGGTTCAACTGTCAGCTGCTGGGATGGGCCTAGAAGATATTTATCCAAGTGAAGAACTGAGAAGCCTTCTGGAAAGAACTCATTCTAAGGGAAGCAGGAGCTTGCATGCACCTTGTCATCAAAGTTCTGAGTATAGCAGAGTGTTTGCCACTCGCTTTTGTCTTATGGACAACACATTCACACTTTTTATTCCCTTTATTAAATAAGATATTACAAATGTGTCCTTATCCCCCCAATGTCCCCTCATCCCCCCAATCCTGCCCTCACCCTCACCCCCTGTTGTCCACATCCATCACTTATGCTTATATGCATGCATACAAGTCCTTTGGTTGATCTTTCCCCCTCACCCCCACCCTCATATTCACACACTACTCACACAAGGCTCTCATGTGAGTCCTTTACAGAGAAGATCCCTCAGCCTCTGGGAAAGCAGCTTCCAGTACAACTGTAAGGTGAGAGAGACCCTGAGAGGGGCAGAGCCAGGGCAACTGTAGCACCCTGAGCGCACCACTGCTTCCCAGTCTGTGGCACAGACAGCAGCACCTGCAGGAGGAAATTTGCCCATGAGGATATGGAGACTTCAGAAATATCAGGAGACAGATTGTAGAGGACGAGGAGGTCCTGGCTTAGCTGGTTTGGACATGGACTAGTGAAATTCGGTATATTACTCAAAATGTGGTCCAGCTTCAACTAGGGTTGTTTGTAACGATAGGGTGGACAGTTGGGGGGGTCTTCAGGGGTAACATAGTCAAAGGCACCTGGGTGTTCCCTGACACAGACTTGCTGTGTTACCTTAGGCTTTGGTGTCAGTTGGATGGTCTCTAGGGTGTCTGATGGCTCTAAAAGTCTATGGTTCTAAATGAAAATCTTCATGGACCTTCTAGGGCAGTGATGGCGAACCTTTTGAGCTTGGCGTGTCAGCATTTTGAAAAACCCTAACTTAACTCTGGTGCCATGTCACATATAGAAATTTTTTGATCTTTGCAACCATAGTAAAACAAAGACTTATATTTTTGATATTTATTTTATATATTTAAATGCCATTTAACAAAGAAAAATCAACCAAAAAAATGAGTTCGCGTGTCACCTCTGACATGCGTGTCATAGGTTCGCCATCACTGTTCTAGGGTAACATCAAGAAATTAGAAGAGGTTGTCTTTTTTAAAAGGGGGTGGGGGATGCATGTTAAAGAAAGGCAAGAACAAAGTGCTAACACAGTTGCCTCCCGAAAAATTTTGTTAGTTTCAATAAAGAGCAAATAAATATCATCAATATGGACCTGAAGTATCTCTCACATGTCCACTGTACTGGATATCTATAAATATAATAAGAATCCGATTCTCTTTCATCGGGGCTTATCTTACAGTGCAGCAACTGGAAATGTGAGGAAGCATCTTGCTGCGACCAATTAAATATGAGATCTATGAGGCAATGATACATATATGACCCTGCGAATGTAGTAAATCCTGTGTTCACACAGACTAATGGTTTTGAAGACAAAGACAATCCTTATTTGAAGTTTATCAGTTATAGTGAGAAAGAGGGATACTTTATATGACCATTTTGAATTATGGATATTTATATGATCATAATCAGCTGAACAGGGTGTCTCTTTGCATGATATATA
The DNA here is from genome assembly GCF_000147115.1 of Myotis lucifugus. Taxonomy (NCBI): domain Eukaryota; kingdom Metazoa; phylum Chordata; class Mammalia; order Chiroptera; family Vespertilionidae; genus Myotis; species Myotis lucifugus. The sequence continues at coordinate 5,658,315 of NW_005871055.1, forward strand.
GAGAGATGCCTTATAGTGGGGGTTTCTTTCATAGTTGTTTTCTGAGAGATACTGGATCTTTATTCGAATAAGCTGGGAAATAGCTCCAAGGGATCGCCAAATCTGTAATTTGTAAATCAGAGGGCCAGAGAGAAGAAGTCAGCTTCAGATCTGGCTATTGAAATCTTTAAATTAATGTTCCCTTTATTCTATCAGAGAGAGGATATAGAAATTGTTTCAATCATCCAAACAGCTGGGCTCCCAGAGGCCTAGACAAAGTGACTTTGGAATCCTGCTGAGGCTGGAAAGCACCTATTAATTCCTTGATGAACAATAAGCCCAGAGAAACAAGGGACTCTTCCGGTGCTGCTGTCTCAGAGGCACAAATGCAACTGAAATCTGGGGCCACCAAAGAGCTGAAATGCTTTCAGAACCGTGCTTTGCAAGGACTGCTGATTAGGGCGGTGGGGGACGGTGGCTGAGGTGCCATGACCAGAGAATGCTGTGTCAGTGACTCCCCTGGAATTGTGTGTCACCTGCTCAACCATATACGGTAGCCCTGCTCTATTCCCCTCGTCAAAATCATTTAGTTCCAAGTCCTGTGACTGACAGTCCCAGGAGAAAGAAGGGCGGAGGCACTGGAGTAGCCCGTGGCCCCGCCCACTGCCTTTTCCTTTCCTAGGAATGCATTTTATTTCAGGTTGCTTACAAAGTGGAGCTGATGGCTTTCCCAGATGCCCGGCAATCAGACAAGGCTGCAAACACCTGGAAAGCTCAAATGGGTTTTAATGCACAATGGAAACATTAAAAATGACAGCAGGAAATTAGGGAATTATGAAAAACATTGAAAATCCTTAACTTATTTTGAAAGATGACAGGCTGGAACTCTCCAGTCTCTCACATCTCTGCTAACCATAGATATGCTAAAGAGAATATGTTCCAAAATGTAGCCCAGCCTCTCTCAAGGTGGCAACCTTCAGAAAGCAGGGGACTCAAGTGGAGGGGTGCAGAAGATGGGCCAAAAGAGGACTCAAAGAAGCCAAGGAAGCCAGGTTCCTTATAGAAAAGTATGCAGCAGGCCAGTTTCCTCAAGCACACTCGGTGACTTCATTGACTTCTATTGAAGTAACTCTAAGATACAGTAGAAAATGGCCCTAAGATTATATATCCCAATCCTTGTCCGTGGCAAGGAGATATCATAAATTTGGTATGGACTTAAAGATACCTGCTCTGAGCTCCTCTACTACATCCTGTCCAGGTCTCCTTCCTGCTGATGCCACAAGCCTTACACGCACAGGGGCCTGCTGTTCCTCTGGGAAAACCTCTACAGACCTTTCCCTCAATGTATCGCCTATGTTCCCCTCTGTGCAATGCCATGTCCTAGGACAGTGGTCGGCAAACTGCAGCCCCTTAAGTGTGGCTCTTCCACAAAATACCACGTGCGAGCGCGCACGTACAGTGCGATTGAAACTTCGTGGCCACACTCAAGGGGCCAAAGAGCCGCATGTGGCTTGCGAGCCGCAGTTTGCCGATCACTGTCCTAGGAGGAATTGATACAATAAGCTCAGTAAATTAATGTTTAGACCATTGACTCTCAACCCTGGCTGCAATCTGAATCATCTGGGGAGATTTGTAAAAATGCCCACGCCTGGCTCCCACCCAGACCAAATAACTCAGCATCTTAAGTGGGACCAGGGCACTGGCATGTATTAAAAGCTTGTGCAGGTCAAGGTATCTTCCAAGTCGGAGGATTAAATCAGTGATTCTCAAGCTCTGCTCAAAATCAAAGCTCTTTTCTTTGAATTTCCGTTCTTCAGGAGGAGCCCTAGATTCTGGATGCACATTTTGGGGAGCTTTAAAAAAGTCTAAGGCCCAAACGGCACCTTGTATCGATTAAATCAGAATTTCTGGGAGGAGGAACCAGGCATCAGTATTTTTAAAGATTTTTCAGATGCCTTCAAAGTTTAACCCAAACCGAGAACCAGTGAGTTAAATGATAACAATCCAATCCCATCAGCAGGATGTGAGTTGGGGCTTCCAAGCCAGGGACAGGAAACAAGCAAAGTTTGGTTGGAGCCCAGTTGGTGGTACTAACAAATCTAAAGACAGAACACATCAAGCTAAGGATGGTATCTGCTCAGAAAGAGAAAGTGAAAGTCAGAGGGGAAGGATTTTCCAACCTGAGGTGGGTGGGGGGATGTACATGGGTGAGCTCACAGGAACATCCAGTCCTGTCTGTTTGTCAAGTCCATCCCCCAAAAAGGAGGTGAAGGCATGAGTATAAGAAAATCTGACACCCAATGACATTAAAACCATCCCTTTAATATCCCATTAAGGCTATGTACTCAGCCTACTACTCATTTGTCTTCCTATTTAGTTTCCTACTGGGAGAGAATGTGTTAGTCAAGGTGACACAAATGTCACCTCTGCTCAGAAGTTCTTGTTTCTCATTGTAAATTAATAAATTGTCATTTTGGTTTATATAGTGGCCTCTTGAGAGCTTGACTGTTATGAATCTGTCTCTGAGAGCCTGAGCCACTCTAGCATGATGATAATGTTCAGTTTCCAAGTTGCAAATCAATTTCACCAAAGTGGTACCATCTCAAAATTCCTGGAGCTTAGCACAGAGCCTTTTTCATGGCAGTTCTCTACCAGGCTGAGAGATCCTGAAAGACAAACATAACAGTTTTATGCTTTTGTTTCTCAGCTTAGTGCTGGGACATTATAGTCAAGGGTCATTGTCTAAATATTTACACCTTTGTCAGCGGCACTGTCCTTTCTGCGCAATGCAAGCCCTGGTACTGAAACAGTCCTGGATGTCCCTGGAGGCCAGGTGTGAATCTTGTAGGTACTTGGCCTTAGGGAATTCAGGAAATGCCGGGGAAGGGGTTGGTATATCTGGGGCAGAGCGGGTACTAGGAAGGCTCAAGGTAGTGACGTGCTACCAATCAGTAGAGAAGTATTTTGATATCTTAAGAACTAGTTGTGATGACATTATTGATGCATAACAGCCGAATGTTAGCTTTGCTGTAGGTAACGCATATTTGTTGATAAAATGAACAGCCCTCCCTAAAGCACCCTTCCCTTGACCAGTGATATCTGTCCATCATAGCAATTGTCAAAGACTTTCCTTCCCAGACCTCCTTGACACCAGACCCATGCAGAGTGTAACTAAGCATGGAGTTAGCTTTACATCATAAATCCTTGGGAGCTGGCTGTGTCTGGCAGCTGGGACATGAGGGGTGAGAAGAGAAAGGAATGTGGCCTCCTCACAGGATTAAGAACACAAAGCTCAGTCCTGCTTTAGTTTTAAAAGATGTTACAAAAGCCTACGTCTTTTACAACTCTGAAACTCCCTTGGCAAAATCACCGTTCTTTGCATGGCATTTGAAAGCTGTGTTCTAATATGAAAGCAAAAACCATTACTCTAATATTTGTGTCAAGGCAGCCTGATCAGATGAGAACAAAACTTCTGATCCCCTTGAAAGTGGGATCTACTGTGATCTCCCAACAAAGCAGCTGTCTAAGAACTGCCTCTTTAGCATGCTGCTCTCCCTCCCTCCTGCAGTTGATATTCTGCGACAAGTGATTGCTGGAGGATGTCGCTGGGTGAAACACTGGAGCACACTTGTTTGCCATGTCATTCCTGCTTTGTCATTCTGGTGGTGACTCATCCATTTCCCTCCTTAGCGTACCTTAAAGGGACCTGTGCAACCAATGGAATAGAAAAATCTGAAGAGTTCTTTATGGTTAATTGTGTGGTTAGTGTTAAATATGAAAACATGTCAGTTCATAGTTTCTTGTGCTGGATAAAGTTTTGGCTTTTCAGACCTTTTCTCTGGTTATCTTACTCTCCTCCCTCTCCCCAATCCCTGTCCTCCTAAATTTTAGTGAACTGTGTCTTGTGCTTTTGAGAAATCTAGTCTAGAGATGTATTTAGAGAAGGTTGATGTTCCTCCAAAAACAGTTTATACTCTCTCTAATACACAAACTATTTCATAGCTTCTGGATGTATAAGGTTAGAATGAGGAGTGTGTGCTGCTTGCTAATGATAAGAGATAACTAAACAAATGGATGGATACCGATCATGTTATGGTACTAAAACATATCTAGAACAACTCCGAAGATGGACCACAACAGCAAGACATTTCTGTCCAAGTTAGTATTTTGGTGTTTTCTCTGGGCATCTCAGAAAGCTCTCAACTGAGATGGAAACAGAAAGAGTTTCACTATCCAAAAGGAAAAGTCTACTTTATCCTGTGAGCCCAGAGGGAAGCAGCACGTGGACTCGGGGCTGCCAGCGCACCTTCGCACCAGCTGGCTCAATGGGCAGAAGTGAGAATGTTAATAAACACTCTAATAAAAGGAAGTAGTTGGATAGTAATTAGCATATGCCATTAGTATCTGTCTCTTTGGCCAGACACTGCAGACAGGCTGAAACCGTACATACAAATGAGTGTCTGCGAGGGCTGTGTGGGGAAGAAAGGGGGACAGTGTCATTGTGAGCGGCTGGTATTGTCAGCAGCTTTAAATCACAGGCCACTTAGTAACAAAAACAGGGAAGGCTTTTATGTCCCGAGACAATCATGTGACTGAAAAATTATAATTTTAATAAACATTTTTCATTTTTGTTTAGTTTTCCTTCACCTCAAAACTTGCTGTTTATAGTTTTTTTTAAAGAAAAATACTGGCATAGGTTTTTTTGTCAATCAATCAGTGCAGGACTACAGTTTAGGGCTCTTTGTTTAAAAAACCACAATTTCCTGACCTCTCCAAGAAAACAGATGATTACATGAGTCTCATGGCACTCTGGTAGTAGTTGTATTTCTCAAGATTTACATTATCCTTTTCTGATTGACCTAAAATGGCTTCTAAATCATACCAACTATCCCAAATGCTGCCTCTCGCAACACCGTGGAAAGACAGAACTAGAAACACAGAGTCCCGTTGGCTTCGAAAGCCTCCTTTTGCCAATGAGGAACTGAGGCCCAGAAAGGTGGACCAATGTTCCCTAAATCACAGGCCTGGTCCACTGACCATTGTCAAGCTTTCTTCCCATCCTAGCCACGCTATCTTGTAGCTTACTTCTTTCTTACTGTGACTATGACTCAGAGTGGCCAGTCTGATACTACTTTGGTGAGGAAAAAAAGAGGCATTAAAAAGAAACCAAACCACACTTGGATCCTTTTTCATGTGTGTTGATTTGCTGGGAGCACACGCATTTAGGGGAAAAACTCAACATTTTAGAAATATCAAAATATTTTTAGGGACACCGAAGCTTGGTGCCATTTGGCAAAGAGATAGCATGAGGAGTTAAAACTAGAAAGTCTAGCAAGAGCAAAGGATCAGCACAAAAAGAAAAGAATTAGAAATCAGAGCAATTACAGCAAAATATGAGTTAACAAGGAAGACTGATACCTTTAAAAGCATAGCATGTGAAAGTTAAAAAAAAAATAATTTTCCCATTATCAATTAATTTGAATGACTGAATTTGGGCATTTGTGATAAAGTTGGCCAAAGATGATTTTTGTGGTGTCTTTGAAGAAAGACCTTATTAAGCCAATTAAAGGATAAACAAAAGTATGGACAAATTAGTTTAAGACAACAAAATAACTTTCTGAGATTGCTCAAACATCTTTTAATGAAATGTGTTGCCTTTAAATTCGCAGCAGCTACTTGCTAAACAGAAAAAGCTTTGTTTGCATCTGTTCCGAGGCATTAGTTCACCTCCCAACTGAAAGTGACAAACAAAGGGCTCTATTTGGCGATGGATTTAAACTGGCCTCCTTGAACATTCTGTGGATGGGGGAGCCAGGCTCAGAGGTGTTCGCCTCCTCACTTGCTGCACCTTAGGGAACTCCTAGTCAATCAGGGAGCTCTTCCCAGGACGAGAAGGCATCCAAGGCTGCCGAGTGCTGTGGGCCCAGGAAACCCTGTAAGCTGGCCAGCAGAGTCCATGTCGGGCAGGCTTTTCTCTAATCCGACTGGCCTTTCTCTCAGCTGATGACATAATTTCTTTGCTCAAAAACCTGCATTGCACACCTTTTTGGTGCCAGATGTGGTGCTGGCCTCCATCTTTGAACACGGCAGAATGGGTGTTTGTCCTCAAATAACGTTTTTGCTGCCTTCTGCACGTGCCACCGGGTCAGATTCTGCATCAGTTTAGAGCACCATGAAGTGTTAGCTTTTTGCTTTGGAAGAAAGACAAAGGAACAATCAAAAGAAAAAGGGTTTAAACAATTCACTTATACTATACACGTTGGTGGGCCTCATAACACTCCACACAGTTCTGGGAAGACAGCGTATGTCCATTCCAGGACTCATAGACTGAAATACAAATGTTAGTACTTATAAAACCCCTGGAGATCATCTGCTCCAACCCTTTTATTTAACAGATGAGGACGCAGAGAAGAAAGCAGCTCTGTGCGAGGTTGTACAGACAGTTGGGGCAATGCCAGCCTCCAGGGCTCTGTCCTCTGTACCAACTTTGCACAAAACAACCAATGGAATCTTGCTTTGAGCAAGAACTATTTGAGAGTCAATAGATATGTATTAGGAGAAAAGATGAATTTAGACAACTTTACCTAAAAAACAAAACAAACAAACAAACAAAAAAACAGAACGAAGGAGTAACTTAAGGATATCCTTCAAGTTTTTTATGAATGCTTATGGAACAAGGGTCTTGTTTAGATGTCCCTTCTGGAATGTGAATTGAAGGAGAATTCAAATGAGGATTGGACACACTGAAACACTTCCTGACTGGCCTGGAATAGACATGGGGAGAACGAATGTGAATTCCAGCCTGCCCTCCCACGGTGGGCCCTCGAGTCCTCGTCTAAAATGCTTCCAACAGGAGAGAAAACCATTTGTCCCGATGCCGCAGCGGGGAGCAGGCAGGTGAAGCACAGGCTCCTTGGGAGGACTGTGTTCCTGGGGGTCAGCGATGCTGAGCTCACATTCCATGGCGGCGGCCTCCGCACCCGGTGCATGTGCGGCCCGACCACTCCACTCTCCAGGTTCCTGAGTCCCTCCGTGTGTTCACTGCAGCCCTGACATACTTCTGCCCGGGAAACTTCCTTTTTCTTTTCATGATTCCCTGCTGTTTTTAAAAGCTCAAACATAATGCGCATTTATTATAACAAATTCAAATAACATAGAAATATGAAAAATAAGAACTCCCTTTCCTTCACTTTGTGCTTCTCCTCTAATTCCTTTTCTTAGAGGTAACTGCTGCTAACAATTTAATGTACATATTCTTCCAATGAAAAAAATACATTATATATGTGTTTATACATGCATATACACATGCAACTTATATTTTTATTTCCCTTTCTGTGCACTTATATAGAACTGTTTTAACATAAACTATACCATACCATATATATATTGTTTTGCAACTTGCCCTTTTCACTAAACTAAATATTATGCATTTCCCATGATGCTATGTGTTACAAGGTATGGAGATACTCCAAATTATTTAACGAGTGCCCGATTCATGAACATTTAGGTAGTTTCCAATTCTTTACTTTTAAAAATAGCCTTCAATTAACATTTGGTAACTTTCTTAGTTATTTTCTCCCACCCACTGCTTTAAGCTCAGTTATATTAAGTGCACCACCATATCCCAATCCCATTTTAAACGATGACACTTAAGTTCAGTGCTAGTTAAGGAACTGCATATTAAGGAAAGAATATGAGCTTTAGAAGTTCATAACATCAAAAATCAATAAAGGATTAATAGCACCATTTGTTATATATGGGCTTGCCTGGTGTTTTGGTTTATTTCTTTCCCCACACAGCTGCTACCTATATTTTTGTCAAAAAATTAATTTTTGTCAAAAAATTAATTTTTGTCAAAAAATTAATATAGAAATTAAATCCAAGTTCATGTAATTAGTTTGGTTACACATCTCACTGAAGATGGGAGGGTAGATGCTGCTGAGCTCTGTCTAGTGTCTACTTCGGAGCAGATTCCCTATAAATATTAAACCAGCCACAGAGGCTAAGCTGAGCTGCAGAGGGAACATGTGTTCATCAGACCCCATGGATCTCCTCCCACTTTATACAAAACCCTCAGGTTTAACCAGAAAGAATTGAAACACAGTCTCTGCCCTCAAGAACCTCAGCTATGGTAGAAGAGATAGACACACAAACACCAACTAAAACACTGCAAAATGAATTAAGTGTATGACTAAAGAACAAGCTAAGGGCAGCAGTAGGACATAGGATAGCCTGGCATTCAAAAGGGAAATTACAAGAAGGTGTGTTTGAACAGGCCTTGAGCTAAATTTTCCCCTCATCACCATTTATCCCCTCTATGCCCTCTTCCACCCCCCGCCATCACCACACTGGTGTCCATGTCCATGAGTTCTCCCTCTCTTTCCCCCTTTTTTTTTCCTTGAGTGGAATTCTGATGGTGGGGTGAGTGATGGAGAGAAGTTTTGGGTTAAGGAATAAGGACGCAGGTGCCAATGCAAATAACTGTGTAGGGAGCAGTGAACAGAAAGAATGATACTCTATGTCTGGAAACTAGAGGCTACAGAGGGATCTAGTACAAGGCAGGAAAGACACTTATAGTCAGTTGTTGAAATCCGTGAACAGAAAGCAAGGAGTTTCTGTGCTACTTTAGCAGACGATGGTGTCCCACAGCATGTGTGGGAATATGCTCCCTCCCATGCTTTGGGGAGATAATCTGAGATGGATTATTATGACAAGCAAGAAATTGTAGGCACCCAGTTGAGAGATATTTTTGCAATAACCCAGGAGGAAAATGATGTGCTAGCTCAGGTCCTCTGAGAAGTAGATTTGTCCATTCGTGTCAGAATTGAGTTTCAAATACCAGCTCCTGGAAATTAGATGGGTCATGTGTACCAATGCATGAAGAATGTCTTGTGCTGCTACCAATGAAAATGAAGATGTGGCACAATTTGGAGAGTGTTTGGTTATAGAAAGTATGAACACTATTTTTTTTTAAAGGGAACGTTTGGCCTGTTTTCATATTATCAAATGTCTAATCTCTGCAGTCAGAGTCACCATTCCTCTTTATGTGGCATTGTGACTTTTCTAGAATTTCATAATAATGAATTTTTAAATTGGTATCTATTGTTAGTTATCATGACAACCGGTAAGGAATTCCCTATATTCCTAGTTTTCTTACCCCATAATCAGCCAGAAGCAAATGACATCTGTAGTCTGTTCTCTTGCCCTTAAATATTGAGTGCTAACAAATATTTTACATGTATGATCAAATTTTATTTTCCACAACAGTGTTACAAGAAAGGCACCATCCATTCATTCATCAATTAGTTGAGAACCTGCTATAAGATAGGCACTGGGAATACAATCATTTAAATAGGCACTGGGAATACAATCATTTAAAAAATTACAAAGTCACTGTTTTCATTGGAGCTGAGCTGAGGTGGTGGTGAGATATAAAGACAATAGCAAATAAATGCATTGGGTCAGGTGGTGGTGAGGACCAAGTGGGAAAACGAAGCAGAGGAAAGAGCTACAGGGGAGAGAAGGATAATGGGAGAGAGGGGAGGGCGGACAGGGCAAGACCCTCTGGATAGAGCCCTGGATGAATGAAGGAATGACCTATGCACAAATCTGGGAGAAGACCATTCCAGGCAGAGACAACATCTATCGCAAGGCTATCTGAACACTAGTCTTCAAAACTGTCTAATGAGGTGAGACGAACAAGTATAGGAAAAAAGCAAGGAGGCCAGTATGGCTAAAGCAACATGAACAATAAGTAGTATGGGATGTTGGGTAAGACCCAGGGGCCAGATCATATGGGACCTTGTAGGTTTGAGGATTTTGTTCTGGGTATGATCAGACACCACTGACGGGTTTTGAGTAGAGGAGTGACAAGATCTGTTTCACAATTTTGATCCATTTTACAGATGGGGAATCTGAAGCTCAGAAAGGTAAGTTGCCCAATGTCATATAGCAGGTAAGTCTTAAAGAGGCGGGGCTCAAGTCATGTCAGAGAGAGTCCAGTCCTGTGCTCCTGACCATTGGGCTTCACTGCCTCCTTCCTCATTCAATCTTTTTAAAGCTATATCAAAATTTCAATTTGTAAGAAAAAAATAGAATATTTTATGGGTCTATAAAAAAATAAGATTGAACATTATATTCCTTGGAAGTCATTTGTACCAAAGAACAAATGGTAGACAGGTTCTCAGTTTCTTAATTACCTCAAGGTATGTTTGGTAGCCATTTTCAGAAAATTTATTCATTTTAGGGTTAGCAGATAGCATTTGGAGTATAATTTATGTGTTGTGATTGGACCGAGGGTATCATGCAGAAGGATACTTCCATTATTCTCATCTTTAAAAAAAACACATATCCTTGGGCAAGGATAAATAAATAAATAAATAAAATTATACTTTTAATTTTATTGATCTACTTTGTCAAACCACCACATCTAAGATTCTGCTATGACTCCCTGGGGAATATGGTTTCAATATTCAGTCTCCCAGTGACGTGGTCCATCTGTATTGCCAAGAGAGTTATGGAAGTTGGACTTGCTTTTTGGCAGCATGAAGCATCCTAGAGGAACCCAGTGTTGAATGCTGGGAGAATTTCAGGGCTGGTGTCTCAGGTAGAGTAGGGTGTATTATGTGAGTATGTTGGGATGAAAGGAATGATTTCTTTCCATAGGACTGCTAATTTATGGAAGCATTTAGATCAACCTCTCTCTCTAGAGTTAAATTTAATGAATTATAATTAAAATACTATGGGGGGGGGAGATAGAGGGAAGGCCACCATGTGACAGAGACTTTGCATTTATTAATTCACGCAACCCTCACAACAACTCTGAGAGGTAATTTCCCTTCATTTGACAGGTGAGAAAACTGAAAGTGGGAGAGTTACAGAGCTAGTCAGTGCGGGGCAGCCAGGGCCACATCCCATGGCTTTCTGACTCCAGAACTTGCATTCTTCGCACAGCATTATTTTACTGCCTCACAATTTAATTCATGCATATTAGAAACTAGTGCCCATTGCACAAATTTGTGCACCTTGAAAGGAACTGTGGGCCACAAGGCTGCGGTGGGCACAGAGGCGGGTCTCAGCCCATCCTTCGCGCCCCCACCCAGCCTATCCTGCCACGGCCCCCCATCCCCTGTCTGCCGGCAGCCCCGCTCCCGCCGCTGCCACTCCCATGCACTGCTCGCACCTGCTGACGGCGCAGAGCCATTGGGGCCAGTGCCAGCAGTGGGTGCAAGCAGCAGCTGCTGCCCCGATTGCCCCTTAAGAGCAGGGGGAGGTAGAGAAGCCCTCAGGGGCAATCGGGGCAGCAGCCACCGCTCGCACCCACTGACAGCACCGAGCAACCAGGGCTAGTACCAGGCACTGGCAGCGGGTGAGAGTGGTGGCTTTGGCACCGGCAGTGGGTGTGAAATGTTGGTGGGACTGTGGTGCATTTCAGTAACCACTAGAAGCTCACCCTGATGACAGCGACTGGCGCCCAGCCTTGGTCTGGTGCCCCCGCTCACCTGCTCCACCATCCTGCCATGGCCAATGCCCACCATGTTCTGTGCGCACCCCCTGGTGGTCAGCACACATCATAGCGACCGGTTGTTCTGCTGTTTGGTCTATTTGCATATTAGGGTCTTATATATATAGATAATATTTTTAAAAGGCAGCAGTTTCGATAACCATAGAGACCCTGAGAGGTGGGAGCCTGCTGTGATTGAGACCTGAGGACAGAACTTATTTTTGGCTCTCACTCATTTGTTTTGTAAATTTGGAGAAATAATTGAATATTCTTTTGTTTTAGTTTGCCTCTCTTTAACAATGGTTTCCAAACTATTTTGATTGCAAAACCCATCAGTAAAAAATGTTTGAGCATGCTCACACATGAAATTTTTATTTGTAAATTATATACATATAAAACTCCATTAACATACTATGTAGGTTAAAAAACTACAAAAATAGAAACTTCAAAAGGTTGAAACAAAGATAAAATAACCATAACTCTGCTCTCACTAGTATTTTTAGTTGAGACCATGTGATAAATTAGATTGTCCTTATTTTTGCCTCATGTGACAGATGAGTGAGAAAGGGGTCTGTTCTCCCATTTCTTGTAATGCACGTATGCTTGTATTTTGTTATTGGCTTTACTCCCTGATTCCATTCTAGAAATGTTTTCATGCCATTAGCCCATTTTTATTAGGGTTAGTCTTATCAAAAGTAGATTATAAAACCTGTAAATCCATGCAACCTGTCACACATAAACTACAGTGTGTCCTAGTACACTAAAAACAAATAAATGATGGTGATGCTATTAACCTCTCTAAATTATGCGATTTCCTCAGGTTTTCTCCTCTGTCATTCAAAGCAACTGACCTTCTGACATGTGGGTGGAGAGGACACCAGTGTCAATCTATTTAGTAAATCTTAGCTTCTCGGTGTTTTTTTCTATAAAAATAAATCTAAGTTCAAATATTTTCTTCCTGTACTCCAAAAGATTGCCTTGCATGTTTGCTAGGTACAAATACTTCGTTTTAGAGTCCACTAATCAATAAAATAAGTATATGTTTCCCCCACTAAGGGAAACTTAGGGATCAATGGTATGAGTTTCATTATTCCTTGTTGAATAATTCAATAAAATAGCTAAAATGCATGTAATACCTTAATCAATAAAGAAAAAAAAAGTTTTCTTAAAAAGGCTAAAATGCCCTTAATAAAAATATTACTGTATCTCTAAACTAATCTTGCTACAGGAATTGAGAAAATCTAGGAATGTAGCTGAAAGGAATCAAATTAAGTGTGAGCTCCCTGCACTTCTGAACATGGCCTGTTTCCTGCTCTGCCTTCAACATTGAGTCAGTCCTAGGACAGATGGAGGAAGACTATTTTCTTGGAGTTTCTTCTGGTCAAGGAACCCAGATGAATCTAAGATTCATTCAGAATATTCTTCTCTGAATTCTTTTTCCTCTCTCAGGACATCTAAACCTTTTTTCTTTCTTTCTTTCTTTTTTCTTTTTTTAATCAACTTTTTTTCAGGACAAGCTGGGTTTCTTTCTTTCTTTCTTTCTTTCTTTCTTTCTTTCTTTTTTTCATCAACTTTTTTTCAGAACAAGCTGGGTTCAGGTGCCCACGATGGAGAACAATCCTGGGCTGGTCCAGATAAGATCATCCAAGGCCAGCTCACAGGAGCAGCCCCTGGGAACTTGAGCTGAGTTCCAACCTCAACCCAAGGGTTTTGGATGGAAGTGAGTCAAATTTAGGAATGCAGTGAATTCTACATTTATCCCCAAGTTAGTCACCATGGCAAATAGCAGCAAGGCCAAACCTTCTGAGCTGCAACTGTGACCAGTGGAAACGGGCCTGGAGAAGGAGCAGGCTAGCTTGAGTTAAGTGGGGAGTTCTGGAACCAGGCAAACCCCTACACCGCTTTCTACTACTGAAGCAAAATGCAGTATGGCTTTATTGGGAATCTCCTCTCTCTCAGCTATAGCTTTAAGAAAATAGTTCTGAAGTAGCAGTAAAAGAAACATGAGATGAAAGGACCTGCAATTTAATATAGTTTGAGAAATTTATAATTTAACAGAAAGAATATAATAAATGGCCTGGAGTAAAAGAAGTTTCCAGGCTCTAGAGTATAGTTTATGTCCACTAGAACTTCTACAGCTAAGGTGAGTCAGTCAGCACACAAATACATTGTTCTACTGGAAAAAAAAATTAAGTACTTACTATTGGGTGGGAAATTCTCAAACATTTTTTTCATTTAAATTCAAAAGTTACAACAGAGAATACAGTAAAAGTCTTTCTTTTTCTCCCTCTTCTCCCCAGCTACTCAGTTCCTCTTCAATTCCGAGAGATGCTGTGATAGTTCTTTATTGGCCAAAAATATGTGACTTATGGGTGAGTTGGAGTGGTTTATGGGCAAGGGCAGTTATCCAAGAACAAATCCCAGCAGAATGGAAAGTTGTTAATGAAGCCTCTTTTTTTTTTCTTTTTAAAGAATTCTTCCATTATGCACAATATAACAGCATCAGTAGCACTGTCTTCAGATATGAAGCACCAGTGAAAACCATAGAGGTTATCAATACACAAAAGAAAAACATTTGGCGGAATGGGAAAAGATAACATAATTTACCTTCTTTTGATTTTTGTACAGGATGTTTGGAAACTCTTGATGATGAGGATGTTCCTGTAAGCGTTTGAGTTGGGGTTTGGCATCTGGCTTGACCTGAATTTCCCAGGCACAGCTGGCCCTAATTATTATAAAGGCCTTCTCTTGGTTCTGGAATGTTCCAAACCATTGGATTAAAATCTAGTCATTTTCCATTAATTTTTCCTTTCTCCTGATATAATTCTAGATTCTTCCAGCCATCAGATTCTGCTTTACTTCCCAGCCATCACTCTGGTCCCAGGTTCCAGGAACCCATGAAATGACCAGTCATGATTTGTGAGATTGCCAGTTAACCTCCTTTCCTGTGGGGGAAGGTGAGAAAGGACATAGCAAAGATTCATTCCGTACCTGGTATTTTTCTCACTTAATAAATGCCTACCAATTCCTCTGATATTTTCAATTTAACAAGGATCATGCAATGGAACTAGTACAGCCTGCAACTGTGGTGCCGCAGCCTGGTCCCAGCCCTTTCAGAAATCACCATTCATTTTAAAGGGAAAGGGAGTAGAGAAGTAGTTCCTAAGCAAAAACGTACGAATACAACTTTGTAAATGAGCACTTAAAGTTTTCAAATGTCTCAGGCATCTTCCAGCTGTGGTTTACGAAACCCTGTAATGTCTCCATGTTATAATCCTAGACCACCAGCTCCTAAATAATTCACTATAATTTAAATAATAATGCATGTGACTTAAGCTGTCTGGGTATGATGACAACAAACAAATGTCAATGGAGAGTGGTAATTCATTGTTTCTTTAGATCAATTTAGAGACTGTCTTTAAAAGTCACAGCTTAAAAGTCTTCCAGGCTAGCCCAGCCAGCATGGCTCAGTGGTTGAGCATTGACCTATGAACCAGGAGGTCATGGTTCCATTCCTGGTCAGGACACATGCCCGGGTTGCAGGCTCGATTCCCAGTGTGGGATGTGCAGGAGGCAGACGATCAGTGATTCTCTCTCGTCATTGATGTTTCTATCTCTCTCTCCCTTCCCTTTCCTCTGTGAAGTAAATAAAAATATATTTAAAATATATATCTACATATATCTATTCTCCACTCTGTGAAGTTACCATTTCAGTGCTTCTAAATTATGTCCATATTTGCCTTCAATTCTTTATTTTCAAAAACAAGTCCTAATATTTCTACTTGGTTTTTTAATTTTAGCATCATTTATTGACCTTTTACTCTGAAAGATTCAGATTCAGCTTAATTTCAATATTCCTTACTCAAGTCTCACTTCCATTTCCCATCTTCCCATTCTTCCAATATAGACATTTGGGTAAACTCAATATTCAGTTGACATTACTTTAATGATGAAACCACTATTGACATTGTGATGACTTCTCCTTTTCTGCACAGCTATTTTTTTTCTTTGGAAAACTCTTTGCAGAGTTCATCATAGTAGTATGGTTTGATAAGACTTTTTTAATACACTTGTCACTAATATATTTCCAAAATTTCCCCTATTTGCGTAGATCTCTCTCAGCATTCATGCCCTTGGTATTCCAACAGGTTTACCTTCTCCAGAATTCTTTTCTGGAGTAGTCTACCTTGCTGGGTGAGAAAGGGAAGATTTCTGTCTGTGTGGACACTGAGGGTATCCTACTCCTTCCTAAACAGACTTTTAACCACAGTTGTTGGCTTTTTTTGTTTTGTTTTGTTTTGTTTTTTCGTTAATCCTCACCAGAGGATATTTTTCTGTTGATTTTTAGAGAGAGTGCGTGGAGGGGGAGACACACAGAGAGAGAAACATCAATGTGAGAGAGATGCATCTATTGGTTGCCTCCTGCATATGCCCTGACCAGAACTAGGGATAGAACCCAGACCGGAATTGAACTCAGAACCCTTCAGTCCATAGGCCAACACTCTATCCACTGAGCCAAACCAACTAGGTTAATTGTTTTGTTTTTAACCTTAGCTCCCCACCTCTGCTTCCAGAGGTAAAAGATGCTACAATTACCTAGGCCTTTCTGAGGTTCTAAATATTTTATAAAATACATTAATTTATGTTAAAAAGAAAAAAAGGCATACAACTAGTGGTATGCACTGTACTTAGGGAAATACTGCTCTAGTCTAAAGTAGAAACTAAGGTCCAGGGAAGCTACATGGCCTTGCTTGAGGTTTAGTCAATGACACAACTAAGATATCCTTTGGATCCCTACTCCTTCCTAAACAGACTTTTAACCATAGTTGTTTTTTACCACTAAGCCAGGCTGCCTGGGCCTCTAGCTAGATGTATTCATCAACTATATACCTTACTCTCTAAGCTACCCACTACCACTTAACATGTTATACCACTATCAAATTATCTAGCCCCTAAGTAACTGACATTGTTTAAAGCTCATAGTTCCAACTATGATTCACTTGTAGCTCTGAACAGAGGGATGCATTTGGTGGAAAAATCAATGAGGTCAGTATTATTTTCTACTTATCTGACAAGAATGGTTAGTTTATTAAGTAAGCAAGTTTTCCATCATGGTTTCCAAAAGTCTTATTCCACAATGAATAAGGTCACCAGAGAAGTGTATGTTCTTTTCTTTGCTATGTGCAATGTATGTGACTTCCAAGTCATAGAGACCTTACTTATTTTCTCAAACGGAAGGTAGTACAGTTTGTAAATAGCAGAATCATTTTGTAAACACTTTTTTTTTCTAAACTCGTCATTTAAATAGAAATGGCTCAAAGCCAGCATTACTTCAAGCATAGGAATTTTCACATAGTTTATCCTCATCAACAAATTCCACAGTGCCAAATTTAGCTTGGTGAGGCCAACATGATGCTGAAAATACTTTTTTTGCTGTTACTTTGCAATGTTTAATAAAAAAGGAGCAGATGTTGAACTACAGAGATAGATTAAATTTTGAAATTATACTAGTAAATGTCATTATGACTAATTAAAGCCAGAATGAAAGACACAAATTTGAGGATGATAAAATTATTGAACTAACACTTCAAAGTATGTTTTTTACAGAATGTGATCTGTCATAAATTTTGGTTCTCTATGGGGTATATATCATGCTTTTTAATTTATAACAGTTGAACTTCAATGTTATCCCACTTTAAGTATAAGAATCTTATAACAGCATATTTCTATTTCCTTCTTGACTTTGTGTTATTGTCATACATTTTGTTTCAACATATGTTGTGAATCACTTTAAAGATGTTGCTCCATTGCCTTCTGGGTTACAGAGTTTTTGACAAGAAATCTGCTGTCATTGTCATATTTTGGCTCCCAGGTATGTGTCCCTTTTCATCTGACTGTTTTTAAGATTTTATTTTTACCACTCATTTTCAGTTATTTGACTATCATGTGTCTTGCATGATTTTTTTAATGTTTATTCTGCTGGATGTTTGTTGAGCTCCTTAAATCTCTCAGTTTATATTTTTCATCAAAGTTATAACTTTTTTTATTTCTTCAAATATTTCCTTCCCCACCTCCACACCATTTTCTTGCCATTTTGATTATATATATGTAGTCCACTTGGATGTATAGTCTGAAATTCAGTAATGCTCTATTAATTTTTTCAGGGTTTTTTCTCTCTATGCTTCATTGTGGATCGTTTACATGGCTCTGCCTTCAGCCTTATCTTTTCTGCTGCAGTGTCTGATTAATTATTATTCCATCCAGTATTTTTTATTTTAGATATTGTATTTTTCATCTTCATAAGCCCCATCAAGGTCTTTTTTATATTATCAATTTATCTTCTCATCACATTTATGTTTTCCTTTACTTTCACTTTCTTCCACATTTAAAATAGCTGTTTTAATGTTCTTATCTGCTAATTTATTATTTCCATAATTTCTGGGTCTGTTTCTATTGATCAGTTTTTCTCTGAGTAATATTTTTCTGCTTCTTTGGGAGCTGGTAATTTTTGACTAGATGCTTGACACTGTAATTCTACATTGCTTTTGCTGGATTTTGTTGTATGCCTTTAAATAGTGTTGAACTTTACTATGGTAATAGGTTCAGTTACCTGGGATCAATGGGATCCTTTCAAGGCTTGATTTTAAGCTGCTTATGGTGGGTCCAGCGCAATGTTTAGTCCAGGGCTTATTTAGCCTCACTACTAACGCAGGACTGAGTAAGAAGAGTCCCCTTTCTGAAGACTCTACTAAGAGGTCTTTCTACTCGGGCTGTTGGAACATAAACTATTCTCAGCCCCCTGTAAGCCCTGGAAAATGTTCAGCCTGCCGCTTTTTGGGTGATTCTTTCTCCTCAGATACATTATTCTCACGTGTACATAGATCAGTACTCAGCCAAAGTTTTGAAGTGCCTCCTCTGCAAACCTCTGGAGCTTGTTGCTCCTGAAGCTCCCCCAGTAAGTTTTAGTGGTTTCAGCCTCCCTTCACCTGGGAGTGTTCTAGCTCCTTCATCGCAATGAGAGTGTTGAGTTCTGTTTCTCCCTCCTTGCACTGCAGTCTGGAAATTGCCTCTAGTCACAAGCTGGAGCAATTCTAAGATTCACCTCTTTTCCCCCACCTTCCTCAGAAGGTCATAGTTTTATGTGGAAATATCTGAAAACTATATTTCATATATTTTGTCCAGTTTTCCAGGTATTAAAGGTAGAAGGGTAAACCTATTTCCTGTTACTACATCTTGGCCAGAGCAGAAGTCTTTTATCTCCTACAAGGAATGTGTGTTGTTAGAAAAATGCTTTTTCTACAACTTTCCCTTGTAATTCTACAGTTCCTTACCAATTTGAGGGTGTTTTAATTATAATTAATTATGCTGTAAACTTCATTTTGGTCACATTATCAGTAGGCTCCTTTTTCTATTCCCTTTTCTGACACCTGCCAGATTCCTAAAAGAAGAGAGAGTCAAACCCTTGGTTTCCCAGGTTTGAGTCTTGCCAATTCATTTGCATACACTCTATGTGGTGACAGAGTTTTCGTGTTTAAATCACCAGGCATCATGGTTATCTGGAGCCCAGGTACCGACTATAGTTGCTGGAAATGACATAAAAAGGGTGGTTATCCTCAGAGCCCTAGCCAAAGTTGCAACAATTCTCAAGTGCCCTTCTTCTCTTTTTCTCCCATATCTTGGAGCCCATATTTCTTTATTTTAGGCATTCAATGGCATTCAATTAGTCCCCTGACTCTCCAAATTCCTTCTGGAGGCCTCACATACAGACACATCCTGTTTCAAAATGATCTTTTCTTTCTTCTAACAGTCAAACTCCAGTTACCTCAAGGGCTTAACCCATTCACTATAAGAAGCTTGAAAACAAACTAAATCTTAGTTTTGGTGTTTCATCAGCCTGTAGAACTTCATCTGACAATGGAAAAAGTTTTTTAAAAGACTCTCTCATCAACCAAAGGACTTGTATGCAGGCATATGAGCCTAACCAATGGACACCGACAACAGGGGGGTGAGAGCATGAGTGGGGAGGTGAGGGGTGCAATGGGGGGATAAGGACACATATGTAATACCTTAATCAATAAAGAAATTTTTAAAAAAAGAAAAAGAAACACTCTATGCTTAGTGTTTATGCCAGCTGTGAAAATAATATTGTGGACGAAAAGGGGACACATGCTAACCTGACTAACTCAGGGAAGGCCTGGGTAGAAGTCTCGCAAACTCAGAGATCTAAAGTAACCACAAAGCATGGTCTGAAATTAAAACTTATTAATTAAAAAGCAGTCTATGGTGGGTAGTCATGTCCTAGGCTGGTAGATCTCCTGACAAAGATCAACTTTTATCTTAACTGAGCCTATTATCTTTTTGCATCTTTGATACTATACCTTTGGAATGTCAGGGTAACTTGTAACTTCCCTCCCCGCCCCCTCTCAAGGAACAACCAATGCATCAGGGCACCAGGGTAGAGACCACAAATTCCCTCATTGTTATTGTTATCCTGTTAATTCTTGACTGTTAACTATCCTGCACTCACCTATGTAAAAGAAGCCTGTGTCTTATCATTTTACTTTTTATCCAATCCTAAAGGTTCCCCCCCTTTGCTTTCTCCCACTTCCCTAATCTATTGCCAGTAGATTTCATGTAACCCACTTATGTCTCCTCCTTTGATGGCAATTTATAAAAATAGGTGAAAAGCAGCCATTCTCCAGAGCATTATCTCAATACATTCAGATTCTGCTTCCTGGAAATTGTTGAGTTTGGCTCAAACTCAAAAAAATTCTTTACAGGTTTGAATGTTTCTTACATTAACAATATAAAACCGAATATCTTGATGGCCATCATTAATACCAAATAGGGAGAATGAAAATGAAGGCAAATACAAGAAATATAGAAAAAAAGAAAGTGTAAAATGTTATCATGATATGATTTGGGCTCCTGAACTCAGGTTAGCTACCTAGATTCACCCTTAGACATCCCAAGGGCCTATATTTTCCCATTTTTGCTTAAATTAGTTCAAGTTGGGTTTTTGTCACCAATGGGTGTAAGCAACCTTTTATATCAGACATCAAGCTGTGGGTGAAGCATAAGGAAAATGGTGAGTCACATATCAAGACAATTAGGGACTTAGTGTAGCATCACTCTCCCCATCTAAGAGGCAGCAGGCAGAGGGGGGAGCAGGTAAATCCAAGCCTGGAGCACTGGTGGGCCAAGGCTGGACAACCCTAACCTATGGGCTCTTGTCACTTTCAGGTGCTGCCAACTGTACCTCAGTGAGCGTGGGGAAGTGGGCAGAGGTGCTTCATGCTGGCTCGAACACACACCAAAATTTTCCTTCTTGTGTGGTGGCATGCACCTCATGGCCCCAGAGATCTGTTGACAAGGAGGAACAGTGGTTTCACATTTCAGTGTTTCTATTCCTTAAGTTTTTATGGAAGATTCTATGTTCTACCAGTTTATCAGTTCAAGCCCTGGTAACTACAGGCAGGTATGTGTAGGAGAGGAGAGTACCCCACAGAATCAAAGTGCTGATGATTGCTTCCTTCACTTCCCCTGGTTGGCTTTGGCCTTCTTTTCCAAATTGTCCTTTGGCAAGTGTGTAGAATGCTAATGGGGTATGTCTTGGACCCCTTCCATAAGAGTCTCTGATTGAGATAATTACCTGAGAGCTGCAAGAAACTTTAGTGAGCCATGCAGTGGTGCCAAGGGTCTCTTGGGTCAAGAGGTCAAGTCTCAGCTCTGCTACTGATGGAATGAGGGGTGGGGGAGAGGTCTCAATAAAACCAAAACAAGAAGTAATCACCCTTTCTTTTGTAAAACATTCCAGGATATCCAAAATAATGTGAGGTTACATTGATATGTCAATGCAGAACAAGAATAATGTATTTTGCAGTGTTAACTTCATTTCCTGGTTGCTAAGATGAATTTGGCAGGAACCACATCACTGATAGACAAATCCTGGCAAAATATGTTTTAAGAGTAAAAAGTTTAAAAAATGAATATTGTAGGAGACCAATATTAATGAACATTTTTGTGGGTAATCACTATGTGTTAGGTATTTTCATAGACATAGACTACGTCTCTATTTCTTCAAGAAAGGTATTATTCCCATTTTACAGATACAGAAAGTGAGGCTCCAGACGGTTGAAAATCTAGAACCTAGAATATCTAGAAAGAATCTTTCTTCAACACCACCGTGCCTCTCACTACACCATGCAACCTCCCAGCAGCTAATGAGTACCCCACCCCTGCCACTCACACATAAATACCAGAAGGCAGAAAATAAGACTCCTTTCCTGTGGGATCTTGACCCTCTGCCCTATTTTCTAGTTGTCTTTAAAAGTGAGTAATGAGCCCGTCCAGGTATGGCTCAGTGGTTGAGTGTTGACCTATGAATCAGGAGGTCATGGGTTTGATTCTCAGTCAGGGTAAATGTCCAGGTTATGGGCTCCATCTCCAGTGGGGGGTGTGCAGGAGGCAGCCGATCAATGATTCTCTCTCATCATTGATGTTTCCATTTCTCTCTTTCCTTTTCCCTTCCTCTGAAATCAATAAAAATATTGAAAACAACAACAACTGAGTAATGAGCCTCTTCCTTCAGTAAGATTTTTGTGTCTGGCACTGTTTCACCAAAACTAAACCAGCACAAACTACCATAGAGGCATATCCATGCTAATGTGATAAGCTAGTTAATAGCCACTTTTCTTTCACTGTCACACACAGGGCCATTTAATCTCCAATGCTATCTATTTAATTTTTTATTGTGATAATATATATAACAAAATTTTTCTTTTTAACCATTTCTAAGTGCACAGTTCTGTAGCATTAAGTACCTTTGCATTGTTGTGCAGTCATTACCACCATTCATCCACAGATCTCTACATCATCCCATTAAACGATAACTCTGTATCCATTAAACCAGGGGTGGGCAAACTTTTTGACTCGAGGGCCACAATGGGTTCTTAAACTGGACCGGAGGGCCGGAACAAAAGCATGGGTGGAGTGTTTGTGTGAATTAATATAAATTCAAAGTAAACATCATTACATAAAAGGGTACGGTCTTTTTTTTTTTTTACCACCATTCATCCACAGATCTCTACATCATCCCATTAAACAATAACGCTGTATCCATTAAACTCTGTACCCATTAAACAATAACTGCCCACTCCCCCAACCCCCTAGCCCCTGACAATCACCATTTTACTTTCTATCTCTATGAATTTGATTACTCCAGACACTTTGTATAAATGGAATCATATAGGATTTGTGACTGGCATACGTCACTTAGCATAATGTCTTCCAGGTTTATCCACATTGTAGTATGTGTCAGTTTCCTCCTTTTAAGGCTGAAAAATACTTGATTGTAAGTAGAGCACGTTTTCTTTATCCATTGGTCTGTGCATGGACTCAATGCACTTTTGAACATCTCTAAGGGATAGAAAAGCCTTCCTTATTTTGAACCCAATTCTGTTTCCTTCTAAGTTATGTTTACGGGTCCTAGCTCTGCCCCTCCAAAGTTACACAAAATAAGTTGGATCCCTCCCCCAACCCCCCCTTAGTTCTCTACTTATTTTAAGACAATCTCAGGTTGTCTCTAGAACTTTCCTCTGACGGATGAAATGAGGCCTGAGAACAAGCACTCAGTGCTTGACGAGCTGCGCAGAGGGGAGATAGACCCGAGGTGACTGGGATCTGAAAGCCTTCACGCCACCCCAGTGGCCCCCTGCCTGGAGAACTTGGCAAGAGGATGGCTCATCTTGGCAGTCTTCTGGGGGGCAGTACTGTCCTCCATACTCACCCTATAGCACGGAGGGTCAGCAGAACCCCCCACATGCCTGCCCCTCCTAAGAAGAGCAGAGCTTCACCTTGCACCCTCAGACTAGTGTTAATGAAGCTGGGAAGCACATCAGCTACGGCCCCAAGAAATGTTTGTGAAAGGTTTTCTGAACACACATTCCTGCCTCAGCAAGTGATCTCCAAAAATTCGGTGAGGATGAAGATAAGTAAAGGAGAGATGCCAAAATGAGAAGCTAACTTGGGTACTCCTAAGATGGCCGGTGCCAATGGCTCGCTCTGGGCATAAAGAGAGTTCACCACATGCTTCTCCCCTGAGGTAGAAGGGGCAGATCAGGTTGCTTCTCACTCCTGCCCCACCCTGAGGAATGGACTCAGTGACACTGCAGGCCTTTCTCTGCCTTGATATCTCTGAGTCAAGGCGCCGTGTTGACCTGGTGGATCAGATAAAGGACTGCAAAAGCATTGTCCCAACTGCCCAGCGAGGATGTGGCCAACATTCCGAGGTGTGTTTGTAAATACAGCTCATCTTGGTACAAAGTGCACGGCGCTGGCAGAGCTGACCACGTTGGAGTACCTCCCGCTGCAGGTACTTCTGAGGAATCCGTTCCTCACCACAGCACACGCTTTCACACTCAGCCTCAGAGGGTGAGTCCTATAACCAAACTCTATCCAGGTAGGTTCCATGATAGGATACTGCTTATTACAATAGAATCTTGCCTTTCCAGAACTTAATAGTTCATCAATTGATCAACTTTCCTGGTGCATATTTTTAAGATTCTAGAAAATTCAACTCATTTATTTATTACTCATTATTCACTTTTAAAATCATTCAAAATTGCATTTGATAAATATCCATAAAATTATTATATCAAAGAACTATATATATAGAAGACAAGTACTAAAATTAGTTGAAAAAAGACAACAATTAAATTAGAAGATTTAAACTAAGGAAGTAATGAAATTAAGTATGAAGTTTAGCTCTGAGCTTCCTGATAATAAGATAGAAAAGAAGGGTGGGGGAAAGGTTAGGCTGTGTACTAGTATATCCTGTTATTTAATTAAAGAGCATGCAGATCCATCAGGAGATGTTGCTTTGATAAGTTTCAAGTAGAAATTATTTTCAAAAATTGAATTTAAATAGGGAATTTTAGGAATTCATCTGCTCTGTATTTAAGGCCTATCTATATGTGTGTGTCTCTGTATACATATGGATGTACATATCTATCTGTCTGTCACCTACAGTCTCTTTGTGTGTCTGTGTATTTTAGAGATAAAAATAAAAATTTAACCCTGGCTGGTTTGGCTCAGTGGATAGAGTGTCAGCCTGGGGACTGAAGGGTCTGGGTTTGATTCCAGTCAAGGGCACATGCCTGGGTTGCAGGCTCAGTCCCCAGAGGGGCTGTGCAGGATTCTCATCATTGATGTTTTGATCTCTCTCTCCCTCTTCCTTCCTCTCTGAAATCAATAAAACAATTTTTAAAAAATCTATCAGGAACCGTTGCAAGACCTCATCTGTTTCAGTTTGCAGGAGTGGCTGCCCCTCCTGGAAAAGCATCTGGTGGAAGGATGAAGGTAAAGGTGATCTCATGTCCCTGGAACATCTGCACATTTACTCTGCCCTGCTGGTTGCTGAGCTGATCCTACACAAGCCTATTGTCTCATAATCTGGAACCTTGGCTGCTAGTGGGAGAGGGATCAGTCAGTCTTGCTGCCCTAAGCCCAGCATCCAAGTGCCCGAGGAAAGCTCTTTGGCACCCAGGTGCCCTGCAGCCAGAGCATTTCTGTGTAAACTCACCCTGTGGGCCAAGTCTAGCATATGACTGGGCGCCTGCTCAGCTTCCATTTGGCACTCCAGTTCCCTCCTGGCCCTGGAACCCTGCCCCAAACCACAGCTGCCTGGCTTGGCGCCTGACACTCTGCCCACTCCTTGCCAGAATACGCGCGCTCTCTCTCTCTCTGGGGAGCTGGAACTTCTCCTCGTACCCTTGCCTTGGCTGCTGCAAGGGGTCCTGCTTGGCCCTGATGGCCAGACAGGCCCCAGTGTCATGAAGCTACTTGCCTGTTGTCCAGAAACCCTAACATCCCCTGCCTCCACCTCTCTAATTAAACACCCTGGAGGAGTAGAGCCAAGTTCACCAAACCCCAGGGACGTCATGATGTAGATTCCAGGGTGTCCTCCTTAGAAGCCAGCTCACACCAATCCCAGATTCTCCCCTCTCCCCACCCATCCACTGAATGGAACGGTTATGAAACCAGAATGAGGTCTCATCTTCCCTAGAAAGTAGCCCACTCCCTAACATCAAGGGGTGTTTGTGGGATAGTGACTGATCCTCAACCTAACAAGCAGAATTAGGAGGGATTCAAAGGCTCCAAAGTCCCCTCATTGCATTGGAGTAAACAAGGTTTGCTGGCCGCCCCTGGTCATGCTGCTGTAGAGAGACTAAGATCCATGACCACCCCCTTGGAGGGAAATTCAGGGATAAGGTCCCCTCCAGCCCTACCCTTTAAGTGCCCGAGAAAGAACTGAAACATTTCCCGACGCTGAGGGGCTTGCTGATAACCCTCTGTGGTCAGTTCTGAGATAAATCAGACAGAGGTTGGGAGCAGGGGGATGGATCTGTTGGGGCTGTAACAGTGGACTGTGTCCTGCTGATGGGGCATTTCCAGGTGCCCCCAGCAATGGGCACGGCCAGAAGGAAGTGTAATCGTTGGGAGCCCATCAGGGAATCCTGCAAGCCCAGGCTGTGGGGTGTGTGCTCCCTGAGGCTGAGGGGTCCCAGAGAGTCCCAGTCACAAGACAGCTACTGATGATGATCGGCACGTGCAGCCCATCTGCTTGAAGAAAGAGATGTTTGTAACTGATCAAAACAATCCTGAGGTGCCAAGTGCATAGTAGGCACTCAATAAACATTCACGGCTCCCACCCACCAGAGACCTTGCGGCTGAGGTGGAGAGAGGGGCACCTCGCTCATACCTCCTGCTCAGGCCTTGCCTCTGGGGAGACTCTGAGAAGCCATGACCACCTGGAGAGAAGAGTTTTCTCTTGGTTCCCTGCTCCTCCCCCTGATTTCCAGGGAAACATTCCTGTGGACAGTGAGGGGAAAGTGGGAGGCAAACTGTGTGGGAATAAAACATGGGTGGGGCACTGCAGTTCTGCTCTTCAAAGCACCTAAACCGCATCAGCCAGGGCCTCTCTTTTGTAACTTGAGCTGCAAGTGCACGGGTATTTATTTTCATGTAGTGATTGAAAAGTGGATAAAATTCATAAATAGTGAATCACATGCCTTAGGTGACCTTCAAATAGAGTAGTAACACAAAGCAATTAATAAAGAATTACATCTGATTTTAGATGTGCCAGAAAGCGAAACAAAATAGAAAGAAAATCCATTATTCCGGCCAAATAAGACAAGGAGTGATTGTGGACACCGTAGTCATTTTCTTAAAGGAAGAATGACAAGTACACTGAACTCATAGCCTGCAGTTTGGCTAGAATGCTTTAGGATGGGAAAATACCAAAACCAGCCTCTCTCATCCCCTTTTCCCTGCGGCTGCAAACGCTCATGCTCTGAGCCTGCTGTGAAGAAGTGAGCACGGCCGGAGCTGCTGGGTCGAGCCAGGGCGGCCTGGAGGCCACTGCCATCTTTGTGGCCGGGAGGCCTGCTGCCGGGAAGCCACAGACAGAAGGCCAAGGGCATGAAACAGTGGCCACAAGAGAGGCTTCAAACAGGACAGCAGAGGGACAAGTCAGTTTATTAAACAACAAAAATAGTTTCAAAGCAAAGTTTGTTAATGCTGTCCAGATTAGAAAAGAGACACAAATACTAGTTTTTTAAAATCTATATCCATTTTTAAATCATCATAAAATGTACTTACAAAACAATTGTCCAGGTTCGGTGTTGCCTATGCATGAGAATTGGGAAAACAAACGAAAAGCCATAGCAGTACCAGTTTTCAAAGTGTGGTCTACAAGCCCCTTTCCTTACGTCACCCAAGGGTGCTACTGAGTTCCAGCAACCACATCCCAAAAAAATTACTGAGTCAGAATCTCTGATGGTGGGGCCAAGGAATCTGTATTTTTAAAGCTTGTAAGTATAATAATTTTGAAAACCATTCACCCAAAGGGTAAAAGACCAAATTGTTAACGTATATCCCACCTTAACCTTGCAGTCAGGCACTGGAAAACACATTGGATTTGGAATCCAAATGCTTGGGTTAAAATGATGCCGCTGAGCCTTGAGCAATTCACTTGATTTCCTGTGACTCCAGTTTTTCTCATTTTCAAAATGGAAGTTCTACACAGAGTTGTAAACATTAATTGATAGGTCCCAAGCCCTAGCGCAGTGCCTGCATAAGGTTGATGCTTGAATGACCTCTTCTGAGCATCACAAGTGCCAGGGCAGATGTAATGATGGAAAAATAAGCCAGGAGAAAACAAATACAAAATGAGTCCATTAGATACCAAGATATAGGCCAAGCAGAGGTAGAGTTTTGACTGCATCTTGTAGGTAAAGAAAATGCTTGTAGGTATACTAGAGTGTCCAGCTGAGCCTGGAGAATACTGGGTATGGAAAGTCCAGTTTCCAGCAAGTATATAAGGGATCTATAGTATTACTCAAATTTTAGCAGAGAAAGCAGACAGACCCACAGATACCTTAATAATGTGATAAGCCCATACCCTCCTCGGGGCCTTTGCCCATGCTGGTATCTGTGCATGACCAGCATTAGCCTCCTTTACCTCATTTGGGTTTCAGCACTAATGTCACCCCTTGGAGACAGTGTCCCTGAACTTGCTATTTAAAGCAGCACAACTACATCATTACCCAGTGTCGGTTCTTTCCTGGTGTAGTCACTATCTGAAATTACCTTGTTTACTTGTTTAGTCTCTTTCTTTCCATAGGAACAGAAGCTCCATCAGAGCAAGGCTCTTCACTGTGCTGTTCATTGGATAGCTTTTAAGCAAATGAATTAGCAAAAGGAATGGTTCTCTGTCATGGGGCTAAGTAAACAACACGTTTGAGATATGTGTTAAGCATATTATCTGGGTACATGGGGGATCTTTAGTAAAAGGTAGCTCTATAATGACTGTTATTTATAGATGTCATGAAATACCAAAAACCCTGACTTTTATGCTTCTGACCCTTCTTAAAAGCAGTATCCAGAGCCAAGGGCAGCAGAGGCTGAGCAGGGAAGACAGGTGGAGGGGAAGTGGGAAGGCATAGGTGGCTGTGGCTGCTTGCCTAGGAAAAGACCTGAGTGGGGAGTGGGCTGGGAGACTCAGGAAGGTACAGAGCAGGGAGATGAGCTGGGATGAGGCCCTAGAACAGTGATGGCGAACCTATGACAAGCATGTCAGAGGTGACACGCGAACTCATTTTTTTGGTTGATTTTTCTTTGTTAAATGGCATTTAAATATATAAAATAAATATCAAAAAATATAAATCTTTGTTTTACTATGGTTGCAAAGATAAAAAAAAATTATATATGTGACACAGCTCCAGAGTTAAGTTAGGGTTTTTCAAAATGCTGACACGCCAAGCTCAAAAGTTTCGCTATCACTGTCCTAGAACTTCCATGGTAGCTGGGAGTTGGGTTGTGGAGGCTGAGTTTGGGAAGGAGAAAGTCCTAATCTGAATCTTGTTTTAATTATAAATTGATGATGGCCAGACCTAGTTTAGCTCAACTTCAAAATTCTAGATTACAACTATTGAGCATTTACTATGTTTAAAGCCCTTGTTGGCCCAATGCAGGATAGAGTTGAAGCAGATATGGCTCAGTCCCCTTAGCAAGCTTGTAGGTGGGTCACAGCTAATATAATCTTATGATAAGGTGCTCTAATCATGAAACCATTGGGGTGATGTTTCAAAGAATGTCTTGGTAAGACAAAGCAGGGCTGGCAAAGAAAAAAAAAGGGTGATCAAAACCACAATGGTGATTAAAAACACGAAATTCAAGAAAAATATCTGGTGTTTGTTTTTTTCATCCACTGAATTTATGTCAACAAGTTCAGAGTGTTCTTTTTTTTTTTTTTAAAATCCTCACCCGAAGATATGTTTATTGATTTTAGAGAGAGAGGAAGGAAGAGAGAGTGAAACATCAAAGTGAGACAGAAACATCAATTGGTTACCTCTCATTTGCACCCTGACTGGGGATCAAACCCTCAACCTAGGTATGTGCCCCGACCAGGAATCAAACCTGCAACCTTTTGGTGCACAGGGCAACTCTCCAACCAACTGAGGCACCCGGCCAGGCAGGTTCAGGGTCACCTTTAACTGGCAATATTATGGATAGCAAAGGTCATTTCACTACGATAGACTGCATATCTGAGGTCAGCATAGCTATCAATAATTGGTTTTTGTTTTTTCAGAAACAAAATATGCTGAAATTCAAGAATTAGGCTTGAATGACTCTCTGTGTAACTGGCCAAAGCCGAGCCACCTCCACACAGTGAGTCCGTGTGATCACATGGTGCCCTGCGGCCTTAGGACAGTGTCCTGACCTCCTTCACAGGGAAAAATGCAAGAAGGGTTGTTGCCTCTCAGCTCCCCTGACTGCATTCCGGGTTTTTCTGACTCTGTAAAAAACAATCAAATAAAAATGCTATCTTCCTAAAGTCAGAAAATATACTCCGTTTGTACTTTTCCCAGGACCTTAAATTTGACCTGTGAATTTTTTATTACATGCTGCCCTTGTGACCAACCCTTTGAAATGGAGACTTTACCTTTAAGGAGAATCTGCAGTTTATTATATTAAGTATAAAAGTCAAGTCTTTAATTAACTCTCAAAAGAAATGAATTTTTTCCTTGTTTTATTTTATATGTAAAATACAGATAGTGTAGATATATGTGTATATATTATATATACATACATATGTATATATAGCAGCCAATGTAGTCTAAGAAAAGGAAAACTTGAGACACACTGACTAGGGATCATGCACCTTTAAAAATCTCTCTCTGTTACCAGTATGATTCTGTGTTGTATACTGAAGTTGAGTTACAAAAAAGAATACATATGAAAAGAACATATGTAAACTTTTATAGAATAACCAATCTAGCAAGCATAAAGTGGTCATCCAGCACTTACCATATGTTCAAAACCACAAGCACAGTACAGGTCGCCTCCAGCTTTACACAGAAGGTGTGGACCCAAGTTCATTGGCAGGTTTCTTTTTTAAAACTCAGAACAAATTTCTTGTAGGCATAAATCTTTGTTTTCTATATTGCATGTTTAATAGACTTGTGGGCTAGCCTAGGGTGTAGCCAGCATATTTGTTTATATGGGCAGTGTTCTCTACATTTCAGTTTATAGTTCAGTCACAAGAACTCACCAACCCATCCCTTCTCCTAGCCACAGAGAGAACCAAAAACTGCAATAAGGGTGGCAGGGTTACCACCATGACTTCTGGGCTACCTTTTATTACCTCCTCTGGTCCTCAGCCCCTTGGTCTGTTTGTTGTTGTTTTAATTGGTTTTTATCGAGACAGGAAGGGAGAAGGATAGAGAGATATACATCATCGATCAGCTGCCTCTTGCATGGCCCCTACAGGGGATCAAGCCTGCAACCCAGGCATGTGCCCTGACCAGGAATCCAATCCGTGACCTCTTAGTTCCTGGGTTAACACTCAACTGCTGAGCTACACTGGCTGGGCATATTGCTATTTTTAATGTGTTGGTTTTGGGTGTACAGCTTAGTGGTCAGAAAAGCATATATTTTACACAGTGTTCCCCTCCATATTTCTAGTACCCCAACTGGCATCATACATAGTTATCCTATATAATAAAAGGCTAAAATGCAAATTTTCCCCTCAACCAGGAGTTCGACCAGGGGGCAGGGCTGGCTGGCCGACCGCTCGCAGCTCCTCTCTCTCCCCCACCCCCCACCCCGATCGGCCTGATCAGGGTGGGCCAGACCCCACCCATGCACGAATTCGTGCACAGGGCCTCTAGTCACAATATAATTGACTATATTTCCTATGCTTTACTTACTTCCCCATGACTATTTTGTAGCTACCAATTTGTGCTTCTTAGTCCCTTCAACTTTTTCATCCAGTGCCCCTCTGGCAACCACCAGTTCTTTCTATGTATGAGTCCATTTCAATTTTGTGTGTTCATTTATTTTGTTCTTTTGATTCCACATATATGTGAAATCATATGGTACTTGTCTTTCTTGGACTCTTATTTCACTGAGCATAATACCTCTAGGTCTATCCATGCTGTTGCAAATGGTAAGATTTTATTCTTTTTTATGGGTGAGTAATATTTCATTGGGAGTGTGTATTACAGCCTTTTTACTCATCTATTGATGGGCATTGGGTTGCTTCCATTGCTTGGCTATAATAAATATCTCTGTAATGAACATAGGGCTGTATATATTCTTTCAAATTGGTGTTTTGGATTTCTCCAGATAAATCCCCAGAAGTGGAATCATTGGGTCTTAATTCAGTCCCTTTTTTTGTCTAAAGTTTTACATATGTCTCCTTCTCCCCCTATTGACCTCCCCCGCAGCCATGCCCATCCTGAGCAAGCACCCACCACCCCAGTCTGTGTCCATTGGTTATGCTAATATGCATGCATACAAGTCCTTTGGTTGCTCTCTATTCGTGCCCCCCCCCCCCCCCACACACACACCTCCTCTGCCATTTGTCTCTGGATCTCTTTTTGTTCATCAAATTATGTTGATCATTGTAATGCAGTTCCATTTTTTATCTTTTGAGGAAACTCCATACTGTTTTCACAGTAGTGGCACCAATTTGCATTCCCACAAACAGTGCATAAGGACCCCCTTTTCTACGCATCCTCACCAACACTTATCATTTGTGGATTTATTGATAATAGCCATTCTGCCAGGCATGAGGTGATATCTCATTGTGGTTTTAATTTGTATTTCTCAATAATTAGTGATGTTGGGTATCTTTTCATATGTCTATTGGCCATCTGTATGTCCTCATTGGAGAAGTGTCTATTCAGATCCTCTGCCCATTTTTTAATTTGATTGTTTGTTTTTTTGGTGCAGAGTAATATGAGTTCTTCATACATTTTATATATTAAGCCCTTATCAGATGTATCATTGGTCAATCTGTTCTCTCTTTTAGTAAGCTGTCTCTTTGTGTGTGTGTGTGGTTTCCTTTCCTGTGCAAAAACTTTTTAGTTTGATGTAATCCCATTTGTTATTTTTTTCTTTTGTTTCCCTTGCCTGAGGAGATATATATCAGAAAAAAAATATTGCTAAAAGAAATGTCAAAGATTTTTCTGCTTAGGTTTGCTTCTAGAATTTTTATGGCTTTGAGTCTTACATTTAAGTCTTTAATCCATTTTGAGTTTATTTTTTATAAGGTGTAGTCTAGTTTTATTTTTATTTTTTGCACAAATTCCCCAGCACTGTTTATTGAATACACTGTCTTTATCCCATTGTATGTGAGTCAAATACTAACTGACCATAAAGGTGTGGGTTTATTTCTGGGCTCTCTATTCTGTTCCATTGATCTATATGCGTGTTTTTATGCCAATACCATGCCAATTTATTACTGTGGCCTTGTAGAATAGTTTGATATCAGGTAGCATCATACCCCAACTCTTTTTTTCTTTCTCAATATTGCTGAGGCTATTTGGGGTCTTTTGTGGTTCCATATAATTTTTTATTATTTATTCTAGTTCTGTGAAATATGTCATTGGTATTTTGACAGGTATTGTATTGAATCTGTAGATTGTTTGGGGTAATATGGACATTTTAATAATGTTGATTCTTTCTATCCTTAAACATGGTATATTTTTCTATTTATTTGTATCTTCTTTGATTTCTTTCTTTAGTGCCTTGTAGTTTTATGAGTACAGGTCTTTTATAAAACTCCTTGGTTAAATTTATTCACTTGGTTTTTGGTGAGGTTTTGTTTTTGCTTTTTTGTTTATTTAGTTAACTGTAAATGGGATTATTTTCTTAGTTTCCCTTTCTGATACTTCATTATCTCTACACTAATAAAAGAGAAACATGGTAATTGGCGTACGACCGCTACCCTTCCCATTGGCTAATCAGCGTATCCTTATGCAAATTAACTGTCAGCCAAGATGGCGGCCGGCAGCCAGGCAGCTGGAAGCGAACGTGAGGCTTGCTTGCTCCAGGGACTGCAGACTCCAACGTTCCCCGCCTGACTTGCCGGCCTCTGAGCTGGCAGTTTGAAACATTCTAACAAATATAGCCGGCTGGGATCTCAGAGCTGAAGTTATACATTGTTTCGATTATAGAACGGCAAACAAACCAGCGGAAGCCTCAGAGCTAGAGCCAGAGCTAAAGCTGGCCCAGAATAAAAAAAAAAAAAAAGAAAAAAAGGAGCGGTTGGGAGCTTCAGTCAGCCTGAAAGCAGCCCTCAGCCCCTCACCCAGACTGACCCAGACTGACCAGACACCCAGTTGGGACCCCCCACCCTGAAGGGTGTGTGACCAGCTGCAAACAGCCATCATCCCCTCATCCAGGCTGGCCCAGGCACCCCAGTGGGGACCCCCACCCTGATCCAGGACACCATTCAGGGCAACCCAGCTCCGCCCTGCTGTGTGTGTGACAGGGGGTGGTGCCCTAACTCCCCTATCGGCCCTACTCTGTGCGTGACAGGGGGCAGTGCCCCAACCCCCTGATTGGCCCTGCTCTGTGAGTGACAGGGGCCAGCGCCCCAACCCCCTGATTGGCCCTGCTCTGTGCATCACAGGGGGTGGCGCCGAAACCTCCCCATTGACCCTGCCTTGAGTGTGATAGGAGGTGGTGCCCCAACCCCCCAATCAGCCCTACCCTGAGCGTGACTGAGGGTGGCATCGCAACCTCCCGATCCGCCCTGCTCTGTGCATGACAGGGGGCGGCGCCCCAACTCCCCAATCAGCCCTGCTCTGAGCCTGACCAGGGGCTGCACCTAGGGATTGGGCGTGCCCTCTGCCACCCAGGAGCAGGCCTAAGCCAGCAAGTCGTTATCTCCCGAGGGGTCCCAGACTGCGAGAGGGCACAGGCCGGGCTGAGGGACCCCCCCTTCCCCCCCGAGTGCACAAATTTTTGTGCACCGGGCCTCTAGTTGGTATATAAAAATGCAACCGATTTCTGAATAATTTTGTATCCTGTTATTTTACTGAATTCATTTATCAGCTCTAATAGCTTGATGGTGGAGTCCTTAAGGTTCTCTCTATAGAGTCTATATAGTATTATGTCATCTGCAAATAATGAGAACGTCACTTCTTTCTTTCCAATTTGGATGCGTTTTATTTCTTCTTCTTGTGTGATTGCTGTGGCTAGAACTTCTAGTATTACATTGAAGAAAAGTGATGAAAGGAGCCCTTGGTCTGTTCTTCAGGAGACAATTGGCCCCCTTTGAGTTTGGGATGCTCATGAGCCAACTTTGAATGAGAGGAGTGCTCCAACCAAGGGACCCATATGACCAGCTTTACCGACAATGATCAAAGTCCTCTTGGTCAGCACCCAACATCCACTTCTAGGACAAGTCCAGAGGCACTTCCAGGGATGGAGCATCAGGTCACTCCTACCTTTAGTGGACATTCTTCACTCTTCCTGCTGTTGTATGGCCAGCATGAGGATGTGTGAATGACTGCACAGGCCTTTTCTTATTGGAGTCACATGTAGCTGCCCTGCCAATCTGTTGCAGAGATTCCCTTTGGCTGGTTTCTAAAGTAGACTTTGGCCAGAGAACTCGAGGCTGAGTTCTGATTTCAGAGTTGTAGGTGGGGGATAGGTACTGGGTACATGGAGAATTGAGATGCTCATTCAGTTTCACAAGGTCTAGATATAAAAAACAGGATACCCTTGTCTAAGTGTAGAGATCCATAAATAAAATTGCTTTCATCACTCCCAAAGAATGGTAGAAGGGTAAATAAGAATTTAATTCAGAACAAGCTCAAATCCAGTCCTGGCAGTTACCAAAGTCCAATATAGCCAATGGGAGCTGGGGAAGAGGGTGGGATGGGTGTACAAGTCTGGGCAACATTTAAGCTTCTGCAGGCAGTAAGAAATCTTGAATTGATCAGGGAGATATCAGAAAAGATTCTATGAGGATTTATTAGAAGCTTACCCCAGCCCTGATGTCTGTAACTTTTGTTATAGATCTTTAGAGACACTGAGAAAAGAAATAGCTGGAATCAACCTGACAAAAGGGCAGACTCACGTGTTGGTTGGGTTTGGGTAGGCTGCAGTGCTGACTGAGAACCCGGACTCTGAAGATCCAGGCTCAAGGGCTGTTAGGCAGGCTGGCCACAGAGGAAGGCGGGAGGAAGGCCAGCCCACAACAGTATCCCTGGTGTCTAGAAGCATGAGTCATACAAGCATGAGTCATAGCCTAGCCATGGACTCTTTACAGAATATCTCCTTCACAGTAGTAAGTACAGGGCTGTTTTAATCAGGGCTCTTTTCATTGCAAGTGACTGAAACTCAATTCCAAAATTGAAAGTGAAAAAGAAGTCCATGGGCTAAATTAGTGAAAAGCACGCAAGTGTAACTTCAGGAGCGGATGGATCCGGGGATGCAGGTGATGTAATCTAGCATATGTCTTGCATTTTCTGTGTTTCAATAGTTAGAGTTAGTTTCAGTTGTTCAGTGCACATGGTGATAAGGAGACCATTAGCCCCTCCAGGCTTGCTTCCTAACTGCCTTACTTCCCTTGTAGGGGAAAAAAGCGTGTCCTCCCAGTAAATTCCAGAATCAAGTTTTTATTTGTCTGGTTTGCTCTTGGAATCATTCCTGAACCTGCCACTGTGTCCAGAGGATTTTGGTACTCTGGCCACATTTACATCACATTGACAAACAAGTCCTATCCAATCATATGGATTAACAAAAAAAAAGGAGAAGTAGAAAAGGATGGTTCTCCATGGAAAATTGTTGTACTATGATCAGAAGAAGGAGATGTGAATGGTAGAAAGGCAAAACCAAAGGTATTCACTACAGGTAGTGATAATTAATATTCTATCACTGGCCTGGTTTGGCGCAGGGCTGAGCCTGCAGGTGGCCAATGACCATTAATGTATGTGCATTGTTAGAACAGACAGGGACTAATAAAGTCCCGGTGTGGTAAAATATAACAGCAGGTTTTAGATGTCTTATATTTGTTTACAGTTAGGGTTTTTACCAAGTGCTTTACTTAAACATAATGTCTTTAAATAGTATTTAATTAAGTGAGCTACTTAATAAATAAAAAATATTGTCTTCTTCATTACAGGATGGCAAAATTGAGGCTTTGAAAGCTTGCTAACAGATAATCTGGATTGTTGACAGAGTTAAGGCATAAACCCAGCCTCCAAATCCATTGTTTATTTTAACTCCACCACAATTACTGCTGGGAAAAATATGCTTCCAAATGTTTCAGGAAGTTTTGGCTCTTTTTCTGTTAAGCGATAGGAAGGATCGTCTAATGAGACAATGCCCTGAAGATAGAGTTCAAGGATAACCTGCTGTCAGGATAATCACAGGGATATGTATCCTTACAATGTTTAGCCTATGTTTAAAATTGATAAAAAGTAATGGGAGTATTTTATAAGCTCATAACTATAAGTACTTTTTACGTCTGTGTGCATTTATAAGTTACACTGAAGAATACTTATTTGGTTAAAAACACTGACAACTCTTTCACAAAATTATGGAGAGAAAAAAAATTGAACACATAAAAATGTAAGGAATGGGAATTTTAAAGTCATCTAGTTAATTATTAATGCAAATGCTCCAAACAATGGATGATATTTTTATATTGGCAATGGATGTCAGGCAAAAATATAACTTTGTGCATATTGAAAACACACTTGTTTTTGTGGATTAATACGGTGGCTATATCACCATCCTCATGTACCTGCAGACAAGTAGTTCAAATACTTTTCACAATGAGAGAAGAGTTTCAGAGAGTCACAGTTTTACATCGAGAAAAAGCTTGTTGAGAGAGCCCAGACTGTACCAAGTTGGTATCTGCCAAGAACAGGGAAAGTATGATAGACACCTCTGACTCCTGACACATTCCTAACTCCCCACAGGGAGAGGCAGTGAGCACACCTCTTAGTCAGAAAGGTGTTTATACTTTTATTTTTTAATATATTTTTATTGATTTCAGAGAGGAAGGGAGAGGGAAAGAGATAGAAACATCGTTGATGAGAGAGAATCATGAATCGGCTGCCTACTGCACGCCTCCTAGTGGGGATCGAACCTGCAACCCAGGCATGTGCCCGTGACTGGAATTGAATCCGGGACCCTTCAGTCCGCAGGCCGACACTCTATCCACTGAGCCAAACTGGCCAGGGCGGTGTTTATACTTTTATTGTCAACTCCAATAATGTAGAAATGGCATTTCTATCATTATAAATGCACAGCCACTCAAGATATCCACAGTGAGTACAGAATTCAGAGCTGAAGCATTGTGGGTAGAGAGGGCCCCAAGGGTGTGTTAAGGTGCCTCCTGCTTTTATTATAGTCTAAGTGCATAATGTTGCATTTGAAATTCTACAACTATAGTGAATTTTTTACAATTTAGTAAAACAGCATGTACCCAACTTTAATGAGTACTTTCACATTTAAATACTGTCAAAGTTAGAGAATGTATTTTAAATTATTATCTTCTCCTTTTAAAATTTTTTAATTGATTTTATTTTGAGAGAGAGGGAGGGAGAGAGAAAAAGACATTGATGTGAGAAAAACATTGATATGTTGTTTCCCATGTGCACCCCAATACCCCCAACCAGGATTGAACCTGCAACCTAGGTATGTGCCCTGACCAGGATATAACCTAAAACCTTTTGGTGTACGGGATGATGTTCCAACCAACTGAGCCACTTGGCCAGAGTAGTGAGTCTTCTTGACAATACAACTTCAAGTTGGATCCTCATTAATGAATATGTTGATATTTCTTCTTTGGACTTTAGCCACAGTCAAACAAGAGGCTTAAGATATTAGAACTTTCTAGAATAGAGATCCTCTTAAGTTTGTTCTACAACATTCAAATTCGATTCTTCTTGAGGCAAACTGTTCACTTAGGCACCTTAACACACCCTTGGGGCCCTCTTTATCCACAATGCTTCAGCTCTGAATTCTGCACTCACTATGGATATCTTGAGTGGCTGTGCATTTATAATGATATAAATCCACAATCCTTACTTTCTACAATGAAGTTTTTCAGCACAGTGAAGATCATTTCTGATTTCCTTGTTGGTAGGGAACATTTCTACTTGGTAATTGCCACACGTGGGCTACGTTTTTGCTAAGTTGAGATGTTATATATAACTAGAGGCCCAGTGCATGAAATTCGTGCACTTGGGAGTGGGGGAAATACCTCAGCTCAGCCTGCACTCTCTCACAGTCCAGGAGCCCTCAGGGGATGTCTGACTGACGGCTTAGGCCTGCTCCCCGCCACTGCCGCTGCGCTCGCCAGCCATGAGCCTGGCTTCTGGCTGAGCGGTGCTCCCCCTGTGGGAGCACACTGACCACCAGGGGGAAGCTCCTGCACGAGCGCCTGCCCCCTGGTGGTCAGTGCACATCATAGCGACCAGTCGTTCTGCTGTTCAATTTGCATATTAGCCTTTTATTATATAGGATAGGGGTAGGCTCTTATCCATATCATCTTACTTTTCAGGGCTTTGAGAAAAAAAAATAAAACAACACCTGTGAAATCTCCATTCCCTTCTCCCCACCAAAAAACAAACCTATTGTTTGCTATCTGATTCCTGAAATTCCAGCCCTAGCTTAAACCTTGATGGATAGTTTTCACATTAACCTCCAACCTTGATTGGTAATGCTAGATGTGTTCTAAGACCAAATCAAGTTTTAGAGGGTAAAAGTACTGTTGGAAGGACACTGAACTCTGCTGTAAGCAGTACCCCAGGAAGAAGAACCTTCTGAACTGTTGACAGTTACTTGCACGTTAGTGGGAGTGAGTCTCTAGGAGTAGATAGAAACTGGGAGAAGAGGAAATTAACAGAAGATGCAGACACTGGGAGGAAGAATGATGGGGATGGTGGTGGGGCGTCAGAGATCTTCACAGTTAAGGTTAGCTACACCAAAATAAAAGTGTTATCAGAACGGAAGTGTTAAAGAGGGTTTTAAGACTGAATTTGAGATCATTGAGAGACAATGACTGGTCCCAGCACTTACTGCAGTGCTTGGGATACAGTGACAGCTCAGTGAATGTTAGTGTTTTCAATGAATTTTTTAATGAATAGATATCTGTCTTTAATACAATTAAGAAGAGCCTCTTTTCACTGACAAGAGACAGATCCCCTGGCCAATGATCTTAGGAATGTACTCCTTTGAATCAACAGTGTGTACAAATGAACACTAGATTCATGTTCTTCCTTGATGAGAGCCTGTGGTCCAAAGCAACCTTACCTTGGAGGAGCAGATGGCCTAAGGGGCAGTGGGTGAAATAGTAGCAACTGTGGCTCATCTTAGATTATTTTCTCATTGCATCTAACATTCAAAAGAGCTTTATGGTCGCTTCCCTTACACCCCACCACACGTGCATACACCAGTCTTTGGTTGTTTCTCTTTAATAGCATTTTACAGTTAACAATTAGATTATCTCTACTAGCACTGAGGCCCAGAGAGGTGAGGTGAAATGCCTCTATGGTTTCATCTATCAGGGGTGGGGAACATCTGGCTCTCGGGCTGTGTAAGGCACATGAAATCATTTGGTCTGGCCCTGCTACGGCATTAAGGGTGAGTTAATTAAATGTTTGACCAAATATAGCAGGCTAATTTTTAAGTTGATAATTTTGTATGGCCCGAGAATGATGTTATAAATATCAAAATAGCTCTTGGCAGAAAAAAGGTTCCCTACCCCTGATCTAGATCATGGCAATGTTTCCTTAACACAAGTCCAGTGTTCTTCCCCATATGCAAATAATGAAATTAGGAATGCTGCTCAGATATATAATACTACTCTACCTAGGCTGCTGTACATCTCATAATAGCAGCAGTGTTAGAGATGTTGAAAAGGGAGATATTTAAATAGAATGAGAGTGGACATTACAGGGCTTTTTAAATTGTTTTTTATTGATTTCAGAGAAGGGAGAGGGAGAGAGAGATAGAAACATCAATGATGAGAGAGAATCATTGATCGGCTGCCTCCTGCATACCCCACACTAGGGATCGAGCCCACAACCCAAATACGTGCCCTGACCGGGAATCTAACCGTGACCTCCTGGTTCATAGGTCGACGCTCAACCACTGAGCCACTCCAGCCAGGCAGGGGCTTTTAATTTAAGGGGCATAGTAGGAGGTCAGTGGGAATTTCAAACTATCCACCATGGTTTTCCTTCTTTTCCATGTTGTTGCTACCCTCTATTCAGTGACATGGTTGTTCCATCACCAGGGATATATTAAATTCCCTTTCATCTTAGAATATTCTGAAGTTTCCATTTGGGATTATGGTATAATTAATCAGAGCCAGAATTTGTTACACACCTTTCCCACATTTGCTATGTGGTCCTTACCTATTAATACCAGACTGTGGGAGGATATAAATAGATGCTAGGAAACTCTGTGGTACTGAGTGTGGGGATCAATATAAGGACTTCTCAAGTACTGAGGGGCATATCACGTATCAACAGATGCTGAGAATTAACAATAAGCAGATAAAGTCACTGGCAAGCCTAGTGAGAACAAAATCCTCTAACTGGTTTTACATGTAACGTAAGCAGGTTTTGTCTTCTCATCTCTCTAGTTTAGAGGTCAGCAAACTTTTTCTGTAAAGGGCCAGATAATAAGTATTTTAGCTTTGTGAGTCATTCAGTCTGTCACAACTCCTAGACTGCGGTTGCAGCAGAAAGCTACTTAGACAATACATAAACAAATGGATAGGGATGGATCTGGCCCACAAGCCATAGTTTGACAACCCCTACTCTAACATTTTGAGTGCTATACACTAGGTACATTATTTTACTTAGCCTTCCCAGCAACTCTATGAAGTGGGTACTATTCTTTTCTTTCCCATATTACAGATATAAAATTGAAGTCTTATATAGATTAAAGGATGGTGCTTCCTATCATATACCTAGAGATCAGCATTGCCAGGATTTGAACCTGGGTTGGCTAACTCAGAGCCTGCTTTGATCCTTATTAGGCGATAAGAGTTGATGTAATGATGGGCTGAGAGAGCTAACCTGAGAGAGAATTGGGAAAGATTCTGGAAGATGGAAAGAGAATTTAACTGTAAACCTTTGGGTCAAGTCTTCTGAGCTGGATTTGAGCTGTATCATCATCTCCTTTGAGACTGCCGGATACTGAAATTCTGTAAGCTGGTAAACTGGCCTTTTCTCTGAATCACAGAGAGGTCATGGCTACTAGGAAGGGTGAGTAGTGGCCCCAATAGAGGTAACAAGCAATATTTTATAACTGAACTAGTGGCCCAGTGCACAGATTCGTGCACATTGAAAGGAAAATAATTAGAATATTTTAATATTGCTATTTTCCCTTTCTCCCTCAGCACCTGGGAGCCAGGCACAGCCCTGCCCCCTGCTGCCACTGCTGGTCGCCATCTGCAGGGCGATTGATGGGGCAAAGGGAACCTGTTTGTACCGGCCTTGGCCTGGAGCCGCCCGTTCACCTGCTCCACCATCCCACCACAGTCCTGCTCTCTTAGGGGCCCATCAGGGCCGGCAGCGCCTCCACTGCCGCCCGCTGCCTGCGCCACATTGCCGACACCTGCCATGTTCTGCGCCACCCCCCGGTGGTCAGCGCATGTCATAGCAAGCGGTCGAACTCCCGGTCTCCACCGCCCAAGGGCACAATTTGCATATTAGGCTTTTATTATATAAGATAATGCTTTATAGTTAGTTTACAGATTCATTTGATTCCATTAGTGACCTTATCTCTGTGCTTTGCTCTCATTGTCATTCTACTTGGTAAGCCTTTCTTCCTAATCGTCCTCCTTCGAGGTCTTGTTCAAATGCTCCTGCTTCCATGAAGCCTCTCCAGTGCACCGGTCGGAATTAGTGCTCCTTTTACTTGTGTCTGGGTTGTGCTATGCCCGTCACCTAGATTGTGTGATACTTTCTATGGGGACTATATACCTACTAGCATTCCCTCCTATCCTGGTCCATAAGTTCCATGAAGGCTGGAAGCATGCCTTTTCCTTTTTTGTGTGCTCACAGAATTTGACGTGACTTAGTAGACACAAAATATTTGCTTAATTGACTTCAATTTAATTGTTCTCATAACAGCCTTGGGAAGTAAGCCGGGCAAATGTATCCTCTTTTGCAGATAAGGAATCTGAGGATGAGAGGATGACTTGTCTTCACACAGTCTATTTCATGACTCCTCACTGCAACAAAACTGCTCTGGGGTTTTCAAGGTCCTGGTGGTAATGGGCTTTCAATGACTCTAATTACATATGCAGAAATTATAAGTTAAAACTTGAGCACTGTAACCTCTGATAAAATGGTTGCTTATGACATTTCTCATAGCAACAAGCACTGTCTTTGTATAACAATAGTACCAACCAGATGTTGTTGGGAGCAGTGATGAATATGAAAATGAAGAGGTACTTAAACTCTCCTTAAATATACTGGAAATTTGTAAACACAAAACTTTTTTATTGAGGCTACAATTTACATATAGTAAAATATATATATCTCCAGTGTTCAGTTCTATGAACTTGGGCAATTGTACATATTCTTTGTTAATACATAACTTTTTATAAATCTAACTTTGTGTGTGAGAGAGAGTGTGTATGGTACATTTGAGACAGAAAGGAATGGGACAGGTACAAAGAGGTAGACTCAAAGATAGCATAAAGGCAGAGGTGTGAAAAGGACCAGAATTGCTCACCAATTCTGACATGGTACATGATCAAAGAAATGACAAAATAAATGCCAAACCACTTAAACAGGTTTTTAGAAAAAAAGAGGTTATGGATTGCTGAGTGATTCAGGGATATGTGGGTAGAAAGGAAAAGCTGAAATGTCTGAGATCAAAAGCAAGTTCTTTTCTTTGACAACTCCGTGCACACACATGAACCATTCTTATCAAGGAAAAAGCAAATGATTGACAGCTACATTCCTCAAAAATGGTCAGTCAAGAGGAAAGAACCGTCAAAATGGTCTCAGGAGCAAGTCTTCTATTCCAGAGGCTGAAATTCCTTTCTCCCCTACGCGATAAAGGGATACTGTGAGAGAGAGGGCTTTTTTTTTTTTTTTTTTAACTCTGAGCTTGGAGTTTTGTAAATACAGAAACAACAACAACTTTTAAGTTTTTAATTCAAGTGAACAAATCAAAAGAATAAATCTTGTTTCCATATTTCACATCCCTAGTAACCAGACTGAGTTACTAGGACGTCATTTATAAGGAATACTAGAGGCCTGATGCACAAAATTTGTGCAAGAGTAGGCCTTCCCAGTCCCGGCCGCCCACGCAGCCCCAGCTTCATCTGGAAGGTCATCCAGAAGGTCATCTGGATAGGCGTTCCGAGTTCGGCTGTTCGGTCTATTTGCATATTACGCTTTTATTATTGTAGATTCCAGGAACACTGGCTACAGATTACATTATAGGATCTGAAAGTGTTTTATGACTCAGGACTTCTCTATCTTATCTGGATTTCAAGTTCCTGGGTTGGGACAAGGCTTCCTATAATTAAGGAAGTCTTTACGTAGCCCTCACTCCATGATCCCTGTCTGATTTATACATTATCGACCCTCTTGGTGGATAAGCAACAACTAGAAATGAACTATAATATTTAGTTGCCAACTATTACTGTAAGTAAATAGTGGAATGTCATTAGCTTAGCTGTTGGTGTATTTATTTATTTATTTAGATACTGGTTTCGCTTTCCAAGCTATTTTGGCTTTACTCCTGGCCGCACCCTCTAATACGATAGATTAGCAAGAACAATTTGTCAAAAGTGTTCTATTTTTTCCACTTCTACTCTAGAGAAGAAGAAAAGTGTGCTTGGGGAAAGGCAAGCATGGGTCCGTATTAAGCCTGGGCCATTCTAAGGGAAAAGAAGGCATTTCAAAGGTGGAACGTGAAGAGGAAGGTAAAGAAAATGGCCAGAGTTCAGGAACTGACTCATACTGAGAAATTCACTGGAGTGAAAGTCCCTGGCTCTGTCTAAA
The DNA here is from genome assembly GCF_000147115.1 of Myotis lucifugus. NCBI lineage: Eukaryota > Metazoa > Chordata > Mammalia > Chiroptera > Vespertilionidae > Myotis > Myotis lucifugus. The sequence goes on from NW_005871055.1 coordinate 5,702,649, forward strand.
GCAGAGGCCAAGGCCAGGGACAGAGAGTGGACTTTTAATAGTTTGGTCATGGCTTCTTTTACACACATATATTTTATTGATTTCAGAGAGGAAGAGAGAGGAAGAGAGAGATAGAAACATCAGTGATAAGAGAGAATCATTGATTGGGTGCTTCCTGCACACAAGCCCACAACCCAGGCATATGGCCTAACCAGGAATCAAACCATGACCTCCCAGCCCACAGGTCAACGCTCAATCACTGAGCCACGCTGGCTGGGCCTGGTCATGGTTTCTTTATACAAAGCAAATGAGAATCATCAAGCAAGCTGCCCAGTGAAAAGAGGAAGCTCCCTGGAGAGAAGCCAACTGGGAAGTTGTGGGGTAAACAGCTGGGGTAGGTGAGTGGGGTAGGGAAGGACAAGGAACCAAGTCATTATTGTCTTTGTTTCTGGAGTAAGACGAGATGTCTATCTCCCCTTCGCCATGGGCGACCTAGCCTCGACATGCTTGATTTCACACCCTTTAAAGGAGTGTTTAAAAAGAAGCCTGGTTGGTTTTGAAATATGAAGCCCTGGTGTGACTGACTGTACACCTTTGGCTATTTATTCTGCAAGGCAATTACGTTAAGTGCTTAACATCAATCCAGAAAGGAAAAATGAGGGCACTGTGTTTTTGGTGGGGAGGCTGGGGACAGGGCTTACAATGTCTGTCTGCCATACACAAACATCCACACACAGAAAATGAACCCTATGGATCCCGAGTGCTGACTGCAGTGGCGAGGAAACACAGAGGAGCCCAGCACGTGAGGTAACACTAGCTGTATCAACAATTGCATGTTACAGATGCTGAAGGTGAGTGAAACCTGCCAAGTGTTAATGGAACTGCTGGAAATAGAGAAAACTGGGCACCTGCTGCAAGTCGCCTGACCTGGCCCACCCCACCTGAGCTAGGGCCAAGCTAACTGCCTCTCTCTCTCTTCTTTCCCATTAGGTCAAAAGAAAGGCTGTTCTGAAATGTTTTTTAGACTCTGGCCTGGCCCCAGAGCAATCGACCAGTGTTTCAAGGTATGCTGGGCGTCAGATGCAAATGCTCCAGGGTCTTGCTGAGCTCTCACTCCCATCAGAGAAGGGTCAGCAGAGAACCATAGCGTCCCCAGAATGTTTTGTGGAACCTATGCAAAGAGCTGATAGTGCAGGAAATACACAGAAAAATATCCAGAATAATTGGGGCTATTAGTTCATCTGAAACTAAGAGACACTGCCCTAGCTGGTTTGGCTCAGTGGATAGAACATCGGCCAGTGGACTGAAGGGTCCCGGGTTCAATTCCAGTCAAGGGAACATGACTGGGTTGTGGGCTCAATCCCCAGTAGGGGGCGTGCAGGAGGCAGCCAATCAATGATTCTCATCATTAATGTTTCTATCTCTCCCTCTCCCTTCCTCTCTGAAATCAATAAAAATAAATAAATAAGCCGTAGCCGGTTTGGCTCAGTGGATAGAGTGTCGGCCTTCGGAGTGAAAGGTCCCAGGTTCGATTCCGGTCAGGGGCATGTACCTTAGTTGCGGGCACATCCCCAGTAGGGAGTGTGCAGGAGGCAGCTGATCGATGTTTCTCTCTCTTCGATGTTTCTAACTCTCTCCCTCTCCCTTCCTCTCTGAAAAAAATCAATAAAATATATTTTAAAAAATAAAAATAAAAATAAATAAATAAAAGAAAAGAAAAATCTTAAATAAAAATGAAAGCAAGAGACTGACTAACCCATAGGAAGCCCTCAATACATGCTTGTAAAAATTGATTAAATAACTCCGCCCTTCAAGAAACATCAAATAATAGAGACAACAAGGTAAAGGATCCAAAGAAGGAGCAAAATGGCACAAAATAATCCGTTTGTGTATTCGAACTTGTTTTATAGATAATATCAAAAATACAAAAAAGTAGAGAGGATAATAGAATGAAACCCCCTGTACCCATCACTCAGCTTTAATAAATATCTACATATGTTCTTCTTATTTTGTCTGGTCCCACCAGTCTTTTTTCCTGGAGTATTTTAAAGAAAAATCCCAGACACTATAATGTTTCACCCATAAATATTTCAGAATGTAAAATATTATTTTATTTCCATATTTTACAAAACTTTCTATTGGAATTATTGAGAATTGAAAGAGAAAAATAAGGGGTGAAAGGCCTTAGGGAGGTGAAAGCTGAGAATTTGGGGCATTCATTCCTGCCTACCTGCTTTAGTCTGGAGTGTCCTCTCCTCCAAAGTCCCAGATGGATCCCAAAGCATATTGTGCTAAGTAAACATTTTTGTGTGTGGCTTCCTCAGCACCCAGAGGATAGACCAGCACCCACAGGTGGACCCCTAATGCTGATGTCTGCCCAGCAGACCTGAGGTTTTACAAGGGTAGAGAATTTGGACCAAATGGGGTTAATTAGATTCTCTCTGCTGGGGACTTGAACTCAGAAGCAGAAAAACATGATCAGGCAAAACTTTAGACTGAAATAGGTCTCCTTGATTCTGCTGCTGAGAGCCTAGAAGCTGTCCTTCCCAAACCTTGGGAACCTTGGGAAGATTCTTAGCCTTCCCAACAGATCTCTCTAGAAGGATCCCATGGCCTAGAGATGTAAGCAGCACAAAACAAAGGTGGTGCTGAGAATGCTATGAAACAAACCTCGTATGTCACGTTCACCGCTGTCTCCACAACTCCTAGCACAGTGCCCAACATAAAGTGTTCGTTCATTATCTACTTGTTGAATAGATAGAATAGCAATCTCTCCGGGAGAGAGCAGATTGTGCAATCTGGCCATCGTGAAGCAAGCGCAGTGTGTTTCTAGAAACATGGGTTTGGCCCTGGCTCTGCTGCTTCTTTCTGGTCCAGTAAGTCACTTAACCTCTGGGCCTCAGTTTCTCCATCTATAAATCAGGGATAATAAATTCAGCCAACCCTACAGATATTGTAAGGCTCAAATGAGGTCATGCTATATGAAAGTGCTTTGTAAACCACAAATTGTTTGCCAATGAAAGGTGCTATTGTCCTTTCTAGCTGGGAATTCCATTCGGCCTGGCTCAGCCTTTTGGCCTGGGAAGCCTTTAAGGCAAAAGTGGATGAGGAACTGTCTCCTTAATCTGCTTCTTCTGTTCCCATTCTAAGCACTTCTTTTCAGGTTGGTGTCTACTTTGAGGACTCTGTTTTCAAGATGAAACTATGTGAAGCCTAAAAACTAAAGAGATTGTATATTTTCCCTAAGACCTATCGCTTCTCCATTCGTCTCAGTAAGTATCCAAGACAACTCTTGTGCATGTTGACAGGCCCCCTGGTCCCTCTGATAACCAAGATAGAGGAAGCAGCTTGATCCATTTACACCATCCCCCTTGGGAGACTCATCCTACGAGGTAGAGGGCTCTGTGGAAAGACAGAGGAGAGGAGCAGGAGAAATAACTAACTGTCAGTTTCCATAAGGCTTCCAGACTCGGTTCTCCTGCTTGGGAGGCCACCAGCTTGGCAAGAAGCAAGTGGGTTGTCCTGGTACCTGAGTCATGAAACAACTCGAACTTTCCCATTACCTGAGCAGCCCTGCACTTACAGAACATTGCTGCATTGTTCTGTGCCCTCAGGTTACCAGTGTCAGGCCAAGCCTGGGCGGAGCCAGCAAGCACATAGCTGTGATGATCCATCTGCACCTACAGTCAGTCAGTCAGTCATTCTTCTAATAGAGTACACTGTGACGTCATCTCGCAATAGTGCTACCCAAGGAAACAGCAGTGGGGCTGTGGGAGAGGGGGATTACATCATCATTATTATTGTTATTCACTTATCAGATGATTATTAATTACACCTCAATGAAAGGCTTGCACTCTTTACAAGCATGAGCTCATCAGCCCTCACCACGCCTAAAAGAGGTCAAGAACCAGGAGGCAGCTGATCTGCCCATGAACGCAGCCGAGGAGTTTCAGACATCCTGTGATCCTGCCCCCACCCCCTCTGTCTGGCAGCTGGTCACTTCCTTTGGGGGCCCCCTGCTTTCTCCATTTTTACCGCCAGACATGTTGCCTATACCGCTGACTGGACACAATAAAAATGGCAAGAATCGAGTTCTCCTTCCTCAACCTTTGCATGGCTTTAAAAAAAAAAAAAAGCCAAAAGAAAAAAGAGTTAATAACCAGGCGCTCCAATGTAGCCAGCTCACCCTCAGGATAATACGCCCAGGGAGGGAACTTCACAGTCAATCCGGGGGATTTCAATAAAGCCCCTGAAAGTTCTCGTTGGCGTCTGGGCCAGGGCAGTGGGAGTGGGGGTGGGCGGGTTTGGTTATCAGGAAGTCTTTAGTTCCTGGAGGAAAGAAAGAAAGGAAAGAAAAGAAGAAAGAAAGAAAGAAAGAAAGAAAGAAAGAAAGAAAGAAAGGAAGGAAGGAAGGAAGGAAGGAAGGAAGGAAGGAAGGAAGGAAGGAAGGAAGGAAGGAAGAGAGCCCCAGTGCACAGAACAGTAAATGGTGAGTGGGGTGTCAGAACCCTTCAAAGAAGCTAAGCCACAAATAGACACCAAACAGAGGGCCAGGCAGCCACAACCTTGTCACCTTTGTAGGGTGAGGGTCCCAGCCCTGTGACAGCATCCCTGGGGCTCCCCCCTTTTCACCCCAGGCCGCCCCAGGATCAGGGAACATTGTCAACACTAAGACAGGCCACAAGCCAGAGGAGAGGTGTCCCTTTAAAAACACCATCAGCCCTAACCGGTTTGGCTCAGTGGATAGAGCGTTGTCCTGCAGACTGAAGGGTCCCAGGTTTGATTCCAGTCAAGGGCATGTACCTTGGTTGCGGGCACATACCCAGTAGGGGGTGTGCAAGAGGCAGCCGATCTCGATGTTTCTCTCTCATCGATGTTTCTATTTCTCTATCCCCCTGCCTTCCTTTCTGTAAAAATCAATAAAATATATATTTTTTAAAATAAAATAAAATAAAAACACCATCATATAGAACTACAAGGTTTTGCTTATTTGTGCTGTTGGGGTGGGGGTGGGGGTGGGGGTCTTTTTTTCCTTTTTTTTTTTTCCTTAAGAAGCCAGTGGAGTGATGAAGTGTCATTTCTGGCAGGCAGGGGGAGGTACCAAGTTCCTTAGTGGGCCAGATGTCCCACCCACAAGCTGGCTACAGAGTTATTAAAACCTGAAGGAAATGGAAAAGAGAGAAGTAGAAACCTGAGGCCAAAAGTGCCTTATCTTGAAAGAGATCCAGCATTTTAGTTAGGGGAAAGGTTTACCAATTAAAAGGCCCTTGAAAGAAGTAAGTAAACCTCCAGTTAGTTATCCTGGCCAGGCTGGGGGGCAGGGGACGGGGTGTCCTGGGGCTTTGTTCTATAAAGGGTATGGCTTTGCAGAAGCATTTTGAGTAGAGGGAGTAAGAGCTTTACCCTCCCCACCCCTCCCTCCACTAGCCTTACCCTATGAAGCTTGTAGTGATCTAATCTGAAAGAGATAAAGCCCAATTTCCTCAGCTCTGGAGCTGATAAACACCAAGCCAGCCACTAGCTCTGTTCACAGGCGATAATTAAAGCTCTCAGGAATCCAACCAGTATGGTGGTCAAAAGGACAAGGACAAACTCATATTTCTCAATGCCATTCTGGGCAGCTGTGAGCACCTGTCCTCTTGTTGGAATTTAACCCAGTGGAATTAGCCTTCCCAGCATCCATGTCTTTATGGCTTCAGCTAGACCGTATCAGCTCCTAAGCACTTCAGCCAGCATAGACCTCGCGGTCACAAGCACCAAACATGCCATTCATTTAGCATTCTGTCGGGAGGCAAGATTCAGCAAAATAAATACTAACGTATTTTCTTACTGGTCAGGACAAGGTCTAAAATTCTAGAAATTCGATAATCCCACATTGAGGTATGGTTCCTTCTTTACTGGAAAAACACAAAGGCAAAATATTTTCTGACATTGCTGCAATTTATTCATTCTGCAGAGCAAGCTCTGTTCGGAGTATTTGGAAACAGTACAATAATGTGTGTGTGTTATGAGATGTGGGGCAGAGAAAGTGCAGCAAAAGGCAGGAACATGTGTGGCCATGCTGTCAGCACCCACACTTCTCAAAGGTAAACTGGTGAGAAGCAGGGGCTGGAGAATGGTGGGGAGACAGGGAGTCAGCCATAGCTGACCATGTTCCCCTGAGGCAGTTTCCGTGTGGATCAGAGCTGTTCCTGCCTGGAACAGAAAATGTGGCTGTGGCATTCTTTTCTCTTATGCATTAGAACATATTGTAGCTGCCTTAATAGGGTGAAGAAGAAGAGCCTACGCTGACATCTCAATGGTTCTCTCTCTCTCACTCTCTTTTTTTTTGTTTCTTTTTTTAAGCACTGGAACCTGTCTTTTTAAATGAAAATTTTTCTTGGGGCTCAATTCTATAAAACAGATCAGTATAATATTTTACTAATATAAATTTATTATGAACATTTATATTTTTAATATTTACTTATCAACCAATCAGAACAGCAAGATAACTTTGATAAACACAAGTATCTGAAATTAAGTATTATATTTTGCTTCACATCAATCTCTGTACCCAAATTATTTATTTCAATTGTCTTCAGATATGTTTGGGCCTTTAAATTTTTAAAAATATATTTCAAAGTAACTAGACAATCCTAATTCACACAAAAAAGTAGATGCAAAAAGAAAGTATGATTTTTTAACAGCTCTCCCTGAAGAGTATAATTTTTAACACTAATTTTATTATTATTTTTTCTTGTTGTTAATCCTCTCCTGAGGATCTTTTTCCCATTGATTTTTAGAGAGAGTGGAAGGGAGGGACGGTGAGAGGGAGGAGGAGGAGGTGGAGGAGCAGAGAGAGAGAGAGAGAAACATCAATGTGAAAAAGACACATCTATTTGGTTGCCCCCACACGTGCCCTGACCAGGCTGGGGATCAAACCTGCAACCCAGGTACATGCCCTTGACCCAGAATTAAACCTCAACTCTTCAGTGCAAAGGCCATTGCTCTAACCACTGGTCACACTGGCCAGGGCTGGCCTAGTTGTGTTAGTTTTTTCTTAAGTCTGTGCAAAACTAACAACTTTTCAAATTAATGACACATTTACAAGAGCTTCAGATATATGCACCAAAAAACTAGAAGTTTCATATTGAAGAATTAACTTGATAGTCCAAATTAATGCATTGATGAACCTCAATACATAGAACTGTGCTATATACAATACATTTAAATGAATGTTTTTTATTATAGTTTTTAAAAATATATTTAAAACACAAATTTGAATCAAACATTTGTAGAAATCCTAAAGAGCTTCCCAATAAATCTACGTGTCTAGTATAGGTAGAGTTTGGATTTTGGGTGGGGAAAGCTGAGGGAGAGGGATATATAACGAATAAAGGAAAGGGTCAGATTCTAAAGGGTGGTATAAATGGTATTAAAGAGTTTGAACTAGATCAGGGGTCCTCAAACTTTTTAAACAGGGGGCCAGTTCACTGTCCCTCAGACCATTGGAGGGCCGGACTATAGTTTAAAAAAAAACTGAACAAATTCCTATGCACACTGCACATATCTTATTTTGAAGTAAAAAAACAAAACGAGAACAAATACAATATTTGTATTTGCATGTGGCCCGCGGGCCGTAGTTTGAGGACCCCTGGGATTCTGAGAATCATGGGCAAGAGAGTGACACCATCAGGTCTGCATTTTAGAGAGATCACCCTGGCGACAGTGTGGAAAATGGATTTGGGTGGAGGTGAGGGGCGGGGAGGACAAGAAGGGAGACAGACTAATCAGTTAGGTAGGAGGTGCTGTAGAATCCAGGCGAGGGATGATGGTGGCCAGAACTAAAGTCATAACACTGTGGCAGAAAAGAACAGGGTATAAATTTAAAGGATAATAAGAAGGCAGAGTGGACAGGTCTTGGTTATTGATTAGATGGAGGTTGGAGGATTGAGGAACAGAGGAGAAAGAGTGATGCTAAATTCTCTGGTAGGGGCAGTGAAGTGGATGGGGTTTCCATCACCGAGGTGGGAAATCAGGAGGAGGAGGTTGGGGTGGGTGCAGAGGAAAGAGATGCTGAGCTCAGACATGTTGAGTTTGAGATTCAAGTCAATAAGTAGTCACAGAGTCCCTGCAGAAGCGACACTACACAGTCCAGTGCACCAAGAGCAGCAGATCTCTCTATCAAGGAGTTTATAACATATGCAAACAAGTAATCCGATTATAAGGCAGAGGGACAAGGCTTTAAGGGAGGTGCACGACTTTCAGAAAAAAAGGGAAGGTATCTGAGAAAGGTTCATAAACCTTAGAAGATAAATATGATTTCACTTTATGGGGCAGGGAAAGGCGAAGGACAATCCCAGCAGGGCTGAGAACAGGAGCCAGAGATGGAAGCAAAAAAAAAAAAAGAATGTGAATTTGTGGGGACCTAGACGAATTCATTCTGCTTGACTTGTGGTAACAGTGATAGGGAAGCTAGAAAGGCAGAGCAGGGCGGGTCGTCAGGGAAAGCCTCCACTGTCACACTGTACATGCGGTCTGGTCCGCAGGGGTGGGAGCCAGTGAAAGGCTGTGACAGGGAAGAGCATGCGCTCATGGTTCAGTCCCCTGAGGCATGGTTTGCTTCCTCCACGCCTAAGGCCTAGGCCTCTGACCGCAGAGGCTTTGGGAAAGTGATCTCCTCTACTCCCCATCAATCTCCCCAGGTAAATGTCACTGTTTGTGCAAAGGGAAATACCAGTGGTAACTGAAAAACCACCGCAGGGGGGCCGCGTGGGGAAGTCATTCTGTCTGAGTCACAGATGCTGCTCTTTAACTTCTTCTGGAATCTTTGGCTTGTGGTGTAAGGGTGGATTGATTGGCAGAAATTACAGAAGGAGCTATTACTCCATCTTGATTTGGGAGCTGCACAAAGATTTAAGAAACTCTTACTTTACTTTGGGTTTTGCCCTTCATTCATATCCTTAAAGAGATTTTGATGTGATGAGGTGAAGTGCACATCCTATGTCAGTGGTCTCAAGAGTGCCGGTGAAGTGGCTTTGTCATCAGAATATAAAAATTGAACTTCCTCCCCAATATAAAGCAGACTGTGGTGTGATAAATACTGTGAAGGTAGAGCACAGAAAAGGGGAAAAAAAAGTGAGAAATTCAGGGCAGGCACTATGAATGCCATCTCACTTCTAACCACTGCCGATGGAAAAACCGTGGGAAATGAGTCTGAAAAGGCCAAGAGTTTCCAAATCAAGAAAGCTTCCCCAGGCTCGTCATTTTGTTTATATTCTGTCAGGCTGTATGAGACTTTGACACACCTAGTACACACATCTATGGTTAGTTTTACACACAATACACGGACACACACTATACGTTTGGAAGGTAACAAGAAAACCACATGTAGAGTTCTGTTTAGAAACTGTTCAATTAAATGGGCTTTACAATGCCAGATGCTATCCCATTTGAGATCACTCCTAAAATATCTGGAAGCTTGCATGGTTTACTGGTAACCCTAAGTTAGTGTCCTATTCACATGAATATACATTGGAAGAGGAAGCTGAGAAGAAAATTGGTAAGTTATCATCAGAGACACCCATTTAGAAGTGACCACTGTCAGGAAGTTGGCATAGGGAAGCAGAGGACCGAAGGTCTCTTTCAAGCTAAGCCTAGTGGCATGGAGCAGTAGGCAGGATTTTCCTCTAAGTTAAAGGAGGAGTAAATATCAGTACCCCAAATGTAATTAGGAACTTTCAGAAGATCAATAAACTTATTTTCTCCAACAAGTTACAAATCCTGGGCCAAAGTTTTTAGCCTGATATGGAGGAATCAAAACCTTTAATTTCTCTGGAATTCCAAGGTACTAGAAACAATGATCAATGTTTATGTCCAAAGACTTTTGACTCAAATACGAGATTTAGGTAAGCTAAACAGATAGGTCTCATAGAAAGCCAAAGTTAGATTAAGCAATGATAATTAACTATTTTTCCATAGATTTTTAGAGGGAGTGGAGAGGGAGAGATAGAGAGAAATATCGATGTGAGAGAGACACATCAATTGGTTGCCTCCTACATGAGGATCAAACCTGCAACCAAGGTACGTGCCCTTGACCAGAATCAAAGGACCCTTCAGTCTCCAGGCCGACGCTCTATCCACTGAGCCAAATTGACTACTATTATAATTAACTATTAATGTCTAATGCTAATGGTGGCACATTGCAATGAGGTATTGTTTTTCTTTATGTCTTGCTTTAAGTTGCTTTTTTTATGCAAGATTGACAATTAGTGACTAATGGTGGCAGCTATCTGAGTTGCAGGCATATTTGGGGGAAGTAAATGACATCTGAAGGTTTCTTTTTTAAACTGAAACTCATAAACTGACCACAAATGTCAGCTTGATATTTGGTACTTTTTGCTTGAATTACATAATTTGATCCTGCCATTCAGTGTGAAACATGATGTTTCATTTATCCATAAACATGAGAAATCAAACATCAAAGTTCTTTCTTTTTAAAATAAAATATTTTTCTTTATTTCAGAGAGGAAGGGAGAGAGAGAGATAGATAGAAACATCAATGATGACAGAGAATCATCGACCAGCTGCTTCCTACAGGATCCCCACTGGAGATCGAGTCCACAACCCAGGCATGTGCCCTGACCAGGAATCAAACTGTGACCTCCTGGTTCATAAGTCGATGCTCAACCACTGAGCCACGCTGGCCAGGCATCAACGTTCTTTCTTAACCAATTTGTTTGTTTCTTTTGCAATCTCATATTATCAAGGGTGTTTGGAGTCTTTTTTACTTGTTAATTATACAAGTAATATATTCTTTAAAAAACAAATCCCAATAATCAGGGAAATCAGAAGTTATCTGTGCTCGCTTCAGCAGCCTATATACTAGAAGTTATCTGATTTAACTAACTCCTACCTTCAACTTTCGGCCCCTTCCATTATTAGCAGTCTTTCATTAATGATCTTTTTCTAATATTTTGGTAAACTATACATTTGCACATATATGAACATATAGTTTTACACATTTACATAAATGTTATTATACTGTATATATATTTAATAATTTGGTTCTTTTTCATTTTTCTCTTTTATTTCTCAAATGTCTTGAAAAATTTTCATTACCAGTGTGTAAAAATTAACTTCATATTTTTCTTGTATATATTTTTAAAACTCTTCCGAAGAATTGCAGATTCACAAGAAATTACAACAAAAAAAATGTTTAGGGAGATCCAATGCACCCTTCACCCAGCCTCCCCTACCAGTCTGGTCACATCTTATTCAATGCTAATACAATACCAAAATGAGGACATTGACATCAGTACAATCCGCCATGCTTATTCACATTTCACCAGTTTACACATGCTCATTTGGGTGTGTTTATAGATAGTGTCATGCAATTTTATCACATGTATAGCTCCATGATAAAGTAAGCTGACTTCATTTTTAAGACTTTGTATTCTTGCTTAAAAATATTCCTGGCAATATATCTTTTGTGTAAATTCCTGAAGAAAGTGTTTTCAAAGTTTTTTTAAATGATCTTCGAAATGTATTTTATTAAAAACTATTAGTTTCAGTGATTATTAAGATTTAGAATCTAAATCACATATTAATTTTTTCAGATACTCTCTTATTCTTCTCTTGTTTATTACACATGCATAGATGCATACACAGAGAGCTGAATGTTTAGATGGTTAGATAGCCTAAACCCCCTTGGGAGCAAGAACCACAGTTTTAGAGGTTTTTGTAAATATCACCATGGCAATGTGTCTAATGCGTGCTTAGTGTGTGCCCAATAAATGCCGGCTGGTTGGTTAGGCCGGTTGACTGATTGGTGCCAGAGTTATTTCACCCTATCAGAGGTGCCTCTCAGTGATGATATTGTCTGAGAGCAGCAGCGCCAGCTGAATGAGCCAAGTTAAATTCCTCCATTAAAGTCTGCTCCTGAAAACTGGGAACAAACAAAACATTTGCTTAGAATGCTCTCAGTATAATAAAACTTAGTAAAATATTCTTGGAAACATTATAAAAGCACCATGACATTGCAGTGGTAAGTTTTATAGAAACTGCAAGGAGGATAGGTAGCTAGATATTTGCACTCTTAGTTCTAATTCCAACCAAGACAGTAGCAATTTCCTACATGACTTCTGGTAAAAGCGTTGTGCATATTAATGAAGCACAAGATCAGAAAATGCCTGATGCTTGTTAGTTTTCCTGGGATTCTCGTGGGATGCATAGAGTAAGATTCAACCAAGACCATATCTGTTTTACTTTGGTTATTCGACAGACATTATTATTGTACTAGAGGCCCGATGCACAAAATTGGTGCAAGAGTAGGCCTTCCTTCCCCCGGCTGCCGGCACCGGCTTCCCTCTGGCACCTGGGACCGAGACTTCCCTTGCAGCCTTGGCTTCGTCTGGAGGTCATCCGGATGGACACCCAGTCTAATATTACACTTTTATTATTATAGATTACATATTTTAATCTCAGTTAGGTGAAGCCAACCAAAAAGAGAAACCAGAATATTAGTCAACTGATTGTAATTTTAAAGGATGTTAGAATGATCATTTTTTACCAAGGGGAAAAAAACTACAAATAAAGAACAATGTGACATAGACAACTGAAGGCATTCTTTACTAATCCTATCTTTGTTTTAACATGGAGCCCAAATCTTCCTACCTTCTTGAAAGCGTCTCTGATGAAAATCCAAGTCTTTGTGGAATAGTCAAGAATGTGGAATTTGCCATAAAAAAATACCTGTCTGGCTCTGGCCAGGGGCTCAGCTGGTTGGAACGTGGTTGTGTACAGCAAAAGGTTATGGGTTTGATTCCCAGTCAGGGCACATACCTAGGTTTCGGGTTCAATCCCTGGTTAGGGCAGGTATGGGAGGCATTTGATCAATGTTTCTCTCTCACATCAATGTTTCTCACTCTCTCTCCTTTCCCCTCTCTCTAAAAATCAATAAAAACAGCCCTAACCGGTTTGGCTCAGTGGATAGAGTGTCGGCCTGTGGACTGAAAGGTCCCAGGTTCAATTCCCGTCAAGGGCATGTACCTTGGTTGCGGGCACATCCCCAGTAGGAGGTGTGCAGGAGGCAGCTGATCGATGTTTCTCTCTCATCGATGTTTCTAACTCTCTATCTCTCTCCCTTCCTCTCTGTAAAAAATCAATAAAATATATTAAAAAATAAAAATCAGAGGAGAAACCAAGATGGCGGCATAGGTAAACACCGGAGTTTGCTGCCTCGAACAACCACTTCAAAAATACAACTAAAAGACGGAACGAACATCAACCAGAACCACAGGAAGGCTGGCTGAGGAGGGACTCTTCAACTAGAAGGAAAAACAACAGCATTACGAGGCTTAGAGGAGGCGCAGTGTGGAAAATTGAAAGGTACGGTGGTGCGGCGGTGCGCGCACAAAGCGGGCTGGTGGCTGAGGGCGCGGTTGTCGTTTTCAGTCGGGAGTGAGTCTCAGACTCTGGGCTACAGATCCGGGCGAGTCTCTAGGGACCCAGACTCAAACGGGAGAAGCGGGACTGTCTGGCTACGGTCCCTCCGAGGTTTGCAGCGGTTGCGGGGACAGAGAGGCAGAGCCCCTGGAGACGGACTGAGAGCAGCCATAGCTGCTCCCTCCCCCCGCCCTGTTGAGCCCGCCCCGCCCAAGCCCTGCGCAGAGCCATTTGCCGATTGCCTCAAGCAAAGGCTGGACTAGCGCCTCCCCAGAGGACTGAAGTTTTCCACATAGCTGATTCCTACAGCCAGTCGGCCTGGTGGTCAAATCCCTCTAGTGTTAACTACAACAACTAAGGCTTGGCTAGAACAAGACTGCGCACAAAGACCACAAGGGCGTGCACCAAGAAAGCATAAAAGATGCGGAGACAAAAAAACATGACAGAAATGGAGGATATGGAGCTAAGAATCGCAATTTTGAGGGCTTGCTATAAACTTGAGCAGAGCCTCACGAAAACTAATGAGACCCTCGATGCTACGATAAAGAAATTAGAAAGTAAGCATACACGGACTGAAATAAAGAATATTATACCCAATAGCAGACCAGAGGAGCACAAGAATCAAACCGAAGAAGCAAAAAACACCCAACTGGAAAAGCAAAATGAAAAAAGAATCCGAAAGTGTGAAGATAGTGTAAGGAGCCTCTGGGACAGCTACAAGCGTACCAACATCAGAATAATAGGAGTGCCAGAAGATGAGAGACAGCAAGATATTGAAAACCTATTTGAAGAAATAATGGCAGAGAACTTCCCCCACCTGGTGAAAGAAATGGACTTACAGGTCCAAGAAGCGCAGAGAACCCCAAACAAAAGGAATCCAAAGAGGACCACACCAAGACATATCATAATTAAAATGCCAAGAGCAAAAGACAAAGAGAGAATCTTAAAAGCAGCAAGAGAAAGAGACTCAATTACCTACAAGGGAATACCCATACGACTGTCAGCTGATTTCTCAACAGAAACTTTGCAGGCCAGAAGGGAATGGCAAGAAATATTCAAAGTGCTGAATACCAAGAACCTACAACCAAGACTACTTTATCCAGCAAAGCTATCATTCAGAATTGAAGGTCAGATAAAGAGCTTCACAGATAAGGAAAAGCTAAAGGAGTTCATCACCACCAAACCAGTATTATACGAAATACTGAAAGGTATCCTTTAAGAAGAGGAAGAAGAAAAAGGTAAAGATACAAATTGTGAACAACAAGCATACATCTATCAACAAGTGAATCTAAGAATCAAGTGAATAAATAATCTGATGTACAGAATGAACTGGTGATTATAATGAATCAGGGACATAGAAAGGGAATGGACTGACTATTCTTGGGGGGGAAAGGGGAATGTGAGATTCGGGAAGAAACTGGACAAAAATCGTGCACCTATGGATGAGGACAGTGGGTGGGGAGTGAGGGCGGAGGGTGGGGCGGGAACTGGAAGGAGGGGAGTTATGGGGGGGGGGAAGAGGAACAAATGTAATCTGAACAATAAAAATTTAATAATAAAAAATAAATAAATAAATAAATAAATAAATAAAAATAAAAATCAATAAAAACATATCCTCAGGTGAGGATTAAAAAAATAAAATTAAAATATTTTAAGTCATGTCCCATCTCTAGTTTTATGGCTATGAACAAGTTATGGGACCTCTCTGAACTTCAGTTTCCTTATCTATAATAATTAATAATGAGTCCCTTGCTTACTTTGAGAATGAAAAGTAATCAGCACAAAATCTGATAGGTAGTACTAACCATTCAATACAGGTTAATCATTTATTAGCAGTAGTATTTTATGCAGCTATTTATAATAAACTGAAAACTCACTGTACCAAGGATTGCAAACAGCGACCTGGAGGTTAAATTGTGTTTATCTAAACATAATGTTTTTAAATGTGTGAATTTCATTCATACATTTGGCCTGGCACTTCTTTATTTAGCTAGCGCTCCATCGTGGCTTCTTGTTGCTTCACAACTTTGCATCAACTGCCAGGTCCTTGAAGGCATTTGAGTTTGTGGCTACTCATCTAAACTTTTGATTTTGTATCCAGAAGTTGAAAAGAAGAGAAAGAAAGATTAGCCAAACTACAATGGCTATCATAAAGACAGGGAGCAAGGGAAAGAGTGGTCAGGAGATGGTAAAAACTTGCTTCTCTGACCAATGCCCCAGGACTTGAGAATTTCTGTCTATTCTGTTGTCCATTAAGCACTTGTGTCATTAAGCATACACTGACTGTATTATTATCTATTTATTAATGTTTATTTCATCTTCTGAAGAAACCTACAGTCTTCTTGAGAACAAGAATTATATTACATACATGAAGAAAGAACTTCTCTGAACACCCAGCTCAGTTCCTCCCATAGTAATATTTCAGTAATTACATTGTCAAAATAGCACCACATTGCATTCACTAAATTGCCAGTACACTATATACTAAATTTTCTGTATTTATCCCATTTTATCTTTACAATAAACAAATCAGGCCGGTACTATTATTACCTACGTGTTAGATGAGGAAACTGAAACTTACGAAGGTCATGAAACTTGCCCCAAACACAAGCTGGTAAAAGGCAAAGCCAAGACTGAAACCCATAGTCTGTCTGATCCCAAAGACCAGAGTTTTCATCACTTTTGGGTACTGCTTCCCAAAGAAATAAACCAACAAACATTTCTTGATTAATTAGATGCTGAGCAGCTGGACATGAATAAACTCTCTAAGCTCATAATATCTAGGTCACTTGGCAATAACTAGATATTTATTGTTGTAGATGTTGGAATTTGAGTTTTATTCAGTCAGTATAATGTTTTACTAGGCCTGTGCCCCGAAGGCTAGATGAATGCGATAATGTCAAAGAAACAGATAATTATAAAACAGTGTGATAAGCTTTAATGAGCATTTGAAAAAGTGGGGACATAGAAGACTAACTTATTTTAAAATAGTTCACCATATTCAGTCAGCACTTCTAGAATTCCTGTTATGTGCCCAGCACTGTGCAAAGCAATTTGCAAATATTTATTTGTTCAACTTTTACAACTACCATGAAATAGGTTTCGTTATCCATATTTACAAATAAGTAAATTAGGCTGAAATGGTAAGTGGCTTGGCCAAGGTCACACACTAGCAAGTGGTGAAGAAGAGATTCAATCTCAAGTCTGCAAGACACTGAAGTCCGTGGGTAGTCCAGCTTACCATGTTGTTATGAACTGTGTTTTCTTCTGGTCCTTTGCAGTATCAGAAAACATCAAGGAAAACAAGTGTATAAATGAGGTTCAGATCTGTCTCTTTAAGTACCTCAGACATGGAGTGAACCAGCAGGGTCACGTGTTTGAGTCACCACCTGACTTGGGGAATAGATTATTTCGATATTTGCTTCTCACTTTTTTTTTCTCCTCATCTAGGGTCTGTAATCTCTATTGTTCTTTAAGCTGACACCAGTTTTTATGTGCGCTCCTCTTGTTTAATGGTCTCTTGTCTAACCACCTGACCTCTTAATATTTAATATAAGTATGGTCCTTTTAGTTTTGCTATTTTTTCTATACTCTATCACATCAAACCAGGGAGTCTTGACCGATGGTTATTGGGCTAGTGTGATGATTACATGGTAAGATATATAAATGTGAAATCACTGTTTTACACCTGAAACTAATATAATATTGTATGCCAACTATACTTTAATAAAAAATAAATGCATTTTTTAAAAGAGAGTCTTGTCAGTTGGTTGGTTGTTGGTTTGACATCCTTATGATGAAGGTTCTAGATCAGCCGTGGGCAAACTACGGCCCTCGGGCCGGATCCGGCCCGTTCGGCTGTTCTATCCGGCCCTCGGAGCCGAAAGAGCGGAGGGTTCTCTTGCTCTCCCCTCTGCTCCTTCACCAGCAGCAGTGTTAACATGGCAACGTCGGGAAACACGGCCGCAGCTCCTTCTTCTGAGTGGGCGGATTTATATTCACCCATTCAGTAGAAGGAACAACCTCTCAATCTTCCAGAGGCTCCTTGTAATGCCCGCGGACGTGTCTCCCGACATTACCCTGGGAATGCTAGACACGTTATCGTGGTGATGTAGGGAGACACGCCCCTGGAGAGCACAGTATCAGAGCCTTTCTGAGGTAAGATTAAGAGCTCTACTCAAACACAATTTTTTCCTGTTCCCACATTCTGTACATCACAATGACTTGTTAATAAAACAACAAAGACTTTCAGCTTTTAGGGCTTGTATCCACTGCAGTTTTTTTTCCCACTGCGGATGCACGCAGCAGGGAAAGAGACACACAGAGGACATGTCACACTAGCCATGCTGCACTGAAGTTGATGTTTTAAAGACCAAAAACCTTTCAACCCAGTCTACATTGCCATCTACATCTACGTCCCGGGCATAATTTGGAAGTTGCACTAAAGAAAATGTTTCATTTACTGTTTACACATTTTGTTCTTTTCTATTTGTTTTAGTTTTAAATTATTATATTTAAGTTTAATTTGAAAGGCTTTTGTACCTTTCCTTTGTTAGGCAATTTTATTTTGCCTTTGCCATCTTCAATATAAGGTATGTTATTGTGCTATGATTCCTCCATTTTTTGAAGTTTCAAATTATAATAATTAGTGTTTACATTCTTCTTGTTAAAATGTTTGAAATGAATAAAACTATTGAAATAAAAAAAAAAAGACCGTACCCTTTTATGTAATGATGTTTACTTTGAATTTATATTAGTTCACACAAACACTCCATCCATGCTTTTGTTCCGGCCCTCCGGTCCAGTTTAAGAACCCATTGTGGCCCTCGAGTCAAAAAGTTTGCCCACCCCTGTTCTAGATCAAAGCCAAAGCATGATCAATAAGATTTACAATATATTTTAGGAAAAGAAAAAATCAAGGGAATGTGGAACATTTTCAGTGAACCCTCACGAGAGATGCTTTGGGACTGCCCTTCAGCAGGTTGAATTCTGGAGCCTGGCACATATGTCCTCGGCATCTGCCTGGGAAAGTGCAAGGGGGAGGTGGGTGGGCGCCAGGACTGTGTTACTCAAGGAGAGAGAAAATGGGTTGTTACCGATGGAGGATATTTTGGCAATGTGGAATCAATGCCTTAAATACAAGCCTACCTTCGGGCCCAGCAGTTTCATTTCTAGAAATCTATTGTAAAGAAACAGAGATGTGTATAGTGATTTACATATCTTTAACAGAAAAAAAAATGGAAACCACCTACCAGTTTGATAAAGGAAAATGGTGTCAATACATTATGATTCATCCAGACAATGCAGTGCCACATTGAAAACTTCATGTTGTAGAAAAATATTTAATGACATGGATAAATATTTTCCATATAAATTCAATCTTTTTATGATAGAATGTTTTAAGTATGTACAAAATAGAGAAACTATTACACCAAACCCATCAACCAACTTCAAAAAGTATCTACTCATTTTCAATCTTACTTTAACTCCAATCACATTTTTTTAGTCATACTATTTTTCTGCTCCTCCCTCCTTCCTTCCAACACACTGAAGCAAGTCCCAGAGCTGTTGCCACTGCACTCATAAATATTTCACCAACTCTCCCTAAAAAGATTAGGATCTTTTAAAAAACAAAACCACAACATTATTACCACACCTAAAAAAATGACAATAATGCCTTAATATCATTAACTATCTAGACCACCGCATTTAAATTTCTTGGATTGTCTCATAATGTTTTGAGCTTTTTAAAAAGTTGGTTTGTTCCTATTACAACCCAAACACAGTCCACAACTTGCATTTGGTAATAATAGGTCTTTTAAGTTTCTTTTAGTCTTTATGTTCCACCTCCCCCTCTTTCCTCCTTGCTATTACAATTGTTTGTTGAAGAAACTAGGGTTTTTTTTGTGTGTCCTGTAGAATTTCTTATTTCTTAGATTTTGCTAATAACGTCCCCATGTTATTTTAAACGCATTTCTCTGTGTCCTGTATTTTCTTGACTTGATGTTTGCTTTTTGGCCAAAAATACTTTATTGATTGCTATGGACTAAATTGAGCCCCTCCAAATTGTCTCCCCAAATTAATTTTGTTATCAATTGACATAAATTTATTTGCTAGTCCTAACCCCCAGTTCCTCAGAATGTGACTGTACTTGGAGACAGGGTCTTCAAAGAGGGGGTTGCGTTAAAATAAGGTCACTTGGGTGGGCCCTAATCCAATATGACTGATGTCTTTATAAGAAGAGAAAATTTGGACTCAGACTCAATACAGAAGCAAGACCATAAGAAGACACAAAGAGAAGAGGACCATCTGTAAGCCAAGAAAAGAGGCCTCAGAAGAAACCAACTCTGCTGGCACCTTGTTCCTGGGCTTCTAGCCTTCAAGACTGTGAGAAAATAAATTTCTGTTGTTTAAGCCATCCAGTCTATAATATTTTGTTATGGCAGTCCCAGAAAACTAACACATAGATAACACAAACTCATCCAAAGGCACATAATCCATTCTTGAGTAGGAAATTCTCTGGAGGGAAGAAAAATATATATATTATAAACAGTCATTTTAAAAAATCTATATAATAATATGGCTACTATTTCAGAACTCATTATATGCCTGCCAGGCATTATGCTACACACTTTACAGTCATTATAGTACTTATCCTTAGAACACCCAGCATGATAGGTATTGATACCATTTATAGATGATAAGACTAATTCAGAGAAATCCCAATACCAACCTCAGGACACACAACTAGTTAAGAGGCAGAGCTGGGACTCAAAGGCAGCTGCAGTTTAATTCCATCTGCAAGTCCTGGGCCACTTCTGTACCATGCACACAACCAGTGCGAGCTTGGATGATATCCATCGCAGCTGGGTGCCAGCCAAAATTGCTGAGTTCAAAGTGGAAACGAATGCAGATAAAGGACAGAGTTCTCCCAGTGAGAAATAGAGGACCACTTCTCTGGGGTGCCTGGCACCCCTGGTTTTCATAGTTCGCTCCGTAGTTGCTCTCAGCTCTCTGGTGGTGACTGTTACAATGACTGCAGAAGTGATTCCTCTCGGACCATCATGGAAAATCACTGTGGCATTATCTTTCACAGACCTCCTGCCTCTTCCCTCGCTCCCTTAAGCCCACAACAAACCTGTACTTCATGTTCACATTCAGAGCTGTTGTGTTCTGTTTTCATTTACTTTGGATCAGATTTCTTTTTCAATTTGCAATTAAGAAGCAGTGAGTGAGAGGCAATATAATGTTCAGGTTGAAAGTATGGGCTTTGGAATAAAGTCGACTTGAGTTGAAATCCCTGGTCTGCCCCTTTACCTGGGCGACTTTAGGTGAGGGCTTTATTTCCTCTAAGCCTCAGTTTCTTGTCTTTAAAATGAAATTAATTATAATAGTACCTCACAGGGTGACTGTGACAATTAAAGTCTATAATGCATATAAAGCACACCTCACAGGACCTGGAAGTTAATATTAAAAAAATAAAAAATGGTCACCTGAGCAGTGGTGAGAGTGGCAGCCAGCACACCGAAGGGTAGCGGGTTCGATTCTCCATCAAGAGCACGCACTGGGGTTGCAAGTTCAATCCCCAGCCCTGGTCATGCTTGTGGGTGCGGGAGGCAACCAATTAATGTGTTTCACATCAATGTCTCTCTCTCTCTCTCTCTCTCTCTCTCTCTCTCTCTCTCTCTCTCTCCTTCTCTTCCCTTTCCCTCCATCCCTATGCAAGGGGTGAACTCCACCATGGAAAAGCAGGTCAGATGACACTGGTGACTTTGTCACTAGCAATACTGGACCAGAAACTTTCAGGTACTCTTTCCTTCCCTACACTGACTCCCAGATCACATTTACTGTTTTTTCCAATGACTTTTTAGCTATTTTATCACTCAATCAACAAGTGGCATTGACTTTGAACATTACAGTCTGGGTACAACTAAATAGCAGTGAATCTACAAAAAGAGCCGAGAACCAGTTTCTTCCTGAAAAGTCTGGCCACTCGCTTTGACCAGCAGTGGGAAATTTCAGGTCTGTTGAGCACGTGAAGCTTAACCTTTCTGTGTCAGTCTACATTGGTATTATCTTCCCCGATTCCCCCGGAGGAAAAGTGAGCTATGTTTAGCACCAGCACCTGTGTTGATGACATCAGTGTGATGTAGTCGGGGTGGTCTACCATCTTCTCTCGGTTGCCCGAGGCATCCACTTCTTCACACCCTCCTGCTTGCTCTGCTGCTTGTTGGCCTGGTCATCCTGATCAGCGCCAGCATAGCTTTGTCTCCCATCTTGTCCGTGGTGGACTCCATGGTTGGGGAAGCAGGATTCTGATCTGGTGACTTTCTCTGAGGGAGGCTCTGCCACGTGCACCTGGGCCCGGAGTTGCCTGGGGACTTGGCTATGGGGCTGCCTCTAGACTGTGTTCCTGTGGGTATGGACACTCCGAACGGCCCTCCTGGCTTTCCAGGCCACCACTTTGCTGGGGGGGGTGGGAGGGAGCGGGGGGTGGGGGGAGGCTGCTTCCGAGAGGGAAGCTGCAGCTTCTTTTTCCAATTCTCTGCCTTTGGTGAGAAGAGTCTGAAGTTATGTATCTGAAGTACCCCACTCCAGAAACGAGAACAGTGTTGTTTTATCTGACACCCCACAAATGCCATCAAAACCTAAGATTTCTCGTAACCTTCACTATTCATAGCTTTGGGAGTCCAGTAAGATTTGAGAGGGAAGTGGGTGGTTTTTCTTTCTGAGTCATTTTTTGCCTTAAAGTCTGCTTCTATTTTTCAGCTACCCAAAGAGAGCAATTGATTTATTTTTTGGTTGATAGGTTTGAGGTCTATCTTCCAAGTAAAATGTTAAAATAAGAGTGACAGTCACAATGAAATATTTCATCCTATGAAAATAGTTTGCAAGAAATTTGCATTAGGTTACATGTTATATTTCACCAGAAACGCCCTATGCAGCTTTTTTTTTTTTTTTTCCGGGGGGAGGGGGGAGGTGTTGAGCAGAACATTAGAGGTTTTGATGTTTGATTTACTTCTGTCAGTAACAATATTTCAGATGTACTCAGTCTTCCTCAGTCTTCCATCCAAGAATTCCCAAGCACATGGCATTGACTGCCCAGCAAAATAAAATAAATCCCTCACTCTCCCATTTGGGAAGCCAAGTAAAGGAAAGTGAACACATTTGTCTGGTTCCTCGGCCAGTTACTGAGACCTAGAGTGGAGAAACTGAAAAAATGTGTAGGTCCCAACTTCTAGTCCTCAGTAATGAAAAGTGAGTTTGCTTCCCTTTATTTTTATAAACTTCTGGAATTTCTGGAGACATGGACTCTGATTTAAATTTTATTCTTTCTTGGTTAATATTAACTAATGCTGTTATTCTAGAAAGATACACATAATAAAAATATTCAGGTAATTTTTATTTTTTGCGATAGTCTCTAAACTTTTCCTTTTACAATAAGTATTTGTCTTTTTTTTTCCAAAACATTAAAAGACATTTTAAAAAGAAGTGATATAAATATACATATGATACTTGAGGCCCAAAGGAGAAAACACTTCTTGTGGAATAGCCCAAACTCTCAGAAAGCCATCTGCACAAAAATGTTTTGCCATATATCATCAGAGAGAGAGAGAGAAAGAGAGAGAGAGAGAGAGAGAGAGAGAGAGAGAGAGAGAGAGAGAAGTCAGGATAGCAACCCTACCTTTATTTCAAGTGGCCCATTCCTTACTGGAAGGAAGATCCCAATCTGGAATTTTATACCCTATCCACCAGAAGGTCCCCCTAAATAGAACTGTTAGATCCCCATGCTAGCCCAATAGGAGTTGCATTAGTCAGTGTTCTCCAGAGAAAGAGAACCAATACAATGCATAAATATAGAGAAAGAGACTTAATAAGTCTTATGAAGAATTGGTTCATGTAATTATGGAGGCTGGCAAGTTCCAGGATTTGCAGGGTGAGGTGGCAAGCTGGAGACGCAGGAGAGCCATTAGTTCAGTTCCAGCCTGAGTCCAAAGACCTAAGAACCAGGACAGCTGATGGTGTAGTTTGAGTCCAAAGGCAGGAAAAAAGCCAATGTCCCAGTCTGAAGGCTGTTGGGCAGGAATAATTTCCTTTTGCTCATGGGAAGGTCAACTTTTTTGTTCTATTTAGGCTTTCAATTGATTGGTGAGATCCACCCACAGAATGGAGGGCAATTTGCTTTACTCAGTCTACCAATTTTAAAAGTTAATCTCGCCTTGGCTAGTGTTTCTCAGTGGCTGGAGCATCAACCTACCCACTGAAGAGTCATGGGTTTGATTTCCGGTCAAGGGCATTTACCTGGGTTGTGGTTCACTCCCTGCCCCCAGTAGGGGTGTGCATAGGAGGCAACCAGTTGATGTGTCTCTCTCACATCAATGTCTCTCTCTCTCTCTCTCTCTCTCTCTCTCTCTCTCTCTCTTCCTTTCCCTCCCTTCCACTCCCTGAGAAGCAATGGGAAAAATATCCCCTGATGAGGATTAACAAAAAAATAAAAGTTAATCTCATACAAAAATCACCCTCACAAACACCCAGAATACTGTTTGATTAAATATCCTAGCACCCCATGATTTAGTCAAGTTAACACACGAAACTAACCATCACAAGAGTCATTTAAAGGCTAGGGGCGCCATTTTGACCCATGCTTTCTTCTTCCCCTATATTGCTCAGGGTTCTTAATTGCAAGCAACAGAAACCAAATCTGGTTAACTCACACAAAAACAATCTGTTGGGAGGATATCAGGTCTCTGACAACATAAATAAGAGGGCTGATGAAACATGATTGAAAAATAGCAGGCATCTGGGAAGCCTGGGCAGGAGAAACCAGCTTGCCAGGGCTCTACCATCGCCAAATCGCCCATGATCCCCACCCCTGGATGTTGGGGTCCAGCCCCAGCAGGTCCAGGGGTCCCCAAAGGTGTGGACGGAGTCGGCGAAGAAGGAATGACACAGAGAGAACCTTCAGTTGATCAGCAGCCTAGTCAGGACCTCTAGCCAGGATCTCCAGCCAAGTTCTGGTTAGGATCTGATGTTTATTGTCTTGTTACATCTGTATTTATACCAGTCGATTTTAATCCTGTCAATTTCTATTGCAAAGGTTAGGGCGTTTCTTATCTCCATTCCAGGGAGTAAAGATTATGTAGCTTAAGCATGATTGTTTGTAGTTAAAGTGATTAACTACCTGCCTGGCACTTAGTTAAAGGGTTGTATCCCCTCCCTAACCTCGGGGAAAAATCCCCACCTGGGGAAACAACCTTTCTCGGAGAGGTGACCTTGGTTAAAACACATGGCACTAAGGAGAGCAAACATATTAAGAACAATATGCTATATATGCCAGGTCCCTTGAAACATATGCTGCAGATGTTTCTTTCCTGCAGCGACTGTGTCAAGCAGCAAGGATGGACCAGCTTCCGGCAATAAGGGTCAAGCAAGGTAGGAGGCGCTGTGTTCAGCTCAAAAGCCCCAAGTAATCATCCATCAAAGAGCCGATCGCAAAAATGTCGTTCTTATCCACACGGGTCCCCACAATCTTCAAGCGGATCTCATCGTCCTGCTGAATCACAATGTCCTCATCCACTGTCTTGTAACACGGTGGGTTGGAGTTAGGATCAAACTCCATCTCGGACGGGATGGAATGTCGGGAGATGAAGCAGGACATGGGTCCAATTTCTGTGAAGAGTCCAACCTTGTTGACCTGAGTGACGACAGCATCCACAACTTCCCCTTTAAAGGGCCGGAAAACAATGGCCTTGTACTTAACTGGGTAAAGGACAAAGCCCCTGCCTGGCTGGATCACACCAGCCCCAATATTGTCGATGGTGGTGACAGCAATGACAAAGCCATACTTGCCGGTGCAGGTGCCCTCCACCTCGGTGAAGAGCTTCTGCTTCACCGTGTTGAGCAGGTTGGGGCCGAAGTAGCGCGGGTGCAGCAGGATCTCGTGCTCCAAGGAGATGTGGTAGTACATCCTCCTCCAGGAGTCAGGGAAGCAGCCGCGTCCACACCTTCCCGGGCTAAGGCGATGCTGGCACGACCGGAAATACACGCAAGCCGCCCCAACACCACTTCCGGGCCTCCGCGGACCCGATTGGACCTCGCTGTGGTGGGCGGGGAAACCCACTAGGCCCCACCCCCTCCCGCCCACAAGCGACCCAACCGGCGGGCTCTCTTAAATTCGGTGCCCAGAATAGCAGCTCAATAAGGAATTCCTTTTGTTTTCTTTTTCTTTTGTTTTCTTTTCTTGAATAATGCTGAGGTCCAACCCCAGCAGGTCCAGGGGTCCCCAAAGGTGTGGACGGTGTCGGCGAAGAAGGAATGACACGGAGACAGCCTTCAGTTGATCAGCAGCCTAGTCAGGACCTCTAGCCAGGATCTCCAGCCAAGTTCTGGTTAGGATCTGATCAGGATCTGATGTTTATTGTCTTGTTACATCTGTATTGATACCGGTCGATTTTAATCCTGTCAATTTCTATTGCAAAGGTTAGGGCGTTTCTTATCTCCATTCCAGGGAGTAAAGATTATGTAGCTTAAGCATGATTGTTTGTAGTTAAAGTGATTAACTACCCGCCTGACACTTAGTTAAAGGGTTGTATCCCCTCCCTAACCTCGGGGAAAAATCCCCACCTGGGGAAACAACCTTTCTTGGAGAGGTGACCTTGGTTAAAACACATGGCACTAAGGAGAGCAAACATATTAAGAACAATATGCTATATATGCCAGGTCCCTTGAAACATATGCTGTGCAGATGTTTCCTTCTTGCAGCGACTGTGTCAAGCAGCAAGGATGGACCGGCTTCCGGCACCTGGACACTGAAGCCTCACCATTGCCATTGCTAAACCACCACCGCCATGGCTATGAATCAAATCTCATTTTTGTCTGTCTCTTTGTCACTCATTCAAGGTTGAAGTCCCTGATGGGAGTATCTGATTGGCCCAAGCAGGTCATATGCCTTCATCCTGATGACAAAGGGGTGGGAGAGGAAATGTATCTTTCCATTCCGGCTTCCTTAGTGGGAGGTGGAGACCTGCCTTCCATTTTTATTACTGCAATGGGGGATTCCCTACAAGGAGGATATGGATTCAGATGCTGGAAAGCCAAAAAGTAGCAACTGTACACTGCAGTCCTGTTAGAACAAATCCGCCATGCAGGTGATTGGTCAGCACCTAGTATAAAGTGAACTCAAGACAAGCCAATTAGTCAACTTGGCACGGGCAATTCTCAGCGCAAGTAGGAAGGAACATCTGAGAAAGGGCAGCTTGCAGATGGCCTTAGTGTTTGAGTCCCAAGCAGAAACTTTAGAGAGTCCCTTAGTCAATTGGCCTCCTGGAAAGTACTTAGTGCATATTGATTATGCAACTGGCATTGTGTGTACAGAAGAACAACCCTTGCAAAATAAGTAGGCCTCGGTCTCCACCCCTTCAAGTGGAGGGGCTCCTTGCATACTGTTTTCACTTAGCAGGAGAGAAAAAGGAGAAAACTGTCAGAAGCTGGCTCCCTGCTCTGTCTGGAGTCTGTTTCCCATCACCTCTTGTCCCAGGTCCTGGATCAACACTTGCACATGAATAAACTGAGTGTGGATGGAGCCAGTAATTACACCCAGTGATCTCTCTCCATGGGAAAGTTTCTTCACCTGTTTGGAAAGCAGATCCCTTTGAAAATCTGATGCAAGCTGTAGTCCTTCCCCCAGGAAAATTAATGTCTTCACAAAACACCAAAACTTTTACGGAAAACTTTAGAAACTTTGCAAGCTCCCTGAAACTCAAAGGAATTTAAGAAAACCAGATTAAGAATTTATATTCTAGGGTTAAGAAAAAAACCCTCCATGAATCTTTCTTTCTTCCTTTACCTTTAAGATCCATCGTAAAACGTGGGGGAAAGGCCAGCTTTCTGCAAAGAGCCCCAGGACTCAAATACCTCTACCAGACAAAAGTCCTTGGCAGCCACGTTCACTAGCAACTCTGTGGAATTTTGTCCTTCCCCTTTATCAATACTCCAGGTGGCCTTTCACTTCTTTGCTGTCCTGCAATTTTAAACTGTTCAGGTATTCCAAACTTTTACAATTCTTGGAATATTGTAATGCACGTCAACAGAGTAAAAATGGCTAGTCTATTAGAGTAGGATAGCTTTTGAACAAATAATTTCCTTTCAAGAAGCATCATTCTTCTCTGGCTCAATACTTTGGAAGCCTTCTGGATCCTAGCTTCATTCACTCTTAATTCAGATTCTTTGCAAGCTCCCTCGATTCTTCCTTTGGAATGTTTCTAAAAGCTGCAACTTAATTTTCATTTTTCCCCTTCACTAACTCTCAACTGTGCTGCTAGGACCCTGACAGATATGTTACAGTATCTCCAGTATCTAATACCTTAGCAAATAGTAGAAATTCAATAAAAAACAAATGGCTGAAAAACAAATGGATTGGAGGTTGGGGAACAGACTTTGCTTCAACTTTAAGGTAATTCTAGTCTCCTTTCATTCTCTTCCCAGCTCCCCTGTCCCTCCATTTCTTTCTTAAATTTTTTAAAAAACCTTTATTGTTGAGGTTATTACAAATGTCCCCTCTTTCCCCCCTCCCCCATTCCCCCCACCACCAGGTTCCCACCCCGCCCCAGACCTTTACCACCTTATTGTCCATAGGTAATGCATATATGCATATAAGACAGTGGTTCTCAACCTTCCTAATGCCTCGACCCTTTAATACAGTTCCTCGTGTTGTGGTGACCCCCAATTTCATTGTTACAAATTGAACATAATTAAAGCATAGTGTAATGATATATGTGTTTTCCGATGGCCTTAGTCGACCCCTGTGAAAGGGTCGTTCGACCCCCAAAGGGGTCACGACCCACAGGTTGAGAACCGCTAATACAAGCTCTTCGGTTAATCTCTCCCCACTCCCTGTCCCCCCTTCCCTCTGAGATTCATCAGTCTGTTCCATGTTTAAATGCCTCTGGTTCTATTTTATTCATCAGTTTATTTTGTTTATTAGATTCCTTATTCATTTATTTTGATTTTTAGATTCAATTGTTGATAGGTATGTATTTTTTGCTCATATTTTATTTTTCATATTTCTTCTTCCTCCTCCTCTTCCTCTTCCTCCTCCTCTTCCTCCTCTTCCTCCTCCTCCTCCTCCTCCTCCTCCTCCTCCTCCTCCTCCTCCTCCTCCTCCTCCTCCTTCTTCTTCTTCTTCTTCTTCTTCTTCTTCTTCTTCTTCTTCTTCTTCTTCCTCTTCTTAAAGAATACCCTTTAACATTTCATGTAATACTGGTTTAGTGGTGATGAACTCCATTAGCTTTTTCTTGTCTCCTGAAGCTCTTTATCTGACCTTCAATTCTAAATGATAGCTTTTCTGGGTAGAGTAATCTTGATTGTAGGTCCTTGCTTTTCATCACTTTGAATATTTCTTGACACTCCCTTCTGGCCTGCATAGTTTCTGCTGAGAAATCAGCTGACAGTCATTTGGGCACTCCCTTGTAAGCAACTGTTTTTCTCTTGCTGTTTTTAAGATTCTCTTTGTCTTTAACCCATGATATTTTAATTATGATGTTTCTTGGTGTGGTCCTCTTTGGGTTCCTCTTGTTTGGGACTCTGTGCTTCCTGGACTTGTAAGTCTACTTCTTTCACCAGGTAGGGGAAGTTTCCTGTCATTATTTCTTCAAATAGGTTTTCAATATCTTGCGCTCTCATCTACTTCTAGCACCCCCATAATGTGAATGTTGGTATGCTTGAAGTTGTCTCAGAGGCTCCTTACACTATCTTCATATTTTTGGATTCTTTTTTCTTTTTGCTCTCTACTTGGGTGTTTTTTGCTTCCTCATATTCCAAATCATTGATTTGATTCTCAGAATCCTCTACTCTACTGTTGAATCCCTGTAAATTATTCTTTATTTCAGTTAGAATATGCTTAACTTCTGACTGGTCCTTTTTCATGTCTTTGACATTCTCACTAAGATCCTTAAAAATCTCACTAAGTCCCTTGAAGCTCTCCTTATGTTCCTTGAGCATCCTTATAACCATTGTTTTGTATCCAGTAATTTGCTTGCTTCTATTTCATTTATTTCTCTTTTTAGAGATTTCTTCTGTTCTTTCATGTGTGACATGTTCCTTTGTCTCAGCATTTTAGTTGCTTCCCTGTGTTTGTTTCTGTGTATTAGGTAGAGCTACTGTGTATACTGGAATTGGTAGAGTGCCCTTGTGTAGTAGTTATCCTGTAGGGCCCAGTGGTTCAGTCTCCCCAGTCACCTGAGCTGGGCACTCTAGGTGCACCCCTGTGTGGGCTGTGTGTAGTCTTGTGGTAGTTGAGCCTTGATTGCTGCTGGCATCCCTGGGAGAAGTTGACCTGCAGGCCAATTAGCTGTGAGGACTAGCTGTGACTATAATGGAAGAGCAGCTGTGCAGGAGACACCCCTATGGAGCAGGACTTGCGTCAGTGGGGCTTTGGTGCTCACTGAGTCGGCCCTGGAGTGTGTCGCTTGTGGATATGTAGAATCGTAATCTGCTATGGTCTGAAGCTGTCCACCAAGTGCACTGGTTCTGGGGCCTCCTGGGAGATGCAAAGTCAGCCACTGCCTGGGGCCACCCAGCAGGTGCTACCAAGTGATCTGCAAATGGCTGCTACTTGTATTGGGCTTAGAAGTGCCCAGGTGAGGCCCATCTGTGAAGCAAGGCAGGCTAGTGCTAGTGCTGGGTCTGGGACCTCTTATTGATAGGTTTGGGGCACACTGACACCAGCTGCTGCTTGTTTGAGAGATTTTAGGAAAGTCTGAAGTCTGAGCCAGGACAGGTCATTTATATGGAAAAGCTGCTGCAAACAGCTTGGGTGGGGCTGCAAGTTGGATGGCACAAGGTCTCAGGGAATCACCAGAGTGGAGTGAACAGTGTGAGCCATGCTGATGGAAACTCAGATATGGCTTCCAGTTAGCTCTGCAACATGGGAGGTCCCAGCACAGGAACAATGACCCTTGTGAGCACCTCTGTCTGAGAGAAAACCAACCCCAAGTTCCTGCCCCCATGGCAGACAATACAGTTCCTCTATGTATGTTCCTCATTCCCCCAATGCCACCACCCAGTCCTGAAGCTCAGAGGGCATGGGACCATATAGGTTCATGCACTGGCCTCTTAAGAGGAACTGCCTAGATCTCCATGTCACTCAGCCACAATCCCCGATGATTTTTACAGCCTGAAGTTATGGGAACTTCTCTTCCAAGCTCTGGAACCATGGGCTATGGATCTGGTGTGGGGCTGGGACCCCTTAATTCTCATGGGAGACCTCCATAGCAGAGCTATCTCTTCTGATTAAAAAAATGCCACAGGTGGGTGTCAGACCAGCTTTTTCCTTGCCTCTACCCCTCATACCAGTCTCAATGTGCTTTCTTCTTTACTTCTCTAGTTATAGGACTTCCATTCAGCCAGATTTCAGGTGGTTCTGAATATTGGTTGTTCTTTATTTTAGTTGTAATTTTGCTGTGGTTGTGGGAGGCCGTGAGTACCAGCATTTACCTTCACTACCAACCTGGTTCTCTGGCTCTCTTTTTTTTTTAAATTTTTGATTCTTCAGCCTTTGGTTTATGATCTTGCTCCCCAGTTGACCCCAGGAATTGAGAACTGAGAAGACAGCAGCTGAGCCACAGGACCTTATCACCAACCTGAAAAAACTAGAATTTCAAACTCAGGATATACAAATACCCTGAGTCAGTGCTTGGATCCTGCTGAAAATAACTGTGGAAAATGTGACACGAGTGATTGGTAAATGGGAGACGTCTGTGTATAGAAGTTGGAGAACTGATAAATTAGCAGTACATCCCATCTGGCATGAATGGGCCACAATAGAAAATAAACAAGGTTTGTAGAGGGAATTCTGGATTTACACACACTGTACCAGAGTCTCTCATTAGGCATTTTAATATGCTGACAAGCTGTGCTGAATGGTCACCTCATTTTCCAGGCCCATAATGAAATGATAGAGGAGAGAGAGGTCAGCTGCCCTGGGCCCTTCTTTTGGTAGAGCCACAAATGATGGATTAGTGTAACTGGATAGGAAAAGGTGACCAAACATTAGTATGTATGAAGTTGGTTATCAGGGACTGGCACTACTCAGCAGTAAAAACTAGGAGGAACATGGTTCAGCTGGAGCTTTTGGCCCTTAAGGGATCAATATATTTTTATCGATTTTAGAGAGTGAGGAAGAGGGGAGACAGGATGAGAGAGAGAGAAACATTGATGTGAGAAACATGCCTCCCACATGCACCTGATCAGGAATCAAGCCTGCAACCCAAGTATGTGCCCCAACAAGGAATCAAACCTGTGACCTTTCAGTGCATGGGATGATGCTCAACCAACTGAGCCACACCAACCAGAGAAGACCTCCATTTCTTTTTAACTTAACTTTATTTATAACCTATATAAACATTCTTATATTAAAGCAGAGACATTTTCAGTGGCCTTTTAAAAGCAAATCTCTGTGAATCTTAGTCCCCTCTTATGTTTTATTTTTTTGTTCCATTTGACATAGGTATTTGTTGAACATTAGGAATATTCTAGGCCTTTCCAGATCAACATCCCTAGAGATGGCAAGTCAGAGGAGAGAACTACCTTTGGCCTGTCAGGCATTTGTAGCAGGTACATGTTGGTGACAGCAGTCAGCTGGGAGTGAGCCAAGCCTGAATATGAATTCTGGTTCTGCCACTGTTCACTAGCTATGTGACCTTCACCTCTCCCGTCTCAGTTTCCACATGACTACAGTGGGGATAATCCCTACATCACAGCATTGTTGGGAGGATTAAGTTAGGCAACATGTGCCCAGTACCTAGAATAGTCCTGGCCCATAGTAGGCCTCAGTCCATGGTGTCTGCAAGGACTGCTGGCTGCAAAGCCTCTCTGCATTGGTTGACCACAAAGACCGTGGGGAGGGTGCATGATGAAATGAATCACTTTTGTTTTCCCCATTCTGACAAAAGAGGTCCCCTGGCTCTTACTGGGCATAAAGCAGCCAAAGTGGAATGAGTCCTAAGAGCCCCCTTTGTCTGACAGAGGCCTCATTTGTCAGACACAAATGCTGCTCTGGCAGCCCTGGCTGCCAGTGCCACTGTTACAAATCTGTTTGGGTTGGATAACCACCAGTTCACCGCTGTGACGCGTCCAAGCTCCCAAGCTGCCCGAGCGACACTGTGAATTCATTCACAGTGGACCTGCACCCGGGCTCTTGTAACCTTCGGCTTTAAATTCTGACAATCAGCAATTAATTTTGATGACTTTGCTCCTCTCTGGGTTGAGGGTTCCCAGGGGCCCTGGCCTGCCAGTGGGTTGAATGACTTCTGGAGCGACTTCCTGGGTTCCAGGAGCAACCATTATTGGTGTTGGAAGTGAAGAGGCCTGGCAGGATTCCTTCTTGGTGGCTGCTCTTGGAGCCTGGGCATTGTACACATGGTTGGCATAGCCACTGCTTTTGCTTTGTACGTTGTGAGAGAGAGAAAAAGGGGCGGGGGGGGGGGACTTTTAACAGAATTTGATAGAAGAATTCATTATTAACAGTTATTGATGCTGTTCATATGAACTGCAACTTGAAGACCAAGACAGCTGGAAGTTGACTTCTGGGGCAGAGTGTCAAACTTGACAGCTTACCCCTGGGCTCCATCTGGGGAGGGCCTCCGAATCACACCCACTCCGCTCAGGCAGGTCCTGAGAAGAGGGAGTGCTGGACAGGAACGGAGCTGTGAATCAACAGAACTTTACTGCAAGTGAAGTCTTTATATATTTTTCTATTTTTATTTTTAATTGTGATAAAATAGATATATAATTTACCATATTAACCATTTTTAAGTGTACAGTTCAGTGGTATTTCCCATTGTTGTGCAACCAATCTCCAGAACTTTTTTCATCTTGCTCAACTGAAATTCTATATCCATTAAACAGCAACTTCCCATTCTCCTTTCCCCCAGCCCCTGACAACCACCATTCCACTTTCTGTCTCTATGACTTTGACTACTCTAACTACCTCAAATAAGTGGACTCGTACAGTATTTGTCATTTTGTGCCTGGCTTATTTCGCTTAGCATAATGCTCTCCAGGTCCATCCATGCTGTTGCAAATGGTAGGAGTTTTTTTGGTTTTTTGTTTTTACAGCAGCATAGTATTCCATTGTGTAGATGTGCCACTGGTTTTTAATCCACTCATCTGCTGATGGGCATTTAGGCTGTTTCCAAATCTTAGCTGTTGTAAATTGTGCTGCTATGAACATAGGGGTGTACATATCCTTTCTGATTGGTGTTTCTGGTTTCTTGGGATATATTCCTAGAAGTGGGATCACTGGGTCAAATGGGAGTTCCATTTTTAACTTTTTGAGGACACTCCATACTGTTTCCCACAGTGACTGCACCAGTCGAGACTGAATCTTTTTATGGCTATACTTTCATCAGCCACATTGGATATCCACCGTCATGTGCTACCAACCAGGTAATCAATGAATTTTGATCACTGATCATATAGAGACCTCTGTGTCATTCCTGGCCCTCTGAACTGAATTCTGGTGAAGACCAGGCCTCATATTCCAGGGGAGAAGGAGGCCCAACCACAACACAACTTTGATATTTATTAGTGGTGAGATCTTGGGTGAGTCACTTCACCACTGTGAATATGGTACCTCCAGAATTAAATGAAGATGATATTATAAACTCTCCCTAGGTTGGGTGGGGATTAAATGAGAGAATGTATATTAAAAAACCAAGTATGGTGTGGGTAAGTTTTCAACAAATAAATATCAAGTCTTAATACAAAGCAAATTAAAGATGAGATTCTTCCCCTCTCCAAACATAACACCCAGATAGGCCAATGGCTCTTCAACTTGCTTTTTGTCAGGGACCTCTTTGAGAATCACATATATAATTTGATGTTGAATTTCCAAGGAATTCTTGAATCTTATGATGCCTATCCATTGACTTTAGGCACAAGATCAGGGATTCAGGCTCTGGATATCAGAAGAGAAAACGTTCACAGAAAGTGTAGATCCTGTTTTGCAGTGTGAATAAATAAGGGGTAGAGTCCTGTATAATGCTAAAGAGACACTAATAGAGGGCTAAATAGTCAGGTGGACCCAATCCTTCATGGATATTCCAAAATTTCCCAGGAACTTGTCACTGATTTTCATTGAACTGTGAGTGGTTCACCAGCAGTAAGATTTCTCTTTCACTCACCACCCTTTGAAAGCATTCATCTTCTTGGTAGCTGTACAATGTAAATACTTACTGATGCTTGTCTGGTGGCTTGATTGATTCACTTGCCGGTACAACCTTTGTGCATTCTTCCTCATGTTGTATGCTCTGGACAGCCTGTTGGTTGCTGAGGGCCTCTCCCGGGGCCCCATAAACACAACTCTTTTGAGATTTTGAGTGAAAAATCACAGTAGCAATTGCTTTAAACTTTCAGATTCAACCACTGTCCCATAAGATGGAGCCAGTTCTCAATTGATTTAAAGTTAATCCACATGTGTCTCTACGAGTGCTTGGCATGGCATGGACAAACATCACCTTGTATTTCAAGGGGAAGTTTTTTCTACGGGCTCAGATAGATTACCCCTATCACCCAACTACCATCCTTTCCCTCACAGAGTTATCTGTCTAAAATTGGGGATCAGGGGAAACAATGCAGGAACCATCCTGGTCTCCTGCCTGCCCACCATCCTGGACCATCCTCCAGCCAGTCCAGGTCATGGGCATCTTGTAAGCAGTTATACAAGTGTTAGCTGTCATTTCAAGCCCACTTCCACTGGCACCATTTCAACTGCTGCTACAGATACCATCTCTGCACTCTTGCCTCTGTGGCCTGGTGTGAGCATTTTACTAAATTTCAGCATCCTGGTAATTACTGTTTCAAGTGTAGCATTAAAGATTATATGCTAACAAAAAGCCTCTTGTCTAAGCAGGTAGGGGAAAAACATATAGGGAGTCTAATCTTCTAATTGCCTAGGAACTGGCAGGTGAACGAGCTCTCCATTTAGGGAGCCTTTGATTTAAGTCAAAAAGCAAATCTATTAAATCTGATACCCCAGAATGAGTAGCCACGCTGTTATAAACTTCTTCAAAATGGCAGTAATCTGAAGAATCCAGGGAAAGATAAGAAACAAGTCTACTCATATGGCCAGAACAAATAACTCAATTGGCCTCAAATACGTTGAGCTTTCCAAACCCAGAACCATGGAAAAGATAGCATCCATCAAAAGGATTTCTTCTCTCTTTCCTCCAATAATCTCAATTCCAGCAAAGCCAATTCTTCTCAGTGGCAAGAAAAGTAAGTCAGACTATATGTTTTGATTGATTTTTGTTTTTAAAATAGTACTTTCCCCCTAGTTACAAAATATATTCATACTTCATGGAAAAAGCTTGGAAAACAACACAACAAAGTAAAGGCTACTTAAAATCTCACCAGCAATGACCACTTTAAGCATTTTATTATGTCTTTCCTTTCTTTTATTATTTACATAGATAATTTTCTTTACAAAAATGACATGCTGATACATATAGGTCTTTTGGTCTACTGATCTATTTATTTCACTTAGCAACATATTATAAATATATTTTTATACCAAAAGATATTCTTCTTAATGTGCTGCTTAATGGGACATACAGTCCTGTCATTTGAATGTACTGTAATCCCCTCTATTTAGACAGTAAGGGTATTACAATGTTTCTGTCATAAATCAGGCTTTGATAGACATCTCTATATGAAAATCTTTAATTTCTTCTCTGATTGTTCTTAGGACAACTTCCTGAAAGTTTACTCTATCATTAACATATATACCTACTTTTAATCTTAGGCAATCTTCAAGTTCTTCCTTTGATTCTTTTTATTTAGGAGTAATTTCCACCAAACAATACCATAAGTATTGATGCAAAACATAAGGAATGACTATGTCTCCTGTAGACCCAGAAACATATCAAAGATTGAAGTTGTTCATTAATGAAAGCTGCAAGGCCAAACCATAGATGAGCTATTTCCTAAAAAGCCAAATAGAGAAAATGAGTGATCTGCTAATGTTAATGGAAAGATTCAAGAGAAGCTAATATAACTGAATTTCCAACACATCCAAGAGCAAATGCCATCGAAGAAAGCAGTGCGGTCAGAAAAGACACGGGTACCCTGTGCAAAAACAATGCATCGTTGCAGTGGGTAGTATATAAAATTGCAATATGTCTAGATTAAACAAATAGTCAAAGATAAAATTGTTGGTGATATGAGAGTTACATCTGTTTGATTTTTGTCTGTTTACTTGTTTCTATCCAAGTTATTTGCACATACATTTGAAGAGTGAAGTCATTTTGCAAGGATTATTATTATGAGAAACAGCAATAGTTGCACCCATCCTCTCTCATTTTCTTCTTGCAAGAGGCAACCACTTTCTTATCTTTTTAAGCTGCTTCTCTTGCCATTTATTTCCACATTCCGAATAGCTTCTTTATATACTTTATTACCTAATATTTTTTCTGGGATTTTATTAAATCAGATTATTGAGATTATTTCTTCATTTTTTTAGATAAATTTTTTATACTTTGACTTTCTACTATGGAAGATCAGACTGTAGCTCTTTCACTACCATCAGCACCCTCATGCAGCCTCTCAATACTGTATTATTTACCAATTTATCTGTGTGTGTGTTTTTGGTCAGGTCAATAATTACATTAGTACAGTAATATTCTCTGATTACTTTTCTGCACACTTGTTTTCCCTGGAGTTAATCATTATTTTCTTTGTTCGCTCAGGTTTGCATGTGCTTACTATTGAGTCAACCTCAACCTCCCCACCAATTTAGTTGAGAATATGTCTGAAGACATTTAGTTATCTGAATCGAAACATTCAGAAACATTACTAGTAACTCTTCTGTCACGTTCATCTTGAAGTTATCTCTCCAAGAAATCCTGACTGACCCAATCCCTTCATGTTACAGCTCTTGTTCCCTAAAACTTGTGTCTTCCTTTCTCTTAATCAATCCTGCCAGGAGATTTTCAACAAAGACTGCTAAGGAATTACACAGTTTGTGAGCCATAAAATATTTTCATGCTGCCCATTTGGTTGATATTTGACAACAGGGAGTTCTCGTCTGGAAATAACTTTTCCTCAAATTTGATTTCAGAATTGTTGAGAAAACCAAAGCCATTCAGATTCTCAACCCTCTCTGGAAGCCTCTTGGGATCTTCCCTCGGTTTTAAGTGGTCTGAGAACTCACGATGATGTAACTTAATGCAGAATTATTTTCACGCGTTGTGCTGGGCACTTCATTCTGTGAGATTTTCTTGAATTAGTGATGATTTCATCCCGTTTATTTTTTTTTAGAATTATCTTTCCTCACTTTTTCCCTGTTCTTCCTTTTTGTACTGTTTTCTGAGATATTTCCACAACTTTAT
This sequence comes from Myotis lucifugus, assembly GCF_000147115.1. Classification (NCBI taxonomy): domain Eukaryota; kingdom Metazoa; phylum Chordata; class Mammalia; order Chiroptera; family Vespertilionidae; genus Myotis; species Myotis lucifugus. The sequence continues at coordinate 5,740,439 of NW_005871055.1, forward strand.
CTTCCAACCTCTTTAGGGAGTTTTCCATTTTGGCTATAGTGTTTTTAATTTCCAAAAGTTCTTTTTTATTTCCTGGATTTTTTTATAGCATCTTGTTATTGTTTCATGGATGCTTTCTCTGAGAAGAATAATTATACTTTAACTGTTTTTCATATGGTCTCTGTTTCTCTGAGTTGTTTGGGTATTTTTTTGTTTTTGCTGTTTGTTTTGGTCTCCATCTTTATTTTTAAAGGTGTACCTCAACTGTCTAGTGATCTTTGGTTGTCTGCTCACATGTAAGAGCAAAGCATTAAAGCTCTTAATGAAAGCTCTGAGCACATAGATGGAGCTACTGGATGTAGGCTTCAGGGTAAGGTGACTTAGCTGGGCCATTCCCTTAGGAAAACTCTAATTTTAATGTTTAGGTCCTTCCACTTGAGCTGGTCAAATTCCCCAGAGAAGGATCATCTACTTTCCTGCCTGGAAATGATAGGCCTGGCTATCAATATTCCAGAAGTTTAGTTCCCTTTTTCTATAATATCCCTACTGCCAACTGTGTCTGGTGTTCCCTAGACCAGAGACACCCTCTTTTAGCCTTTCTAGAAAACAACACTAATCTACTGGAACAGGTGAGTAGCAGTCCCTGGGTTACATAGTGATGGAGATATCTAGAAATCGAATTATCTCTTAAATGGAATTTTAATCCATTCATGTTTCTGGCCTCACTTTCAAACCCAGTTTCATAGATAACCTGCATCATGCATTCCTGAGCTTTTGGATGTCATATATATATATATATATATATATATATATATATATATATATATATATATATATATATCTATCTTGCTTTTCTGTTCTCCCCACTATTGGCCTAGGATTTGCCCACTCAGGTCAGCCAAGTTGGTCAACATTCATTCATTTTCTTAGCGGCTTCCAAAATTTGTTGCTGTTATATTTTCATCCTGTTGGGGTTATGTCAGGTAAGAAAAATTTTGTCATTTTATTGGGATTTAAAAGGGAGAAACATAGGTGCATGTATTCCTAGAAGCAGGGAGTACTTTTAAGGAGTGGGAATCACAATAGAAACAATTATTACCACAAAAATTCAAAGGGCAAAACACATAGGGAAGGATAAGCGTACACGGAAAGCTATCCCAAGCTTAGCTCTTTCGGCTAAAGAATGAAGCAGAATGCAATTAAATGGTAGAGAAAGAGGGAACACCTCACAATAGGAAACCAGATTTGGAACAAACTTTATATGTTCGGTGATTTTTATTTGCCCCAACCAATTAAAACATCTACTATTTTACTATTTTCAGATTGTTTCAGTCTAGGTATTGGTATAGATAATTCACCTACATTAGCTCATTTGATCCTCATGATGTTATCTTCTTCATTTTTCAAATGAGGAAACTAAAGCTCTTAGAAGGTAAATTAGTATACTTAGGATTATAGAAATAATAAGTGATAGAGTCAAGATTTGAGATCCAGTCATTCTGACACTATATCTATGTTCCGGAACCATATTCATAATGTGATACTCATAGTTATATTTCTAATATTATAGTTAGAATTGATTAGCTATCCATATTTTTCCTACAGTAATCCCCCTGATCCCACTCCAGCCCACTTCACTCCCACTAACACTTATAGTCATGTGTTTCATCTTCCTTCTTTTCCTTGTAAGACTATTTGCTTTTGTTGTTGTTGTTATGCTGGCTTGTTTCCTTTAACTTCTTGTTCTCTGATTAGTCAAGATCCACGTCTATTAGTCTATCCAAGTAATATTTTATTGTTTACTCTGAAAAATTTAGCGGACTAGAAGGAAAGAAACTTGACTTTACCTTTGTGAAATATCATGGATTAATAATTAAGGACAAGAAATTATTTCTATTGTGCCTTACTTATAACATAGAAAATGAGTTTTTACCCCAGTTGGTTAGAGCATTGTTCTGATATGCCAAGGTTGCGGGTTTGATCCCCTGTAAGGGCACATATAAAAATTAACCAATGAAAGCATAAATAAGTGGAACAACAAACCTCTCTCCCCCCCCCCACCCTCCTCGCCGCCTCTCCTCTCTCTAAAAGCAATAATTTTTTTTTTTTTTAAGAAAATGAGTTTTGTCTCTGAGCTTCTGGTCCATGCTGAGATGAACCAGAAATTAAGTTCATTGATACTCTGATTTTATACTTTTTCTTTAATTCTTCCTCGGTTTTGCATTTTGCTACTCAAGTCTTGTTATACTAACACCTCTTCCTAGATTGACACTTTACTCTGCAGTGAGTGTGGTCTAGCCTAAGATCAATGAGCCCATGCCACTCCCCTCCTCCAATTCAGAATGTCACCACTTAATTTTCACAATGTCTTTAGGTTCCATTGAGTACCATGCCAGTCCTAGGGTAAGAAAAAGGGAGAAGACAAATGTGGGAAGAAAAGGGAAATAAAAGAAGGGAGGGCAAAAATAAATGGAGGAAGGAAAAGAAATTGTCAATGTAAGACTGTCCCAACCTGTAGAAAATTTTATAAGTTTATTGGAGTTTATTTGAGCCAAACAGAGCATGTGCTTGAAAGCAAGATCTCAACAGACTTAGAAAAATGCTTCCCAGAATGACAGTTTGCAGATTCTTTTATGCATTTGGAATTGAGGGAAGGGAAGGGATTACATGAAGGTGGAAGAAAACAAGGCAGGTATTGAATTACAGGACAGTTAGCAAGGCTATGTGATCTCTTGAGGGTGGTTACACTTCCCAGGGGTCTGAAAAAGAGATATTTCAAAGATGTGTTAACCTTAGTGCCCCCAAACAATGGACAGGCTTGCTTAAGGAAAAGATAACCTTTCACTAGGGAAGTTGTAAGCCTACGGTGTGATTACCCACCATGACCTGGCCAGTTAGAAATTTATTATCACATCACCCACCCTGTGAAGCTATTTTCAGTTAGATTTATTACAGCTCCCCTTTTTCTTCCACAAAACAAATTATATAAGGGGTGCCCCTAGGTAAGAGTGGCTAATCTGGTGATAGGAAGAGGCTGGCAGTGCCATCTCTGGCTTCACATCTGTGTTTCCCACTAGGCAGACCATCCCAGGTCAAAAGGACAGGGATCTTCACCTTTCATTTTGTCCATAAATTAATATGGCTTCCTAAGTTCTTCTCTCATTGATTTTAATACACCCTATTTGCCTTTGCACTTCAAACTCAGTAATTATACCAGCTTCTGGGCATAATATAGCCCTTAAATGTGATTGGTACAGCCCAGAGAGTGTTTTTAAAATTGAACTTGAATGCCTTTAGACAGACCTCATTTCAGGCCTCAGGCTCCCCCCAAATCCTGTTGCATCCTCCACTTCTCTTGCTTAAGTCACCTACTTTGCTTTTTTTTAAATATATTTTTTATTGACTTCAGAGAGGAAGGGAGAGGGAGAGATAGAAACATCAATGATGAGAGAGAATCATTGATTGGCTGCCTCCTGCATGCTCCCTACTGGGTGGGGATCAAGACCGCAACCCAGGCATGTGCCCTTGACTGGAATTGAACCTGGGACCCTTCAGTCCGTTGATGCTCTGTCCACTGGGCAAAACCAGCTAAGGCTCACCTACTTTGCTTTTGAATACATTTGAGTATGTGACACCTGCATTATACCCTGTGCTTCCTAACCTTTATGTGTCCTCATATATGTTGTTTTATGGGTTCGTGTTCTTCCTCCACCACCACAGAATGAAATGTTGAAGGCAGGAGCTCTGGGTAAACGTGCCTCCCTGCAGCTCTGCTTCACCACAGCTGTATAGGAGCCATATGGCTATATCAGCTGCCCTTTATTGAGTTCCTAATATATGCCAGGCCTGTCCTAAACACTTGACATGTGATAACTTATTTAACCCTAAAATACAGTGAGGTGGGGATTGCTGAGGAAACTGGGGCACAGAGTAGTCATTGTGGCCAAACTCATCATGTGGAAAACCTAGGACTCCATCCTTTCTGACTTCAGAGTCTGTGTGCTCAGTCATCACACACCAAGCCAGTCATTGCCATGGGCCATGGACATCTACAGAATTAAACTGGAAAAGTCATGAGAAGAGTTGAGGCCTCTGGATTCCAATCTCTACTTACTCAGTTCCCTAACTTATTTCCTGTCTGTGTGAGGGGGAAAATAAGAAACAATGTATGGTGTGCCTCAAGTGTTCTGTCTCTAAAATGGAAGAACAGACCACATGTCTCCATCCAGAGGAGCCTCTTGTTATTATGCATCTCTTCACCGAGAACCAGTCAGGTTGCAACTCTTCTAAAGACAGATTAGGAAAAATACACTAAGCAAAACTGAAGAACATATATTTCAGAGCAAAGCAATACCTTACTTTGTAAAGGCTTGGGACATGTTCCTGGTTTTTTCCAATGATGACTTTGAGTATTGCAGGAATGCAACACACCAGTTATAAGCTATTTTCTTAGAGAGTACAGAAGTTTGCAATATAAGAGCATTTGGACTTGCTTTTGAACGCCAGGTATTTAAAGTCCGTAGCATAATGACTTATTAATAAAGTTCTCTACTGCTCGTAAGTGAATGTTATTAACAAATCCTGTTTAAGCAGTCAACATAATCTGATTAACTGGCATAAAAGAGGCATCTAGATCCCCAGTAATTTGCTGAACTTGCACTACACTAAGGGATGGCTATGCTGCAAACAAAGTAAAAGCATTTGTTGAATTTGTGTGTGAGAGTCTGGCCCAGCACCTTTCCCAGGGGCCTGGATGGCTTCTGGGTTCATCCAGACACAGCAGCAGCCTCACCAGGACCCTCTGTGATCTAGCCAGCTCCTGCTGGTAGGAGAGCTCCTATTCCTCTGCCTTCTACTTCTGAAGTCACAAAACTATACAGTCTCCTCTGGGCCCCTAGAGGCCATGATGGGAGGGAGTGGTGGTGGAGTTGAAAGCAGCCTCTGTTTGAGCCACAGGGACAAAGAAGAAGGGACAGCCACCCGAGGTCACTGAGTGGGATCTACCACCCAGGGCTACCACCTGAGGTCACCACCTGGGGCGACCACCTAGAGCATCACCTGGGGCCATCACCCAGGGCCACCACCTGGGTCCTTCCTGCAGCCAGAGCAGGTCAGATGCCTATTGCTGCCTCCAGAGCTTGGCAGCATCTTTTCTTATTCCTCTCCTATAGCCTCCTGAGCTATTCAAGCAGACAACTGCTTCACTCCCCCAAGCCCCAAATTTGGGCAATCACCAAGTAAAAAGGTTCCTTAGCATCATTTTTTTAATCCCAAAATTCAATACTGTGATCTACTTTTCCAGTTATACTTACCATAATCCCTTGTTTCTCTTTCCACATTGCAACCAGCCCTGAATGCATACATTTTTCACATTTCCACGTGCATCTTTGCTTCTGCTTCTCCTCAGACCCCAAATGTCCTCTTCCTCATGTTCAGGGTTGGGTGGGATAAGTGGGGAGAGGGCTGTATGCACCACTCCTTGCCTGGCCCCCTTTCCTTTTATTTTCTTCAAAATTCAGGCCAAATCTCTACTTTTGGGGCTCAATCTCTGATAACTTGACCTATAGGAATGTTTGTTCCTAAACACTGATACTATTTGAGCAAATGAGTCATTTATTTGACATTCAATGAGCCCAGGTTGCTTACATTTCATCCTCAGGGCTGAGGAAACATAAAGAAAACATGACTCCTGCCCTCCTGGGACTTCCAATCTAGTGGGAAACCTACTGATTCAGACCTGAATATATTACACACAGAGTCCTAAACTAGTTGTGTGAACAAAGATGTGGAAATGCTTCCCAGTGGTGGGAGATGGTCAGAATTCATCATGAAACACATCATCACAGATGAAATGGGTACCCATTGTACTGCAACTTCGTGACAGATTCAGCCATATTTCATTTTTACATAAGTACACTTCCGCATACAACTCATGATATTTTATTTGGATTTTTAAAAAAACCTTGCAATAAATGCCTTTGCCTTTTTTCTCTTGCTTCTGATTTAAAAGCTCTTGGTTTTGCACATATCACCGGTCAGTTGTGTGCCTCCCTTGGGTTCCAACTGGGATCTAAACAGGCCCAGCTGGTGTGGCTCAGTGGCTAAGCATCTACCTATGAACCAGGAGGTGACAGTTCGATTCCTGGTCAGGGCACATGCCCAGGTTGCAGGTTCAATCCCCAGTGTGGAGCATGCAGGAGGCAGCCAATCAATGACTCTTTCTCATCATTGATGTTTCTATCTCTCTCTCCCTCTTCTTCCTCTCTGAAATCAATAAAAATATATTTAAAATAATAATAATAATAATAATTAATAGCCACCAGGAAATAACACTAACATTCTTAAACATTGCCATCCTGTGGCCACATGAATATATAACAGGAAATGGCCACACTGCCACCATGTAAAGGGGTAAGTCAAGCACGTTTGCAATCACTCACCATCCTCTTCCCACTCTACATCCCGTCCCCAGATGACTGCTTGCAACTGTAAAGACAAATTCCTGACTTGGAATAGTTGCTCCTCAAAAAGCCAAAGTGTCCTGCAATAGAGGACTGGATAAAGAAGATGTGGTACATATACACAATGGAGTACTACACGGCCATAAGAAAGGATGAAATAGCGTCATTTACAACAACATGGATGGACCTTGAGAACATTGAAATAAGTGAAATAAGCGAAGTGAAATAAGTCAGAGAGAAAAAGCTAAGAACTATACAATTTCACTCATATGTGGAATATAAAACTGAAACTTATGAACACAAACAGCAGTGTGGTGGTTGGCAGAGGGAGGGGGTGGGGGGGGAGAAAAGGGTCCAAATATGAGATGACAGGAGAAGATTTGACTTTGGGTGGTAGGCATATGGCCCTATGTACAGATTTTGTAAATTAGTGATCCACACATGAAACCTATATGTTCATGATGACTAATGTCACCCCAATAAAATTTAATTTAAAAAAAAGCAAGCAGGTCTGCAAGCAAGAATGTCAGGAGGAAGACCTACCTAGCAATGCAAAGTCTCTGCTTCTTGGGGTGTGATGTGTCTCAGGAGGGTAGGTTTGGGGCCACCCTTTCAGAAAACCCTGGTCTTGAAGAAGGTAGTAGGAGCATGTTTACAGAGGCTGCCCTTTTTTCCAGGATGGAGTCGTTGCCTTGTGTTTGAATAAGACTACTAGGAACAACACTACAGATTTTCAAACATCCCCCTGAAGCCTCGACACTTGGTAGCCCTCTGTGAGGCGCTGACAGCACTGATCACACCTTCGGGAATGGCGAAGAACACTGGCCAATGGTGCTAGCAGGGGAGGGAGGGCATAGGCCTGAGCCTAGTTCTTCATGAATGTGCTGAGTCGTCACTGAGGGTGCCTGGAATCGTGCCCAGGCAGCCACGCATGAAGAGAAGAATGGACCCCACGCTTTGTCAGGGTACTTGACCTGCTCCTGGACACTTGACAGGTAAGGATACCCACCTGAGTCATTATGTTCCTGTCGGCACTGTCCTGGTCTGGTTTAGGTAGACGGGTCAATCCAACTGTCTTACGTCTGTGACAGGCTCAGGTTTCTTTGCCTTGAAGAGTCATTTCACCCACTCACAGAATGGAAAAATCGGTCAGGACCTGTCTGCTTGGTCATCTTTGCGGTTCATTGCACAAGGTCATGGGCACACGATGCTGTTGGGCTGCAGATTGGTGGGATTAACCAGTGAAGGACAAGGAGAAATAGCCTATCTCTATGCCAACCTCTTCACTTGTGATAACACAAATAGCTTACTTTTCATTGTGCTCTTTAACCTATGTGCTCCTGAGAGAAAGATATTAATTTTTTGTATGGGAAATTGAGACTCAAATCATTTACATTAACTAGAATGAGGGAATGGAGAGACGTTTTGTAATTTTAAAGCATATGTCTTTTTCTAACCTTGAGTAAAAGTAGCTAGTAAGAGTACAATGAAAACTGATCACCTTGGATCTAACAGAGATTTGGAGTAAGAGTTATGCCATGATTAGAATTCCAACATCCATTTGGTGAAATAACACATCTGATGGATATCTACAGAGTACACTGTGCAGACTCTAAAATTGTTGGGGTTTGTGATCTAAACAGATGTCTTCAACTCAGGTCAGTCGTGTGACCAAGCATTGCATGCATTGTGACAGTTCATTGCTACAGCACCACAGCAGGAGAGGAAATTACTCCAGGCCTGGTAACCAGGGGCAAGTGGGAAGAGGGAAATTTGAAATGATCCTCAAAGCACCCAAAATATTTTGATAAGCAGAGCCAAGAGTGGGGGAGAGGCATCCCATACAGAAGGAATGACTTGAGTATACACTTCCCAAAACAGGAAAGTATATTTGAAGAAAAAACATGTGGTTTGGTTTTAATAAATGAATCTGGGAGGTAAAGTTGGCTGAATAGTTTGGGGCAATCTGCAAACCAGGGTATCAGTCAGGGTTCAATCAGAAGCTAGAGCACTATGCTGGTACCAATAGAAAGAATGTAATAAGAGGAGTTAGTTACAAAGGTGTTGGGATTTAGTAACTAGTATAAAGGTAACTAGAGGATGGTGACGCCCTCTTGGAATTAGAACCAAGAAGCTGCTACCACCCAGTGGGCAGGAGCCTGAGAACCGGGGGCTGCCCTCAAGGGTGCTTGATGCCCAGGAGAGGTCACCCAGGAAGAACTGGATGCATGGAGAGGGGGTCTGTCTGGTGAGAGCCAGACCACAGGGCGGGCACAGTCATGGAGAGAGACACTGCCTGAGCTGGGGCGGAGGAGGAACCCTGCCCGCTTCCCCCTGCCCTCCAGTCTCTCATCAGCGCGCTGGCCAAACCCAGCCAGGAGCCAGTTGACAAAGGAGAGGAGCCTTGGAAACACAATTTGCAGGGGAAGGGCAGGAATGGATCGGGGAGCAATCGAGCAAGTAATGACACAGCTGGGTTATAGGGTTGGGCTGTATTCAATAAGCAATGAGGGGCCACACCTGGTGTTTTCGAAGGAGAATGTAGCGATCACAGCATTGGAGGGTGACGATAAGACCTGCTTATTGGCTATTTCAGTTATAGCAAGTGTGATATCCTGAAGAATGATCCACAAATGTTCCTAAGGCCTGATCCTCGGAACCTGAGGATGTTACCTGACGTGGCCAAGGGAGTTGGCAGATGTGATTACACTGAGGACCTTGAGATGGGGAGCTTACCCAGGTGGGCCCAATAATCACAGAGCCCTGATAAGAGGGACGAAAGAGGAATCAGAGCCAGGAGGAAGCAATCTGATAACAGAGCAGAGGTGGATTCGTGCACTTTGAGGACAGAGGAAGGGGCTACAGGCCGACAAGTTCAGGCAGCCTCTAGAACAGGGGTCCTCAAACTTTTTAAACAGGGGGCCAGTTCACTGACCCTCAGACCGTTGGAGGGCCGGACTATAGTTTAAAAAAAAACTATGAACAAATTCCTATGCACACTGCACATATCTTATTTTGAAGTAAAAAAACAAAACAGGAACAAATACAATATTTGTATTTGCATGTGGCCCACGGGCCGTAGTTTGAGGACCCCTGCTCTAGAAGCTGCAAAAGGCAAGAAAACAGATTCTCCTTTAGGGCTTCGGGAAGGAGCCAGCCTTGCCAATAACTTGACTTTAGTCCATTGGAACTTCTGGCCTCAAGGCACGAGGCTAGTAGTAATTTGTCACAGCAGCCACAGTACCTTTAAGATAAAAGGGACCAAAAGAATAGATTATAGAGGCTCCATGTTCCTAGATGTAGTTTCCAGGCCCCACAGACCAGAAATACTCTTTTGATCCAATGTAAATGCTCTGAAAATGTAGGCTACCCACCAGCTCCCAGACACACAGTGATGCAAGTCCCCTGCAGGCAAGTGTGTCTGTTTTACTCCACTCTGGCTGCAAGGTCTGCAGAGTGTACGTCACACGTGCAGCACTAGGGTGACCCTCCTCTTAAAATGGC
>NW_005871055.1:5753608-5804636 GCF_000147115.1 Myotis lucifugus
CTTTTTCTCTTGGCTTCTGGGCCTTCATGCTCCCCAGTTTCCCTGGAGCTCACTGGCTGCTCTGTGTGAGCCTCCTCTTCTGGTTCCTCCATCTCTCCCTACCTCCCAATGTTGGAGTACCCAGAGCTACCCTTTGTCTTCTCTTCTCAGCCAGCTCTCGCTCCCTTGGCGAGCTCAGTCTAGTAGATTTAAATATATACAAGTGCTGCTGAGTCCTGAATTTACACCCCCAGCCCAGACATTTCTCCCCTGAACTTCATCCCGGTTCAGATTTATCTACTTACTGGATGTCTTCACGCATGTGCCTAACAGACATTGCAAAGGTCAGATCCAAACCTGAACTACACCCTCCCTCCCGGTGAAACTGCATTGCCTTCTCCGTCTCTGATACCGGCCACTCCAGGTCCAGTTGTTCAGCCCACACCGTCGCTCTCACAAGTCTCACATTTTTCTTCTCAAACCCCACATCTAATCCATCAACAAATTCTTTCTTCTTTCCTAAAATATATCCAAATCTGATCACTCCCAAGCACCACCACCCCAACCCCCCAACCCTCTCCTCGCCACTCCTATCCCTACTATCCGACTTGGAGCCATTATCATCTCTAGCTCAGATTGTTGCAAAAATCTTCCCTTGGGTCGCTCTGCTTCTGCCTGAGCTCCCTGCAGTCTATTCCCAATACATGATCCTGTAAAAACTGAAGTCAGATGACACTCCTCAGCTGAAAATCCTCCCACTGACAGAGCTCTAAGCACAGAGCCAAGCAAGAAGCATTTGGGAGGAGAAGATCCATTGTCACCAGTCCTTCCGTTAGGGCACTCGGGGGCTGGTGCGTTGTCTGGCACAGGATGTTTGAGTCAGAGTTCCCCGACGGGGAGAACCCATTCAGAGGGGTCGGATGGGAGGGAGGCGCTTCCAGGTCCGGAGGGCAGGTGTCCCTAGATCTGGAGAAAGTCCAAGGCAGAGTGACAGTGCACATGTGGCTTTTCCAAGAGAGGGATGCCATCACTGAGAGAGCTCCTCTGGGGGTTGGGGTGAGTGGGCCCCATCCTCTCTCCACCTGCTCTGACTATGGACCCCTTAGTCAGGAATAGAGCCAGGTAGAAAAAGACTCCTGACTGCTAAAATTCAAGCCTATGTTTAAAAAAAATCAGTGTTTACATTAACATAGATTTTGCTGGTGGCTGGTAGAGAGAGCTCCTTATTAAGCTGAAATGGAATATTCTGGTTCCAGGGTCCTGACTATAACCTTTAACAAAGCTGGCTGGACTCGGCAGTACCGCTGTTTCTGAAGAAAGACGCTCATCAATATTCAGGACTCGTCAATGTAGGCAAAACGCTTGGGATTTCCCCAGAAAACACATAATTTTAAAAATTTAAATGCCAAAAGCAGTCTCCAGATTTAAACGGCCAAGTTACACAAAATGGGAAAGAATTCAACTTAACACATCTGTGGTGAAGCCTAGCACTGCACTGTGAAGAGTGTGTGAAGTGGGAGACATTCTCTGGCCTCCACACTTCCCTCGCGCTCCCTCCCCTCACCAGCGCGCATTTCCCCATCCCCAGGGATAACCTCATTACTGGGGAGCCACTTTGCTGCAAATACCATTTAAACAGCCTCTATTAGGGGGAAAGGAGCGAACATCCTTCAGCACTTCCCAATTCTGTACAAGGGCACTGCTTATCCATTATCAGATTTTAACCTCACAGCCTACTTACCATTTTTCTAAAGGAGAGGTTCAGAGAAGCTGAGTAATTTGCTCAAGGTCACCCAGCCATTGTGTAGTAGAGCAAGATTCCAACAGGGCTGTCTGATGTCAAAAGCTTTTTTTCTTTCCACTAAACCACCCCTTTTAGATTCTAAACAGCAATGGGATTTTTGGCAATTAACAGAAGCTATAAAAGATTTTTCTGAGACTTTTTTTTTTTAACCTGAGGTCCCTCATTTAATTTTATAAACATTCTAGAAAGTCAATGATGGAAAAATAGACTCCCAAATTTTTCTTCAGTGCAGTTTTCTCCTCTGAACGTCAAACTGTAGATCTGATTTGACACCTCCACTTGGATGTCTGATAGATCACCCCAGTGTAAGCTGTCCAGACCTGTCTCCTGGTCACCCTCAAAGCCATCACTCCATGGGCTTCCACACTCAGTGAATGGCAACTCCAGCTTCCAGCTCCTCCAGCCATACATTCAGCTGTCATCCATGACTCTTCTCTTGCTCACTCCTTACATCCACCTATCAGCAAATCACGTCAGCTCTATTTCCAAAATGCATCCAGGATCCAACCACTTCTCACCACCCCACTGCCACCACCCTCCTCTCACCTGAATGATTATTTTAGAGCTCCAGCTGGCCAACCTTGCCTTTACTCTCCCACAGCCTTCTCAACACAGCAGCCAGAGGGATTTTTGTGGAAGTGGAAGTTTTCTTTCCCATCTTACTCCAAATAAGTGCCAAAGCCTCACCCTGCCATGCCCCCCACCAAACAAGGCCCCCCTCCCCAGACCCTGTGCTCTGGCCCCTCCTGCCCACCTCCTGCCTTTCTTTGATCTTCTCCCACAGCCAGAAGGAATACAAATAGCATTGAACATTGAACAGTTTTCACATTTCCCCTCAATTTGAGTTTACTTCTCTGTGTGTGCTGAGTGACTATCAATACCACAGCATAAGTGAAACAGAACTGGGCAAGTGAGAAGAGACGGGGCGTGGAAGTCCTGCTGGGTGAGGGAGTTAGTATAATGAATGGACCAAGGCGTGGAGTTGATTAGAGGCAGACCCTTTTAGACCCGGGCAAGAGGGCTCCTGGGCCCTGCGCCTTAGGAGGACCCTCTCCGACCCGCTTCTGGTCATGCCCTTCCCCATGAGGTGAGAAGTCTGCAGGACCAAGGGAATGAGCCCACCTGGAGCCGACTATTAAATTAGGTTCCAAGTACCCAGGACCTTGGAATTCTGCCCATATAGCCCTGAGCCTGCTTCCCAGGCCTGTGGGGGCCTCTCCCCTGAGTTCACCCTCCTGAAGATGCACCCCACTGCCAGTGTGCAGACTTCTAGAGCCACACGCGTCAGCCTGGAAATATGGGACAGGATGTGCATACTACTTAGGAGGAGGCCTTTCCCAACGTGAGACAGGTCCTGGGGTAGGAAGGAGCCTGGAGTGGAAGGAGTGGAGATGGCTCCGCCCCACGGCCACCTCTGGCACAGAACCCTAAGGGTTCCAGCGCTTCCAGATTCAAACCTGGCCCTCCATGTCACTGTGAAGGGATCACCACCCACCAGGCTTGGTGTCACAGGAAGCTTGTTGGGCACCCCCAGGTGGTCCATCCATAGTGTTCTCCAATTGAGCATAAACAATCTCACAAAACACCAGCAGCAGAAAAGGCCATTTGTGACTGTGATGGCGCAAGAGCAAACAAGACCTCTCCATACTCATATCTGAGCACAGACCCAAACCAGAATGTTAGCCATGTGCTCCTATCCTGGCTAATACCAGTGACTACTAACTACTTCTTTACCAATCACAGTGTTAGCCCTAGTTCAAGATAGGACTACCCCCGCTTCCTGAAAGCACCCATTTAATCCTAAGCAGTCATTCCTTCTTGAATCGCCTCCAGAATCACCCATCATAAGCCTGAATCCTCTAACCTGTCCCTCGAGTCCCCATGGAGTGTGGCCTCTCCCCCATTGCAATGAGTTAATCCACCCAACTTTTGTTCCTCTTCAGGTGTTCCTAGTGGTCTTTGTGGGAACAGCACTGAGAGGAGATATTTGTCAAGGTAGGAGGACAGGACATAGTTTACTTAACAGTTCATAAGCTTGCTTTATAACGCTTACACATTAGATATGCGGTAGGCGGCCTCCATTTGGTCTCTCAGCCAGCCCCTTACAAATGTCCAGCAGGCCTGGCTCTAAGGCAGGACTTGTGAGGGTACCCCTGGAGAGCAGAGCCACGTCCCCAGAGATGCACTCAGGAAAGCTCACCTGGAGAAAACAGTTTCTGAGGCTGTGAAAACAGGACAAAACGGACACAGGCAGATACATTGGGGATAGTGCTCCAGGGTCCAGGGAAAATTTTCAGAAGGTCAAGTACAATAAGGTTACAACAACTGACCCTAATATGTGCCCATTTGGAGATGGCCAGTGAGGACAGCAGACACTGCATGAGAGTGAGCTCATAGAGTGCTGGGGTTACTGCTGCCGACGAAGGGGCCAGGTGTCCTGAGGGGCCTACCACAGAAAGCTCTTCAGCAGCTGGGTGAAGGCCCACACCTGGAATGAATGCTAGGTCGCAGCTGTAGCTTCCGGAAGATGCCCAAGTGTCTATAAGAAGTATTTACTTTTGTTCTGTGTCCCTTTGTGTGCTATCCCATTGTTCTGAAACTTAAAAAGCAGGATATATTTTTTTTTCTTTTTTCTTAAGCAGGAGCTAAGGGCAAGGGTAGCCCTAAAATGAGAACCTCAAGTTATTTCTTCAAGTGTAAGTATGAAATTATTTCCTGGGCTTAAATAGGAAAACTCACCTAGATAGCTTTTAATTGGATAGGAATTGAAAATATTTCACCCACTCTAAAATGTATTTTTAGTATTTTTAAAAATATCTTACAATTTTATTTGTCAATTATAGCTCACTAGGCTGAAAAATAAGATAAATTAAATTGAAAAATAAGTTTCCACTTTAAAGGTATTTTTTAAATTCAGCAATATAGTCCATGTATGAATTATTTACACTTGCCAGTGAAAAATATTGCATCACATGGTTTGCAATGTTTCACTGTTTTAATAAACACAAATAAAATCTCCAGTGGTCACGGAAAAATAAGGATGATTTTCTGCCTGGGTGACTAAATGTCCAGCACTTTTTTTTAAAGATATTTTTATTGATTTCAGAGAGGAAGGGAGAGGGAGAGATAGAAGCATCAATGATGAGAGAGACTCATTGATCAGCTGCCTCCTGCACTCCCCCTACTGGGGATCGAGCCCACAACCCAGGCATGTGCCCTTTACTGGAATCAAACGCAGGACCCTTCAATCCACAGGCCGACTCTCTATCCACTGAGCCAAACCAGCTAGGGCCTTCCAGCACTTTTTAATCACTTTACACATAATAACTTCCTTTATTACTCACCCAAACCTGTGAGGCAGGTACTACTATCACCCCATTTTACAGATGAGGAAACTGAGTCATGAAGGGATCAAGGTAATGGCTCAAGTTCATACCCCCAAAAAATGATGGAACTGGATTTGAACCTCTCGGGCATGAATTCTTCACTACTGGCCTGGACTAGAGTTGGGAGGGGGGTGTTGAAGGACGGGATGAGGTTAACCATGAGGAGTAGAAGAAGGGAATTTTTGCAGAGGGAACAGCAGGGGCAAAGGCAGGAATAAGCTTGGCCAGTTGGAGGAATGGAAAGGAGACCCGTGGGGCTGGAGCAGAGTGACATGGGGCAGCAGTGGGGTGTGAGGTGGGAGATGACAGCAGGGGCTGCACGGTGCAGGGCCTTAGGGAGCCACTAAAGGTTCTCAGCAAGGAATAATGACTCTAATTTCCTCTCTCCTGTTGTGCAGCTTCTGGAATCAGTCAGGGCTTCTTTGGGTGTAAATGACAGAAGCAGGAGGTGGATCTCACACAGGATGAGAGGTCCAGGCATCCTGGCTGCCCACCACAGCTGTGTGGCCTGAGGTAGACTGTTTTGCATTTTTATGCTTCCAGTGTCATATCTGCACCATGAGAATAATGATAGTAACTATCTCAGAGAGTTGTTGGAAGATTTAAATGGGTTAATATATGCACATGGTTAGAATAAGGGTCTGGCCAGTGGTAAGGGCTACATAATGTCTTTATCATTATCTTCATTATCACAACAAATATGGACTCACATAACAGGACAGCTTCAGGTGAGGTTTGATCTAGGTGCTCACATGCCATCACTAAGTGCTGGGGTCCAATCCCAGCGGGTCCAGAGGTCCCCAAAGGTGTGGACGGAGTCGGCAAAGAAGGAATGACACGAAGACAGCCTTCAGTTGATCAGCAGCCTAGTCAGGACCTATAGCCAGGATCTCCAGCCAAAGTTCTGGTAGGAGTTCTGGTTAGGAACTGATGAGGATCTGATGTTTATTGTCTTGTTACATCCGTATTTATACCAGCCGATTTTAATCCTGTCAATTTCTATTACAAAGGTTAGGGCGTTTCTTATCTCCATTCCAGGGAGTAAAGATTATGTAGCTTAACTACCCGCCTGGCACTTAATTAAGGGATTGTATCCACCCCCTAACCTCAGGGGAAAATCCCCACCTGGGGAAACAACCTTTCTCGGAGAGGTGACCTTGCTTAAAACACATGGCGCTAAAGAGAGCAAACATATTAAGAACAATATGCTATATATGCCAGGTCCCTTGAAACATATGCTGTGCAGATGTTTCTTTCCTGCAACGACTGTGTCAAGCAGCAAGGATGGACCGGCTCCCGGCAACTAAGGCTGGGAAGTTTCTGGGTGGGCCTGGAGCACTGAACCGGCCTCTTCCTTCAGGGAAGACCCAGGGAGAAACATCAGGGAGACCACAGTTGTTTTCCACTTTCTCCACTCCCGCTTTTGGCTCTTCTTCAGTGAAAACCTGATCTGGGCGGCCTGCAGTGCTGGGGCCCAGGCTCTGAAAAGGCTCACAGTGCACACACAGGCCCCCAGGCAGGCAGGCAGGCAGGCAGTGCATGCCCAGCCCCACACCAACCACAAAAAAGGAGGGCCTTGTTTGCACCTACAAGGGCCAGAGGAGACTGGCTGCCAAGGGGCACCTCCATGAGGGTCCCTAAAAGGCCACAGGCAGAATCCAGGGGCGTCCTGCAGAAGCTGAGAGCTGCTTCCACCCCACCCCACCCCCATGTGTTTCATGCGACTAAGGAGACAGCCTCTGTCAGGGGAGAGTTAGGCTGAGGACGGAACCCAGAGAGCAAAACTTCTGAAACTGTCAGGAGTTTCTTGCCCACCAGGTTCACACTTTGGGATTCTGCTCTGAGTGCTGTGAGGCCCTGACAGACAGGGTCAGGCCAAGGAGGAGGTTTGGTGGTTGGGCAGGGATTCCAAGGGGAGCAAGGCACCCATTCTGCTGGCGCAGCAGCGCTCCTGGGTTTACTGCAGCCCAGCACACACCAGGGCTACGGGGAGACCACTCACAGTGCCCCCTGTCACCCCGCTGCTCCCCCCTGCCTGCCTGCCTGCTCTCAGCCCTGGGCCCTGGGCCTCGCAGCTTAGGGCGCCTGTGCAGTGCCCAGCGGATGCTCCTGGTATGTTTGTTTGTTTGTTTGTTTGCTGATGAAGTGTTGATACTTTGAGATGCAATACTTGTTCCAAAGTTTGACCGTAGGTAGGTTTTTAAAAAATGAAAAGAAAAGTAACAATTGATGTATGCCTATCATGAGTCCAAAACCCTGATAGTTGGCTTATATAAATGATCTCATTGAAGGAAAGAGACAAAAATGGATGGCTGAGGAATTGAACATTGAAAGCATCCTAGATTTGTATCTTTGGGTCCTGCCCTTAGCAGATCCTTGCACTTGAAACACTTGAAAGTAATTACCAAGGTCCAGTAGCCAGCCATTGCATCAACATTCTAAATAGAAGCTATTTGAATGAGTCAACTTGAATGATTCCCATAGCAGGAAGCTCACAACTTACCTCATCTGAAAGCCTATCTTATTTTTTCCTTACTTAAAAAAAAATCAGAACTACAGAAAATTTGAAAATAGAGTACAATGAGTACTCTTCACCTCGATTAGCCACTTGTCAAGTACTCTTCACCTTGATTAGCTAAATTTGGCTTTTCTCTCTTTCTTAACATACATTCACACACTCTTTTTTTTGCTAAATTACTGAGACTAAGTCATGTGGACCCTGACACTTCATCCTAAATACCTCAGTATGTGTCTCCTAAAAATAAAAATGTCTATATAACCCAGCACTATTACCACACACATCTAAGAAATTATTAATCAAATTATCTAATAGCCTCTATTTAAAATTCTGCAATTGCCCTAAAAATACTTTTCCTTGTTTTTTCTCTCCACCCCGCCCCCCGCCCCAATCTAGGATCTTATCAAGGTTCATGTATCCCATTGTTCGTATATCTCCTCCCCTCTATCCTATTTTCAGCACCTCTGATTCTCAGTAAATTTCTCCCAGCATTCAGCCAACATCACCTCCTTGTACATTCCACCTCTTGGCATTCTCCAGTGGTTCTTAGTAAGTTTCTAACAACTTATCTGCAAATCTGAGTGTAATCTGCTTTCTGTGATAAGATTTTTTAAAAATAGAGGTCAATACCTAGTTCATTGTAGACTTGCCTATGTCTACAGGTACTAAGAATGTCCTATAGCAAAGGACTAGAGCCAATGGCCTCATCCAGGTTTCATCCAGACAACAGATATGCATTTATTCTGCTCAGTGTGTGTGTACCCATGCTTGTGTGTGTTTAATATGAATTCATTGCTGGAATTTAAACATATTTTTTTAAGATCTGGGTTTCTGGTTCTTCTTTAAAAATGAAATAAGAAGAATTGGTAACTCAGGCCCCATATTCCCCAAAAGCAACAATTGGCTAAAATTAAGTAGCAGCTGCTGCCTTCATATGGGTCTGGGTCCTCCATTTGCATAGTCCACACGCTGGATAGTGTCTCCTAGTGTCAGTTCTCATTTTTTCATTGTGACGTTACTGTTCCTTGTCTTACCCCTGGTCGCATGTTCTCATTCACACTACCTGCCTGGTCTCAGCCGGCATTTGTATACCCTATGCCCTGTGCCACTTTACAACATTCCAAGCACCTTTACACCACCAATTCATTCTTAAACCAATCCTACCCCACTTTCTTGAGGAGGAGGCCAAGGTCAGTACCTACAGTGTAGTGAAACGATAATTCACTGAGATGTATGAATCTGGGGGACAGGGAAATATGTCCCCCACTTGTGATGTGGAGGAAAATGTTCTTTCAGAGGCAGTTTCAGAGGCATGGGGAATCTAATAGGGCAGCTATTTTAAGTGATGTTACATCACTTTCATTAAAGTTATTGTTGATAGACTTGAATGGGTCCTTCAGCTGGTTGCCATGGAAACCATAAACTAGTGAAGGCTGTCTGGTAGCCTGGGTAAAGTGAATTTAAAAGAAAAAAACTTTTGAAAATACCTAACTAAAGAATTTCTGGAATGAGAAGGATAGATTATTCAAGGTGCTTATGAATTCCATCTGAGAAGCACATGCTAATCAGAAATCATGACTGAAGGCTGAGGCCAAGCAAATGAACCCTCATTCCTTCCTGTTTAGCTCAAATGCCTACTTGAAACTGAAATGAGGACCTCACAGCTCAGGACTCGGGTCTTCCTAGGCTAAGTTATTGCAAAGAGATAAAGGAGCTTTTGTCCTCATCTTAGCTAAACACGATCTAGTTACAGGCTCCTCTCCCAGGATTCTTCCCCCTGCTATATGGAACATCTGCTTATGTAAAAATATAACCAACAAAGATTCACAAAGACTGTCTTGTCTATTGAGGTGGAACAGAGATTGCAGGCCTCACCCCCAAACTCAACTTGGCTTACATGTTCTTACGTAGATAATTAACTCTCCAATTAAACTCAGGCCTGGGAAGCAGGGCTACAAAGTCCTCTGAAAGGCTGGAGCCAGAAGCAAATGGACATGGCTTAGCAGTCGGAGAACAGAGTGTTCCAGGACAGTCAAATATAGAAGCTTTCAGGGCCAAGGAATTCATCGAAACTCCCAAGTGAATTTTTTACAATTTAGACAAGTTTTAGGATAAAGATTTTATAACTAACTTATTTTTAGGTAAACCTCCCTCCTTTCAGAAGGAAAGGTTTCCCTAGCTGGTGACTCTAACAGGAAGTCAAACTCTGTACAGAGTTCCAGTAATGGTGAGTGAAAGAGAGTGTATTTCTCAAGTACAGCCTCCAAGATTGATTCAGGTATGCAGTTGATATGCTATATTAAAAATAGTAACGAATCTTCATAGTAATCACCACGGCAGAAAAGATCTTTGTTAGAAGTGACAGCTCAGAGAGACCCTTGAGAAATCAATGCAGGAGGATTAGACCGGGCCGCCTGGGTACAGAGGAAATCCTGGCACCTGGGCACATCGCCAGCCATGGGGTCTTCTCATCCACTACACAGCTTTATAGAAAGCAGATGAAGTGATGCTGTAGTTCTTTTACTTTACATTTCTATAAATGAAAACATGTAAAGAAAATAAAATGATCATATCATGGCATTCCTATAAATCTTCAATCTGGATTATCTCTTGCTTGGGCTACAGCTATGTGCAGTGGTAGACCTTTAATTTCATCTCCAGAACAACATTTTGTAAAGATTTCCCTTTATTTGCCATCGGGATAATAAAAAAGACCTAGGAGCTAGACATCCAAAAATATCTATTCTAATCCACTTCTCTGCCAGGAACTGGGCAAGCTGTGATCTATAGCTCAGCACTTATCCATTCTGTGCTCCAGGTTCTTCGTCCGACACATGCAAATAATAAAGCATAGCCTGTCCATCATTATGAGGATGTTTAGAGAATCTGAGGTTGATAAATATTTAGAGCTGGAACTATAGAGGTCTTCTGTCCCACCCTCATGTTATGGAGAGGACAATGAGGCCCCACAGATTGAGTGACCACCCAAGGTGCAGCTAGAGAGAGTGCCACGTGGCACCCAGAACCCAGGCTTTCTCCTGTGCTCTTTGCCCCAGGCCACGTTCTTCACTCATAGAATGAAAAGTCCCTATATAATGGGTCAAAGATGGCTTCTGTGTATCGGTCTCTAGGTGGCTTATTTTTTTGTTTGTTTGCTTTAACTAATGATTTTTAGAGAGAAAGGAAGGGAGAGGGAGAGAGAAACATTGATGTGAGAGCTCAACATCGTTTGGCTACCTCCTGCACAACCCCTACTGGGAATCAAGCCTACAACCTAGGCATGTGCCCTGACTGGGAATAAAACCCACAACTTTCAGTGCACGGGATGACGCCCAACCAACTGAGCCACACTGGCCAGGGCATAGGTGGTTTATATTTTCATTTGCTCAAAAGCCCACTGGCACCAAACTCAAATTTTAAACATCTAGTAATTTTATTTTTTTAATTAAATCTTTATTGTTCAGATTATTACCATTGTTCCTCTTTCCCCCCCCCCCCATAGCTCCCCTCCACCCGGTTCCCACCCCACCCTCTGCCCTTACCCCCCCCCCACTGTCTTCATCCATAGGTGTACAATTTTTGTCCAGTCTCTTCCCGCACCCCCCCACACCCTTTTCCCCCTGAGAATTGTCAGTCCACTCCCTTTCTATGCCCCTGATTCTATTATATTCACCAGTTTATTCTGTTCATCAGATTTTTTATTCACTTGATTTTTAGATTCACTTGTTGATAGATATGTATTTGTTGTTCATAATTTTTATCTTTACCTTTTTCTTCTTCCTCCTCTTCTTAAAGAATACCTTTCAGCATTTCATATAATACTGGTTTGGTGGTGAACTCCTTTAGCTTTTTCTTATCTGTGAAGCTCTTTATCTGACCTTCAATTCTGAATGATAGCTTTGCTGGGCAAAGTAATCTTGGTTGTAGGTTCTTGCTATTCATCACGTTGAATATTTCTTGACACTCCTTTCTGGCCTGCAAAGTTTCTGTTGAGAAATCAGCTGACAGTCGTATGGGTACTGCCTTGTAGGTAACTGACTGTTTTTCTCTTGCTGCTTTTAAGATTCTCTCTTTGTCTTTTGCTCTTGGCATTTTAATTATGATGTGTCTTGGTGTGGTCCTCTTTGGATTCCTTTTGTTTGGGGTTCTCTGCGCTTCCTGGACTTGTAAGTCTATTTCTTTCACCAGGCAGGGGAAGTTTTCTGTCATTATTTCTTCAAATAGGTTTTCAATATCTTGCTCTCTCTCTCTTCTTCTGGCACCCCCATAATTCGGATGTTGGTACGCTTGAAGTTGTCCCAGAGGCTCCATACACTATCTTCATATTTTTGGATTCTTTTTTCTTTTTGCTTTTTCAGTTGGGTGTTTTTTGCTTCTTTGTATTTCAAATCTTTGACTTGATTCTTGGGATCCTCCAGTCTACTGTTGTATCTCTGTATAATATTCTTTATTTCAGTCAGTGTATGCTTAATTTCTAGTTTTTGTGTTTTTATTTTCATATCCTCGAGGGTCTCAGTAGATTTATCGAGGATATCACTAAATTTATTAGCGGTTTCTAGAAAATTCTTGAAAAACCTTATAAGCGTGGTTTTGAACTCTATATCCAGTAGTTTGCTTTCCTCCATTTCTGTCATTTGTGACCTGTTTCTTTGTCTCCGCATTTTGGCTGCTTCCCTGTGTTGATAGAATGGCTTTGTGTGCTAGGTGTCCTATAGGGCCCAGTGGCTCAGCCTCCCCAATTACCTGAGGTGGACACTCTTGGTGCACCCCTTTGTGGGCTTTGTGCAGTCTTGTTGTAGTTAAGCTTTGATTATTGTTGGTATCACTGGGAGGAATTGACCTCCAGGCCAATTGGCTGTGAGAATCAGCTGTGTCTACGGTGGGAGAACTTCTGTGCTGGAGACACCCTTCTGGGGCAAGACTTGCTTCAGTGAGGCTTTGGTACTCTCTGAGTCTGCCCCCTGAGTGTGTCCCTTATGGATCTGAGGAGTTGTAATCTGGATGGTCCCACTCTGACCACTGGGTACACTGGCTCTTGGATCTCTAAGGAGGTGCTAATTTAGCCTCTGCCTGAGGCTCCCCAGCAGGAGCTATGGAGAGATCTGCAGGTTCCTCTTCTTTGTTTGGGGTTTGGAGGTGCCCAGATGAGGCCCAGCTGTGAAGCAATGCAAGCTGCTGTGGGACCTTGGGCCTTCTTTTGGGTGTTCTGGGTCTCTCTGACCCAGCTGCAGTTTGTTAGGTAATTTTAGATTGCAAAGGGCCAGGCCATTCATATGCAAAAGCCTCTGCGCACAGCTTGGGTGGGGCAGGGTCTCAGGGAATCAACAGGGCGGACCAAACAGCTATGGCTGATCCTCAGTCCTGCCCTAAGAAGCCCCGGGTCTCAGTGTCCGGCAGTAATCACTGCAAGCACCTCTGAGAGAAAGCCGCCCTTGAGTTCCGTCCAATGCCAGACAGTCCAGTTTCTCCCCGTATGAGTCTGGGTCCCCAGAGACTCACCCGGAACTGGAGTTCAGAGCAGTCAGGAGTTTGTGTCTCCCTCCTGATTGAAAATGACAACCACGTCCTCAGTTGCCAGCCCTTTCCGAGTACACCTTCATACCTCTGCACTTTACTTCCATACCGCACCTCCTCTGAGTCTCAGTGTGCTTTTCTCTTTCCTTCTAGTTGTAGAATTTCCGCTCAGCCAGCCTTCCTGTGGTTCTGGATGATGTCCGTTTTGTCTTGTAGTTGTAGTTTTGAAGTGGTTGTGTGAGGCAGCAATTTCAGGCATTTACCTATGCTGCCATCTTGGTTTCCTCTCAACATCTAGTAATTTTAAAAAATAGCCAAAGAAGCAGATTTTCAGCCATTTAGAGCCTATCTATTTTGCATACCCCTCAAAACCTCACCCAGCAACTGTTGACCATTGATAAGCTAGAGCCTTATAGTTACAAAACCTCAAGCTACCACTGCCCTTCACAGCTTGTGACCCAGAGACTCCTAAGCCACATTGCTGAGCCCTGCTCTAATCCCCCTTTCTCCCAGGAGTCCCCTTGCCCTCATCCCCTCTGGATGTTGGCTTCCTAGAGCATCTGGATGGTCTCATGTGAGTGACTTCCCTTCTCCTGCAACCCTGTGCAAGCATGGCCCAGTAAAGCTAGTTGTGTGTTACTGTTTGTCATGGTCATAGCTTTCTCCTTGATCAACTCCAAATCCCTCAAACCTCCTTCAAAAGATGCAAGTGTCACGAAGATATTTGGTGCCACCACTAAGACTAAGGATGAGGGGAAAATGGACCCCAAATGCCCATTTACTGACACCCTGTGGGTCTTCTTAATACCGTACAGCAAGTGACATTAATACTTCTGGGTCTTTGCCATCTATATATATAAAAGGCTAAGTGACCGGCTGACCGGCCAGTAGGTATGATGTGCACTGACCACCAGGGGGCGGATGCTCAATGCAAGAGCTGCCAAGCTGTGGTGACTTGGCAGCGGCAGTTCTCAGGTGATGCACCCCGGAACCAGAGAGCAGGAGCCCGATTCCAGGGTGCGTCGCCTGAGAACCACCCTTTCACAATCCGGGACCCCTCGGGGGATGTCAGAGAGTTGGTTTCAGCCCAATCCCTACAGGCCAGGCTGAGGGACTCCACCTGCCAGAGGGACCCCACCCACTCCAAATATGCCCTTTGAGCTACAGCACTGCCCCAGATGTGGCCAGCCAGGGAGGGACCCTAGAAGGTTGGCTCCAGGGTGTGTCTGGCCCATCTTGCCCAGTCCTGCCCCGCTGGCCACCTTCTAATTAATTTCCTTTCAATGTGTATGAATCTGTGCACCGGGGCACTAGTATGAGAATAAGCCCTGAAAACTTGAAAAAAGAGGAGCCAAATCAAATTTTACCCTTCTTTTAGTTCATTCACAGAAGAGATTAAGAAAAAGATCATATAACAAATTGGTCCCTGCAGCCACAAAGCAAATGCTTGACTCCTTTGGTGTACATCTGGAGCAACAGGGACAATGCAAAAGTCACCCAAGATGTGGCTGTAACCCAAGGGCAAAACCACTTTAGAAAATAAATAACACTGAATGTTTTATTATTTTAAAAGTTCCAAAATCTGAATTCTGCCCCTCAAAATCTAAATGCACTTTTCAAACAGTGTAATCACACGAAACTGTTCAGCTGCCTTAAATATTACTGACAAAGTGGAGAAACTATTGAAACCACACTGCTCGAAAGCCTGAGCTAGTTGAACTCTTCTTTCAACTATAGGGGAAAGGCCATATTATGTTTAAAAATTACTGGTTTGATGAAATCCAAGAAAGAAGTATTTTGAGTATGTTTTCTGGTTTGGGCAAATAAATGGTTGCCTTTTCTCCACCGCTACCCCTCAAAAAAATCTAAGCTCTAAATTCAACTCAATTTTCTTGGTTTGGAAGCACTACATTTTGGAGAAATATTAACACTTTCACCCTGTGTACTTTTGCCAAAACTAGTGATAGTTGACATGGCTTGATCAACTATACACCAGGCACTGCACTGAAGACTTTAAATATATTGACACATGTAATCTTCATGACAAACCTAATAAGATAGGTATTATTATTATTATTATTATTATTTTACAAATGTGGAAACTGAGGCATAGGATACTATAGTAACTTGCTCAAGATCAGGCACCTTCTAAATCAATTCATTTTGACTCTGGACTTACCCTGCCCAATACACTTATGGTTACTGAGCACTTAAAATATGGCTAGTTTGCATTGAGATGTGTAAGTGTAAAAATACATACTATATTTTAATGACCTAATATAAAGAAAAGAATGTAAAATATCCCAATAGTTTTTAAAATGTTGACTACATGTTGAAATAATATTTTAGATACTCTGGATAAAATTTTATTAAAATTAGTTTGACCTGTTTTTGCATTTTTTAATGTGGCTAGTAGAAAACTTAACATTCTATGTGTGGCCCCCACTTGTGGCTCACATTATACCTCTATCAGACCACGCTGCTCTAAAGCCTGAACTCTTCACCATTTTGTTTTACCCTCCAAAGAAAAGAGTTTATACTACCGGCACTTCTCACTTTATTACACTTTGCTTTATTGAGCTTCACAGATGTTTCATTTTTTACAAACTGAAGGCAAGACCCTCCGCCAGCAAAGAGATTACGACTCTCTTTATTGTAATACCCACTTTATTTCAGTGGTCTGGAACTACTAGTAAACCTGCAATATCTCCAAGGTATGCCAGGATTCACATTAATGAAAAAGCGTGATCTTCTATCATTGCAAGATGAATTATATTTTGTGTGTATGTGAGGAAACCAAGGAATAAAATAGTTGAGACCCAAAGTCAAACATTAACCCTGAAACAATCTTCAAAGAGCACTGAGAACCAAAGATTACACACTCTACTCTCAGCTTTACTTGCTTGACCTGCTTTCCAACCTGGACTGAGGCCACAGAGTTCAAGAAATTTTAATGACTGTCTGAGGTTTAATGTCTAATCAAAGCCAAACGTGGCCTTTGCTTGTGGTTTCTGCTCCTGCTTTCTGCCCGTTGTGTTATACGTGAATGAAAGAACACAACAAAGTTGGGGAAAGTGCCCGTCTGTGTGGCTTTTTGCCAAGGGTCGTGAGTTGGTTTTCATGGCAGTAATACTTCAATTATTAATGATAATCATTGGGTTTCCACTTTCAAGGAAAATGTATAAAACACATAATCCTAAGCAAATTCATTGCATGTCAGAAGCACTCCCTAAGAAAGCTTAAGCTATTCATAGGCTCTGATTGCAGCTCAGATGCTAGATTGGTTCAGAGCTGAGGCTGGATTTTCATATTTTCCTCTAAAAAGTCCCTTAGCAGAAAATATTTCCTGAAATGGGAGCAACTCCACAGGTGCCACCTAGGAGAACAGGACTTGGCAATTAAAACTAAAGATGTTCTTGTACTTTCTGCTGCGCTCCAGGTCCAGCCCAGCCTCCATCCGGCTATGAACATTTGACGTCTGTGCTTATTTACTTAGTTCCCTGGAGCACATGGTGGCTTTTCTCTGTCACTGCATTCACCTATGAGAGCTCTATTTAAAGAGTCTTCATACTATTCTGAACATTTACATTTGAGCCAAGCCCTCAGCGCGACACGTCAACACTCCCTCTCCTACTTTTCCTCAACATCTCTCTCTCCTTGGTCCTCTGATTAATTCTTCTTTCTTTACAAACATTTGAAGGAAGAGGCTATGACACTGAAAACTTTCCTGGGGTGGTGGTAGTACTGGCCCTACACTCTGCACCCCCTTCTTAGTGGGGATTAAGTGTTCCTCCCCTGTGTCCCAACACTGGGCAGCTGTCCCTGAGTCATTCAAGATCAACCAATGACACTCCAGCAGGCTGAGGTGGGGAGAACAGAGGCCTCATGCATTTTATTCATAGGACTGTGTGTACTTATATAACCTCTCTATATAGATAGGCCTAAATATTACCTTTCACAATTCCTCATTGTTTAACCTTATCCTTCTGGATTTATTATATGTTTGATGTTCTTAATGGGCAGCATTCCATGTGACATGGTGGAAGGTGTACGATAACATGAAGGTTCATATTCTAATCACTGTCCTGCTGCTAACTAGCTGTGTAGCTTTGGACATGTCATTAAATTTCTCTGAGCCCATTCCTCAATGAAGTGAAAGGTTGAATTAAATAATATCTTTCAGTGTTCTACAATTCTATGGTCCATGACTTTGTAGATCATCTCTAGTTATTGGTATCCATTTCTTTTAAGTCATTATTTCCTGTCACTCTGTTTCCTTGGAGATTTGTGATTGCTCTATGAGAAGCAAACTAAACAGGTCCCCTGATGAAGTGATTAAGATAAATCCATCAAGATAAATCCAGTCAAGATGGTAAAGTAGGAAAATACTGTGCTCACCTCCTCCCACAATCACATCAAAATTATAACTAATTGTAATTTTGCTTAAAGATTCACTTGCTCAAAGATTCACTCGCTCATAGCTCCAGCACTGGGGCAGCAACTCAAAAAGCACCAGAGATATACTGGGAGGAAATGGATTCTCTGGCTTTAGGGTGAGGGCTAGAGGGGCAGAGATCAGGGCAGCTCACTCTGGGGACAGAAGTGCTTACAGTCATTGCTCCTTTCTTGAGCCCTCCTTCTACCCAGCTAACAGGTGCAGGCGGGTACAAATCTGAATGCTTCATATCTGGACAACACTGTTCACACACCTTGGTGATTCCTTGAGACCCTGCCCCACCCAACTTTTGGGTCTACCCAAGCTACTTCCGGTGGCATCTCCATACACATGGCCTGCCTTGGCTCATGTTGCAGACTTTCCTAAAATTTCTCAAAGGTTCACAAACCCCAAACAAATTACATCTGTCCTCTGCATTCTCAATAACTCTTGCTAAACGGCCCAAATTCAGCACCAGTGGCAACAATCCTTGCTTCAGAGCTTAGCCTCTTCCAGATGCCTTGAAGTCCAGTATAGGTGGCAACCATCTACAGATCACACTGTGGCTCTTACCAGGTGGCCCCTGGTCTAACAGGAGCTTCAGCTGATATTGGTCTGTACCAGAGCCCCTCCCAAGAGACCCCAACAACACATGCAGTGGTCAGCATCACCCAACAAGCTCTGCAAACAACACACCCAAAGGGAGACTCAGAAGGCACCAGAGCCCCACTAAAGCAAATCCTGTTCCTTGGAGTCAACCCCTGTACCACCAGCTGTATTCATGGCCATTTCTCACAACCAGTCAGCCTGAGGATCAATCCTTCCTACTGACATTGCAATAGCAATCGAGGCTCAACTACAAGGGCAGGGCATATGCAACTCACACAAGGGACACCCCTGGAGCACCTAGCTCAGGTAACCAGAGAGACTATGCCACTAGGCCCCACAAAAAACCTACTACATAAGGCCACTCTGCCAAGACCAGTAGACATAGCCAATCTAGCTAATGCATATAAACAAATACAGAGAGTCAGCCAAAATAGGAAGACAAAGAAAAATGTCCCAAAATAAAAAACTGAATAGAAAAGAAAAAGAGCTAAAAAAAAAAAAAAGAATGGAGACAAACTGTCTGCCAGATGCAAAGATCAAAACTGATTATAAGTATGCTCAATGAACTTAGGGGAAGAGCAGCTGAACATAGTGAGAACTTCCATAAAGAGATAGGAAATTAAAAAATGGAGATATAAAACATTAAAACATGAAATAAAGAATACATTAGAGAGACTCAAGATTGATGTCAATGAAGCAGAAGATCAAATCAGCAATTTGGAAGACAAGGTAGCTTAAAACACCCTATCAGAACACTAAAAAAAAGGGGGGGGGCAGTAGTTTAAAAATGAGAATAGTTTAAGGAATCACTGGGACAACATCAAGCATACTAGCATTATCATTGTAGAGGTACCAGAAGAAGAGCAAGAGCAAGGATTGAAAACCTATTTGAATAAAAATGATGGAAAACTTCCTAACCTGGCAAAGCAAATAGACATTCAAGTCAAGGAAGTACAGAGAGTCCCAAACAAGATGAACCCAAAGAGGCCCATACTAAGGTACATCCTAATTAAAATGCAAAAGTCTAATGATAGAGAATCTTAAGAGCAGCAAGAGAAAAGTAGTTAGTTACCTACAAGGGAGTTCCCATAAGACTGTCACTGATTTTACAAATGAAATTGCAAGCTAGAAGAGATTGACACAAATATTAAAAGTGATAAAAAGCAAGAACCTACACCCCATAATACTCTACCCAGCAAGGCTCTCATTTAGAATCAAAGAACAGATAAAGAGCTTCCCAGACAAGAAAAAGCAAAAGGAATTTATCACCCCAAAACCACTATTACAAAAAATGTTTAGAAGAAAAAAAGAAAGCAGCCATAGGTGACCTCTGAAAATGGTTCTCTATTCACTAGAACCAGAAAACCCCACAACATCATGCAAATCAAGAGGCTCAAATCTTCGTGTTCACTTTAAGAACACTCGTGAAACTGCTCAGGCCATCAAGGGTATGCATATTCGAAAAGCCACCAAGTATCTGAAGGATGTCACTTTACAGAAGCAATGTGTGCCATTCCGTCGTTACAACGGTGGAGTTGGTAGGTGTGCCCAGGCAAAACAGTGGGGCTGGGCACAGGGTCGGTGGCCCAAAAAGAGTGCTGAATTTTTGCTGCACGTGCTTAAAAATGCCAAGAGCACTGCTGAACTTAAGTTTTAGATGTAGATTCTCTGGTCATTGAGCACATCCAGGTGAACAAAGTTCCCAAGATGCGGTGTGGAACCTACAGAGCTCATGGGCGGATTACCCCATACATGAGCTCTCCCTGCCACACTGAGATGATCCTTACTGAAAAAGAGCAGATTGTTCCAATCTAACCTTACACCTAAAGCAGTGGTTCTCAACCTTGGCTGCACATTAGCATCACCTGAGAATCTTTTTAAAATCCTGATTTCTGGGCCTTATCCTCCGGAAATTCTGTTTCTTTGTTACTAATGTTGTGGCCCCACTAATATGCAGCCAAGGTTGAGAACCACTGACCTAAAGGAACTATAAAAAGAACAATAAAAGAACCAGAAGAGGAGGTTGCACAGAAGAAAAAGATATCTCAGAAGAAACTGAAGAAACAAAAACATAGCCCAGGAGTAAATTCAGCATAAAATAAATCTAAATAAAAGTTTAAAAAAAGAAGAAAAAAACAAGATAAAAAATAAGAATAAAATAATTTCAATAACTACATACCTATCAATAATTAGTTTAAATGTAAATGGATAAAGTGTTCTAATCAAAACACATAAGGTGTCTGAATGAATAAAAAAACAAGACTTATACAAATGCTGCTAAAAGAGACCACTTCAGATCAAAAGACACACAGACTGAAAGTAAAGGGATAGGAAAAGATATTTCATGAATATGGAAACAAAATAAAAGTGAGGGTAGCAAAACCTATTTATATAAGAAAAATAGACTTTACAACAAAGGCTATAACAAGACACAAAGAAGTACATTTCATAATGATGAAGAGATCAATCCATCAAAAGGATATAACCCTTGTAAACATTTATGTACCCAACATAGGAGCACCTAAATATATAAAGCAAATATTGATGAACATACTGGTAAAGAGAGAGATCGACAGTAATATAGTCCTAGTAGGGAATGTTAACACACCATTGGCAACAACAGATAGAATTTACAAACAGAAAATCAACAAGGAAACAGCAGCCTTAAATGACACAGATAGATTTAATTGATATTTTTAGAGCATTTCACCACAAAAGAGTAGAATATACATTCTTTTCAAGTGCACATGGAATATTTTCTAGGATAGACTATATGCCAGGTCACAAAACAAGTCTCAAATTTTAGAAGACTGAAATCATATCAAGTAGCTTTTCCAACCACAATGATATAGAGCCAAAAATCAAGTACAAGAAGAAAAGTGAAAAACACAAACACATGGAGAGTAAACAACATGCTACTAAGCAATGAATGGGTAAACAATGAGATCAAAGTGGAAATCAAAGATACCCTGAGACAAATGAAAATGAAAATACAACAACCCAAAACCTACAGGACAACCAAAGCAGTTCTAAAAAAGAAACTCAGCAATATAGGCCTACTTCAAGAAACAAGAAAAGTCTCAAACAATCTAACCTTACACCCAAAGGAACTATAAAAAGAACAATTTAAAAAATCCCAAAGTGAATAGAAGGAAGGAAATAGTATAGATCAAAGTGGAAATAAAATAGAGTCAAATAAAATAAAAAAAGATCAATGTAACCAAGAACTGGTTCTTTGAAAAGATAAACAAGATTGATAAACCTTTAGTCAGACTTATCAAGAAAAAAAGAGAGAGCACTTAAATAAATAAAATCAGAAAAGAAAGAGAAGTGAAAACTGACACCTCAGAAATACAAAGGATTATATGACAATACTACAAACAATTAAATACCAACAAATTAGACAACCTGGAATAAATGGATAAATTCCTAGCAATATATAATCTTTTAAGACTAAATCAAGAAGAAACAGTAAATCTGAACAGACTAATTACAACTAATGAAATTTAAGAAGCAATTTTAAAAACTCCCCAAAAACAGAAGTCCTGGATTAGATGCTTCACAGGTGAATTTTACCAAACAGCCAAAGAAAAACTAACACCTATCCTTCTCAAACTATTCAAAAAAATTCAAGAGCATGAAAGACTCTCAAGCTCATTTTATGAGGCCAGCATTACCCTGATTCCAAAATTAAAGACATTACCAAAAAATTTATAAGCCAATGTCCCTGATGAACAAATACAAAAATATTAAACAAAATATGAGTAAACTGATTCAGCAGTACATTAAAAAGAATACACAGCATAATTTCCCTGGCTAATGTAGCTCAGTTGGTTGGAGCATCGTCCTTTACACCTAAGGGTCATGGGTTCGATTTCCGTCAGGGCATGTACCCAGGTTGCAGGTTCAATTCCTGGTTGGGACCTGAATATCAGGAGGCAACTGATTGATGTTTTCTCTCACATTGATGTTTCTCTCTCTCCCTCTCCCTTCCTCTCTCATTAAAATCAATAAAAAAACAACAACACACAACATATCCTCAGGTGAGAATTTAAAAAAAAAGAACATACACCATAATAGAGTGGAATTTACTCCTGGGATACAAGTTCAGTTTAAAATTCTCAAATCATTTAATGTGATACACCACATAAACAAAATGAAGGATAAAAATAATATGATCATATCAATGAATACAGGTAAAAGCATTTAACAAAATCCAACACCCACTTATGAAAAAAAAAAAAACAACTCTCAAAAGTAGGGAATAAAGGGAACATAACTCAATGCAATAAAGGCCATAAATGGCAAACCAACAGCTAACATCATACTCAGTGGGGAAAAGCTAAAAGTATTTTCCTTAAGATCAAAAACAATACAAAAATGTCCACTTTCACTACTCTTACTCAACATAGTATTGGAAGTCTTAACCACAGCAATCAGGCAAAAAAAGAGAAATACAGGCATCCAAATTGGAAAAGAAGAAGTAAAACTGTCATTATTTGCTGATGACATGATACTATATGTAGACAATCCTAAAGACTCCACCAAAAAACTATGAGAATGGACAAATGAATTCAATAAAGTAGCAGGATAC
Source organism: Myotis lucifugus (assembly GCF_000147115.1). Lineage (NCBI taxonomy): Eukaryota > Metazoa > Chordata > Mammalia > Chiroptera > Vespertilionidae > Myotis > Myotis lucifugus. Next base: position 5,776,448 of record NW_005871055.1, read on the forward strand.
AAAATTAATATCCAGAAATTGGTTGTGTCTTTATACACCAATAATGAACTATTAGGGAGAAAATATAACAAAATAGTATCATTTACAATAACCTCCAAAAAAAGCAAACTAGGAATAACTTTAACCAAGAAGGTAAAAGAATTAACATCATTAAAATGTCCATACTACCCAAAGCCATCTGCAGATTCAGTGCAATCTCTATCAAAATACCAATGGCATTTTTCACCAAACTAGAACAAATAATCCTAAAATTTATATAGAACCACAAAGGACCCTAAATAGCCATAACAATTTGTGAGAGAAAAACAAAGCTGGATGTAGGGAGCGGCTCTAGGGTTAAGCCTCGGGCTGTCCTATGGCAGGGCCACAAACAAGTCCCAGCCTGCAGGGCAGAGCTCTCCTAGCATAATTAAACTTGACCTTGTAGCCCTCCCTAATTCCTTCGTAAGTAGGGCTGTGGGAGGTGCACCAAGTGTTGCCAAAACAAGAACCTTTGTATACATGTTAATCCACCCTTGTTTTAATCATACTGTATAAAATAAACATGCTGTATCGGCTCTGGGTCACTGTCTCTCCATCAGAGGACAGCTGTCCCACCCAGCCCCAGATTTTTCCTTCTATCTCTGTGTCTGTCTCTTTCTTTCATTTTCTCAATCCCCAGCCGCCCCTACTCAAGAACCGGACCACTCTCTAACCGCGCTGAACGTGGAAAAGAGAAAAATATTTATAGCTGGAGGTATCATGTCACCTGAGATCAAACTATACTACAAGAGTATGGTAATCAAAGCAGCATGGTACTGGCATTAAAACAGACACATAGACTAATGGAATAGAATGGAGAACCCAGAAATAAACCCACAGAGTCATTAGACATTTATATACCTTATGAAGTGATTATCCTGCTAATTCTGTACCCATCTGAAACTAAACATAGTTATTACAATATTATTGACTACTAGAGGCCTGGTTCATAAAAATTCATGCGGGGGGGGGGGGGGGAGTCCCTCAGCCCAGCCTGTGTCCTCTCGCAGTTTGGGACCCCTCGGGAGATGTCCACCTGCCAGCTTAAGCTAGCAGTCAGACATTCCTCTGGCAGCCCAGGAGCCCTCGGGGGATGTCCAACTGATGGCTTAGGTCCACTCTCCACGGGGAGTGGGCATAAGCCACAGTCGGACATTCTTAGTGCTGCCACAGAGGCAGGAGAGATTCCCACCACTGTCGCTGTGCTCACAGCCATCAGCCTAGCTTGTGGCTGAGCAGAGCTCCCCCTGTGGGAGTGCACTGACTACCAGGAGGCAGCTCCTGCGTTAAATGTCTGCCCCCTGGTGGTCAGTGCTCATCATAGAGACCGGTTGTTCTGCCGTTAGGGTCAATTTGCATATTACCATTTTATTATATAGGATGCTAGAGGCCTGGTGCACAAAATTCATGCAAGAGTAGGCCTTCCTTCCCCCAACTGCTGGTACCAGCTTCCCTCTGGCACCCAGGACCTGGGCTTGCTTCTCTCCAGCCGCTGGCAGGCACTGGGGACCTGGGGTGGTTTCCCTTCGGCCGCCTGCAGGCACCCGGGACCAGGGCTGACTTCCCTCCAGCCACCAGCAGGCATCTGGGACCCGGGCTGACTTCCCTCCAGCCGCCCACAGGCACCTGGGACCTGGGCTTCCCTCTAGCCCCAACTTCGTCTGGAATGATGTCCGGTCTAATTAGCATACTACCCTTGTATTATTATAGGCTAGAGGCCCAGTGCATGAAAATTCATGCACTGGGGGGGGGGGGGGGTCCCTCAGCCCGGCCTGCCCCCTCTCACAGTCTGGGAGCCCTAAGGGGTGGGAGGCGACCTGGCGATCAGGGGAAGGCTACACCCCATCACACCTCTGCTGCTGCCACCTCGGCTGGCCCTGGTTACCTGAGCCTCGGGCAGCCCTGGGCGGCTGGGGGGCTGAGGGGACTGAGGGACTCCAGAGGCAGGCGCCACGGCGCGGCTGAGGGGACTGGGCGCTGCCATCTTGTGGCTGTGGACGCTGCCATCTTTGAGTGCGTGGCAGTCAATTAGCCTATTCCCTCCTTATTGGCTGTGGGTGCTGCCATCTTTGCGACAGTGTGAGGGTCAATTAGCATATTCCCTCTTTATTAGATAGGATTCTCTATACGGCACTTTACATCCCCAAGACTATTTTTATACCTGGAAATGTGTACTTCTTGATTCCTTCACCTTTTTCACCCACTCCCCGAACCCCTTTCTGGGGACTGTCAATTTGCTCTCTATATCTATTGGTTTGTTTCTGTTTTGTTTGTTCCAAAAACAACCTCTTTCATGATAGGCTTTCTCTCTCCTTCAAAAGCCCATAGCTCAGCACCACCCAAGAGAAACAAATGCAGGTGACATAGGTAATTGAAATTTTTCTAGTACTCATATTAAAGGAAAAAAAACAGATGAAATTAATTCTAATAACACTTCGTTTACTCTAATGTATCCAAAATATGATTATTTTAACATGTAACAAACATTTTCAAATTATCAATGAGTTATTTTACTTTTATTTTTGGTACCAAATTTTCTAAATCCAGAGTGCATGTTACACTTATAGCACATCTCACTTAGGTTCTTAAATTTTCATAGGAAACACTGGATCTGTATTTAATTCTCATAAAGTTTAAAATTGGAAAATTAGATGATTCTTGTGCCCAAATTGTTCTAAATGTACTAAAATGTCTGCCAGTAACTGCACCCAATATTGGTTTTTAAATTTAAACTTAAATTATCCACAATTAAATAACATTGAATGTTTAGCGCCTCGGTCTCACCAGCTGCATTTCCAGTGTTAAGTAGCCTCTTGTGACTAGTGGGACTGCTGTACTGGGCAGCCATAGACAGTGGGCCTCCCAGAGGCCTCCCATTGGCTTTGTTTGGGAAGGTTTTCTAAGTGTGTAGCCTCAGCTACATCACAGAACCCCACAGGGCAGGCCTGAATCTTTCCCTCACTGCTCCTTCCCCAGTGCCTCCCTTGAGCCCCACACATACTAGGCTTGAAATAGTATTTTATGGAAAAATGAAAGAAAAGGTAAATGTACAAGTGATGTTATCTTCTTATGAGGTTATTAACTATTTGAGCATATGTTTTATTCTTTTTAGCATTTCTGATTGTGCCGAGGCCTGTCCACAAAAGATAGCCCACAAGCATTTCTTTCTCACTTAGATGAATTCAGGATGCCGTGGTCACATAAGTTTCATTTGTCATATTACTTTATATTCACACACCCCAGAAGTACATGATACATGATATTAGCTCTTAGGTTTAACTCTTTCCTTTTAGTGCTAAAATCAATTAATTTAGCCATCAGCTGTTGCAGAGCACCAGAGACTTGGTTGGAAAGTTGTAAGGAGGACATTCTGAGAAAAGGGAAGTGTGTGGAAGGCCGCCTGCCCTGTTTATTGGAATTCTGACTTAGGGAAGACTTAGGTGAGTGTGGAAGGAGGTGCCCCTAATAATTTCTTGACCTTTCCTAACAAGCCTGTGCATGTGCAGCCCCTGGGTGTTTACTGGAATCCTTATGCTTAATCCCTGGATGCCCTTGCCTAGAGGACAATGCAAACACATGTGTCCTCCCAAGATTACTCACCTACTGATTGTATATAAAGATAAACTTTATCTCAAACTGCTGTTACAATAAAAGGCTAACGAGGCAGGCAATCCAGGTTGCTTGGTCCCTTGAGCCAGGCAACCCCTTAGCCCTCTCTTTCACAGTGAAACTGTAGGCGTAATCTGTTCATCCGTCTGCAGGAAAGCCTTTCCTTCCTAAGCAGTGCCCTCCGTGCGGAATTCTGACAGATTCCCTCCTTTTTCCCTCTGTCCCTCACTTGCACGTTCATCGCTATTCACTGAATTAAACACTTGACTTCTAAAGAGATACAGGGACTCTATAAAAACTTTAAACAGGATCATTAAAAAAAAGAAGAAGAAAGAAAAGAGACTCAGAAAGAAGAGGACAATGGTAGACGAAGTACAGAGGCCAGCTGCTAGCAATCCCCGCTGGAGCACAGCCCACACAGGAGGGTGACACCAGCGCAGCAAGTCGCCCATTTCCAGGTGTGGAACGTTACCTGGACATCAGTACCTTGGGAGGCAAGTCTTGTTTCTATGACAGAGGAATTTCTATAAAAAAATAAGCTGGATTCTTATCAGATTTCTCATCAAAATATGGACTCAGTCTCATCACTTCTTGGAAAAACTCATGACCCGGCAAGGTGAGGTCAATGAAGCTGAGACCGGTGCAGATGCAGAGTCCTTGACCTTTATCATGGAACATGAGCACTGGCCTCATGTCTGCTTCTAAGGACGTCGTTCTGAAGATGCCTGAGGAGCTCTGGGGTTAGGAATCTGCGAGTTTATAATCCTTACCAATGGCTTTCACTTTCTCATTGAACACCCCAAGGAAAGGTTATCAGCGCTTCCAACAAGATGGAATTAATGTGATTTTTTGGCTCATATCCCATTTACCTCACCCTGCAAGCCCTCCATATGCCACTGGTGAGTGAGTAAGCCTTGCACTCAGTGTATTTCCTGCCACTTACCCTAATTAAGTCCTTGTGATAGATGTCAAGATGCCAGTTGAAATCCTCCTATGACACATCCCCTTTGTCACTGCTCTGGTCCAGTGGCTCCTCTCTACAAATCTATTTATCCAACAGTGCCTGACACCTGATTAGTAGAGAGAGGGAAGATCCACCCAGATCCGCACAGTACAGCAACACTTGGCCTGGATTTGTCATGATTCCAATATAATTGGAGGCAGTGGTTCACTCAGGCCTTCCTTCTTTGTTTCTTGCTTTTTTGTTATTTTCAAATGTATTTGGGGCTATTAATATTTTGTCTTGAAAAAATTACAAGAATATGCAAGGTAGCAATTTTAAATGAAACCTCACTTTTAAGTTCAAAATGTTCTGCCCAAATTGGAATTTCCTGTCAAGTTTCCTCTCTGGAATATTTTTCCTTATAGTTGCATGATTTTCAAGTGATGTTATACTTAGTACTGGTTCCCAGAATGTCTAAGACAATAGACATTTTACCAAACAAAGTTACATAACTAAATGAATAATTGCACTAAGGGAATCATGGCAGTGGAACAGATATGATTCAGCAGTAGCCTTTCTCATTAGATGAAGGATAATATTAGATGGACTTTCTGTAGGGCAAGGTTAAAAGACCCAATTAGTCAGTACTCTTTAGGATGCAAATGTCAGAAACCCAACTCGAACTACTAAAGCAAATGGCTGTGTATTTCCTTATGTAACTGGGATATTTATGAATGGGTATGGATTTCAGGCAGGGCTGGATCCAGGCACTGAAACAAGGCTGTCAGGACTCTTATACTCATGATCTTCATGTCTCAGGTTGGCTTTCCTCTTAATTTAAAAAAATTTTATTCTCTCCTGTTGCAGCAGGCTTCTTGCAATAGTTAGGAGGACATGGTTATTGCTTTTCTAGATCACATGCTCCTGGCTTAGAAATCCTAATGGGGAGAGAATATTTCTTTCTATATGTAAATAAATCAGTCTCTCAGAAGAATTCTCATTGGCCCTGACTTTGTCACATACTAGTACACTCCTCTGCATAATCATTCTTTTTCATGACAATGGGGTACTACAATTAGCTGGAATGGATCACACATGCAAATCTGTGGTGGGAGGTGGGGGGCGGGGGGAGAGTAGTTATTAATCAGAAAGAAAATGGGGAGAAAATACACCAGTGGCTGCACTGAGAGATGGCTTGGAGAAGTAGCAATTACTTTCCCAAATGTTCTTTTTAAATGTATTTACTAAGCATTTATGTTGTGCTAGATAGTGAACAAACAGATTAAGATGCCTACTTTCACCCAGACAGCATGGCTCAGTGGTTGAGCATCAATCTTTGAAACCAGGAGGTCCAAGTTCAATTCCCAGTCAGGGCACATGCCTGGGTTTTGGCTCAATCCCCAGTAGGGGGCATGCAGGAGGCAGCTAATCAATGATTCTCTCTCATCACTGATGTTTCTATCTCTCTCTCCCTCTCCCTTCCTCTCTGAAATTAATAAAAATATGTGGGGGGGGGGGGGGGAAGATGCCTGCTATCATGTAGTTTATATTCTATTACAATAATCTTCACCAAGATTAAAAAGATATAAGAACTAAATGTAAAGTGACTCTTGATGGGATCCTGAACTTCAAAAAAACTATAAAGGACATTTTAGAGATAATTGAGGAAATTTGAACATGGAGTGTATATTCGATGAGTATCGCATCCTTGTTAAATAATTTCTGGAATATGTTTTATAGTTGTGGGAGAATATTCTTGCTCTTGAGATACATACCAAAGTAGTTAGAGCTAAAGGGTCATGATGCCTGCAACTAATTCTCAAATGGCTCAGCAAAAATATAAAATGTGCATGTGTGTGTGTGAATGTCCTTTATCAGCAAGTCATCCCTAAACCACCTCAAAAAAATATACGATCCAAGTGATAGCATTAGATTTTTTAGCACCCTCCTGATCAAAACTGAAAGGGCGAGGGCTAGGCCCTCCACCTTGCCCCAGGGTAAGGGCTACGCCCTCCACCTTGCCCCAGGGTAAGGGCTACGCCCTCCACCTTGCCCCAGGGTAAGTGCTCCATCTTACCTTGGCCACGTGCTTGGCAAGGAGCTTCTTCCCGGAAGTCTAAGCCTCTGCTAGCCACACCCAGGAACAAGACACAGACTTGTGCCTGGCCAATCGGCAGAGCACAGTCCTTTCTCCTCCCCTTCCTCCAACTCCCCCTATATAACCCGTCTCCACACAGAGTTATCTCTCTCTCTGCTTCCTGTCGCTGCGTCGGCAAGGTGGGGGAGCCGAGCTAGCTCAAATAAAGACTCTTATGCTTTTGCATCGGACTGGCTGGCTCCCTGATGTGGTTTCTTGGGGATCCTGAAATCTGGGCATAACAAAAACCTACATAGAAGCCAGTTGGTGTTGTTCAGTGGTTGAGCGTTGACCAGGAACCAGGAGATAACCGTTTGATTCCTGGTCAGAGCACATGCCCGGTTTGGGGCTCGATTTCCAATAAGAGGCATGTGCAGGAGTCAGCCAATCAATGTTTCTCATCAATGTTCTATCTCTCTATCCCTTTCCTTTCCTCTCTCTAAAATCAATAAAAATATATTGGGTGGGGGGGACCTACATAGAAATTCTAGGATGCCCAGTCTCCATTACTGTGGGAATTTAGTGACATAAAGTTACTTTGATCAAATTTAATCCTGGTAGTTATCAGAAAGGGCTTCCACAGCTGGTTATACAATATCCCTGCCTCAAAACTAGGTAGGGGACAGGGCACCATGCAGGAGACGCTCTTCATTCCAGAGCATCTACACTGGGTTTTAAACATTATCAATCCATGAAACAAGTCACATTTTCTTCCTTGGGCAACATCTCTTATCTTACTAAACCCGAAGAGGACACAATACCTCTGCACTAGTTTCCTATTGCAGTGTGGTAATTCACATTACACACAGGTTTATTCTCTCACAGTCTGGAGGGCAGAAGTCTAAAAGCAAGGTGTTGCCAGAACTGCATTTCCTCTGGAGGCAGCAGAAGCTTCTTCCATTGCTAGATACCGCCTGCCTGCGTTCCTTGCTCGTGGCCCCTTCCTCACTCTGACCTCTTGCTTCCCTCATCAAGGCTCCAGCTATTCTCTCTGATCTGCCTTCTTCTGATCAGGACATCAGTCTCACTCGGATAATCCAGGATAATCTCTCCATTGCAATCTCCTTAAGAAAACTCCTTAGTTTAAGCACATCTGCAATGTTCGTTTTGCCGTGTCAGGCAACATTCACAGTTCCGGGGATTAAGAACAAGGGCATTTGGGGGTGAAGGTGTTTTTCCGAGCACCACTCCCTTTCTCTCCCTTTTGGACTTTTATACCAAAAGGGAGAGAAAGGGAGGTGAATGATCCAGAGCTCTCTGCTACTGAACGGTGCAAATTTAAATGTTTGGAGAGGAGAGAGGCAGCCCAGAGGACAGGCTTGGAAATGGCTTAGAGATCACTTGTTATTTAAGTGTACCTCACCCCCTGGCTCCCTTACCAGGAGCTGCGTTTCAATCCTCTAAAATACCCTTTCACGGCTTCTTAAAAAACACTTCCTACCTCCAGGGCGGTCCTTTCTTTCTTAAAGCCATGGTCTTCCAGGGTTACCTAGTCTGGGTATTTCCAGCACTATTTTTTTTAATTAAAACTTTATTGTTGAAAGTATTACATACGTCTCCCCAGCACTATTATTATGCCTCTGCCCTTGGGAGACCACACCTGAGATAACCAAGATCGGATTTCCTGCCCAGGTTCACTTTACAACCTGAATAGTCTGACCTTGAGACTGGAGAAAAGACCCCACCCAAGCTCACTCAGGATCCTTTTGACTGATCTTAGCTCCTTATCTCTGTCCCTGAGGCCAGGGCGAGGTCTCAAGCCAGTGTAGTCCCTGGAGGTAATGGACTTTCCAGGAGCTGATTCACCTGTGTACACAGGGAGCCTCGAAGATGGTACAAAACAGGTCTTTGCCTTTCAGGTTACCGTAATCCATTCAGACTGCATCTGCAGGGAGCAATTAGAGGCCCCTTATTTCACTACTCTCCCTCCTTCCCCTCCTCTCCCAAGACCCCCTCTGCTGTCTCAGGCCCCCTTGGTTCCAGTTCCAATCTGGAGGGACAACATCTGATTCTCAAGGTTCCCAGTGCTTCTAGAGGGGCCCCAGGGTCTCTCCGATTCTTCAACATGAAAGACCATGAAGTAAACACATCTCTTTCTCTTAGGTGGGCCAAACTAACAATGTTTTCATCGCTTCACCCTCATGGTTATCCCATTCTTTCTAATTACCTACCAAACCCCACATGGTGTAGAGAAGTTCATGGGGGAAGACCTCTTTGTCTTCCACATTTTTCTGGATCTGTCTATAGCAGCGGTTCTCAACCTGTGAGTCGCGACCCCTTTAAGGGTCGAATGACCCTTTCACGGGGGTCGCCTAAGACCATGGGAAAACACATATATAATTACATATTGTTTTTGTGATTAATCACTATGCTTTAATTATGTTCAATTTGTAACAATGAAAATACATCCTGCATATCAGATATTTACATTATGATTCATAACAGTAGCAAAATTACAGTTATGAAGTAGCAACGAAAATAATTTTATGGTTGGGGATCACCACAACATGAGGAACTGTATTAAAGGGTCGCGGCATTAGGAAGGTTGAGAACCACTGGTCTATAGGCATCAGAGAAATCACTTTGCGTTTGTGAGGTCATTTTCTCAGGGTGGATCATTTAGATAAAATGAGGCCGATCAAGGGAATTTCTTTCTTCTCAAGTATTAACACACCTGTACTCCTCTCTTGGGTAATGTTGAAAGAGAATAATTGTGCATAATCTATGATGTTTCAGTACATTATAAAGAATTTCATTACTTACTCGTTCAACAAATATTTATTGAAATTACTATATGCCAGGTTCCCAATGTTTAGTGGTAAACTACTGTCATGACCCTGGCAGACTAGGGGGATTCTCTCCCATTGGACTATGCAAATAAACATAATCTCCAGTTATTTTTTGCAACACATAAAGGTATCGCGTAGCTAGCCAACAAGCATCAATGACTGCTAAAACCAGTAGGTAACACATTGATTGGGGATTCTGCAAGGATGAGATGAAAGGTCAGGCAAACAACACCTGAACCCTAAGATCAACCTTAATGTCACAAAAAGAGGAAAAACTCCTTCTTGGATTGGTACAATAGGAAGAACACATCACCAAAAGAATTTTGGCCAAAAGAAAAAAAAACCACTTGAATCTAATCAAGCTTCTAAATCTATCTACCAGGTTATAAGAAACACAGAGGTTACAGAATGTTGTTAAATAAAACCTTAAGGATTCAAACAACCAAATCCAGTATGTGGGAAATTCTATAGGATAAAGGACTCACTTTCATCAAGTATCATGAAAAAAATAGGAGGAAAAGATATTTTAAATTAAAATAGACTTACAGGACATATCCCAAGGCTATGTGTAGACCTTGCTTATATCGTGATTTAAACAAACCAATGGTACAAAGACGTTTTGAGACAATTGAAGAAAGTTGAACAAGGACGGCTATTATAATATTAAAGAATTTTTGTTGACTTTGTTGGTGTTTTGATTGTTTTTAAAGTCCTTGTCTGTTATAGAAATATACTGAACTATTACAAATGAGATGATGTGATGCATGAGATTTGCTTTAAAATATTTTAAAATAAAATGTAGGGATGGAGATTGATGAAACAAGAATGGTAGAAGGTTGGAGATTATAATTTTTTTAATTTAAATTCTTTATTGTTTAAAGTATTATACTAGGCTCCTTTTTCCCCCATTGACCTTTCCCTGGCCGCTCCCACCCCCCAGCACAAGCCCTCACCCCACTACTGTCTGTGTCCATTGGTTATGCTCATATGCATGCATAAAAGTCCTTTGGTTGATCTCTTACCCCCTGACCCCCACCTTCCCTCATAGGTTGGACAGTCTGTTCTATGCTTCTATGTCTCTGGTTCTATTTTTGTTCATCAGTTTATGTTGTTCATTATATTCCACAAATGAGTGAGATCATATGATATTTATCTTTCTCTGACTGGCTTATTTCGCTTAGCATAATGCTCTCCAGGTCCATCCATGCTGTTACAAATGGTAAAAGTTCCTTCTTTTTTACAGCAGCATAGTATTCCATTGTGTAGATGTACCATTGTTTTGTAATCCACTCCTCTGCTGATGGGCACTTAGGCTGTTTCCAAATCTTAGCTATTGTAAATTGTGCTGCTATGAACATAGGGGTGCATATATCCTTTCTGATTGGTGTTTCTGATTTCTTGGGATACATTCCTAGAAGTGGGATCACTGGGTCAAATGGGAGTTCCATTTTTAATTTTTTGAGGAAACTCCATACTGTTCTCCACAGTGGCTGAACCAGTCTGCATTCCCACCAGCAGTGCACGAGTGTTCCTTTTTCTCCGCATCCTCTCCAGCACTTGTCCTTTGTTGATTTGTTGATGATAGCCATTCTGACAGGTGTAGGATGGTACCTCATTGTTGTTTTGATTTGCATCTCTTGGATGATTAGTGACTTCGAGCATGTTTTCATATGTCTCTTGGCCTTCTGTATGTCCTCTTTCAAAAAATGTCTATTTAGGTCCTTTGCCCATTTTTTGATTGGATTGTTTACCTTCCTTTTGTTAAGTTTTATGACTTCCCTATAAGTTTTAGAAATTAAACCCTTATTGGAGATAATTTGGCAAATATGTTTTCCCATGCAGTGGGCTTTCTTGTTGTTTTGTTGATGGTTTCTTTTGTGGTGCAGAAGCTTTTTATTTTGATGTAGTCCCATTTGTTTATTTTCTCCAGGTTGGAGATTATTAACCATGGGAGATGGAAACATAGCAATGCAGTATACTATTTTCCTTACTCTCATGTATATTTAAAATGTTTATAACCAAAAATGTTATTTATATTATAAATATAGAAAGAATATATTTTTAAGTATATAAATTATTTTTGTTAATCCTCACCTGAGAATATTTTTCCCATTGATTTTTATAGAGTGGAAGGGAAGGAAGGAGAGAGAAACATCCATGTGAGAGAAACACATCAATTGGTTGCCTCCCGAATGTGTCCTGACCGGGGCTGGAGCAAACCTGCAACCCAGGTACGTGCTCTTGACTGGGAATCGAACCCACAACCCTTTGGTGCTCTGGCCAATGCTCTAATCACTTAGCAACACTATCCAGGGCTAAATATATACAGAGACTAGTGGGGATCTATGTAAATATGTAATATATACATATTAATGTACTGTGGTAGAGATTACCACCTACTCCACATCATTCTGCTTTTCTTTCTCACTATTAGAACCCCTATAATATTGAGGTCAACAATGTCCAACCAAAGATTACATGTCCCAATCTGTGTAGCCACCAAATTTCTAGCCAATGAGATGTAGATATATGCAGAAGTAAAGTGTAGGACTTCTGAGAAAAACTCCTTAAAGGGACCTAACTTAAAGGCATGCTTTTAGCTGTATCTCCCACCTTCTTCCTCCTTAGTTCTGTAACTTGCATGTGATAGCTGGCACCCTAGCAGCTATATTGGACCATATAGTGATGTTGAGAATAGAAGACATGCTAAGATAGTGGAACACAAAAATTAAAAGGATGCCTGGTGACTGCAATACCATCCGTGAATAGCCTACTTCTTAGCATCATTTAGATAAGAGAATATTGCCTTTTTAAGCCACTGTAGTAGAGTCATTGTTACCAAACACAATTTGTCAGCCAAACATCATGCCTACATGATTCAATGACTATACTGGGAAAGAGAGAAAGAGAGACTACTACATGAGAATAGCAAAATGGGACATAATGGGCATAATTTTAATTGGAATGCAGAACAGAGGAGGCCAGGGAAATCTTCTTTGAGGAACTGACATTTATCTCTTCCTTGTTTTTTTGTTTGTGTTATTAAATTTATTAGAGTGAACATGAACATACAGGTTTCAGAGTGGGTTTCTATGTATATTGCACTATGTGCTCACCACCCAAAGCCAAATCTCCTGTCACCATATATTAGGACCCCCTTCTTCCTCCACCCCCTTCCCTCTGGCAACCACCACATTGCTATTTGTAAGGAACTGACATTTAATCTAAAAGATGAGTAAGTGCTAGCCATCAGTATACATTCATCAAATACTAAAAAAGGAGGAATACTATTTTTTAAAAATGCCTGAATAACATCCTGAAATCTGATGGAATGCTATGCTTATCCCAAGGTTAATAAGCATTTGTTGACTGATGAGGGCTGTGGGTAATTAGCAGTGACGAGCTGTTGGTGACAGAAGCTGTGGTAGGTAGCGGTGCCCCTGGCAGCAGTTGGCACTTTTGATGACCTAACTCTAATATATTCATTCTCCCCCTTTACAAGGTGTGGACTTCAGGAGCTCTGCTCCTTCCCGCCCCCCGCCCCCCTGGGAAACCTAACTAATGGGAAGCAAAAGTTCTCTACTAGGATGGAAATATTTATCAAGCCATACCAACTTCCCCACCTCCAGTCCTATCACCCTGAGACAATTCCAGTTGCCTCTTTCCTCTCTAAGACTAAGTATCCCAGGATTACATCTGAGACTCTATAGAAATCAGGCTGAAAACAAGAGTGAAGTACATCCTCAGAGAGCCCAAAACTGGGCCTAGAAGAAGTGTGGGGTCAGGAGTTTTGGGTGGTCATTTGTTCTAAATTTAGGAGTGTTTGCTTCATCAGTAAGATCGGAGATTTAATCCCAGCCATCCTTGCTCAGACATGAATTTGTACAAATCACTTTACCTGCCTGAACCTCAGTATGTTTTCATTTGTATAACAATGGTGAAAATAATGGTGACACCCCTTTAATCCTTAGGAATGAAAATGTAAATTTTCAATTATTCTGATAACTTCTGGAAGGGCATATGGGTGCACTTCATCACAGAAAAATCTTTTAAAGAGCTGATTTTGGACACACATGGAGTCCAGAAAGTGGTGCAAAACCATTATTTTCCCCACCTCTAGCCATACCATGAATGGAAATCTTGGGTTCCCCCTCTCTCTGACCTCCCTCTCCTCCCTCCCACCTCCCCTCCCCCAACCTCATCTAGATCCTCTTTTCTAGATCCTCTCTCCCCAGGACTAGAGCGAAATCTAGAAGAAGTACAGTAAGGCTCTGCCTCCATGGGGTGAAGGCAGTCAGATAGGTCTGCCCTGAGTCTTTGCTGAGCTTCAGATAAGGAGACATAAATATATTTCAGATTCTTCAAATAGTGAATGGAGGCTCTACAAGAAAAACAGTCTCTTCACAGCTTTTCAGACAAATTGTGGCATATTATAGTAACAATCACTGTCTCTTTGCTCTGCTTACCATCAACTCCCTCCCGAAGGAAAGGGACAAGGGAGTCAGAAAGATAGAGGGTAAGGAGGAAAGAAAATTCCATCCACTATAAACATAAATTATCGTAAAACGTCTTAAACTTCAGGACATTTTGTACGACGTGAAGGCAAACACGTGCCAGCTCTATCTTGGGCCCACTTTGAAGGACCTTTGTCTGCATTGGGCTCCCAGATAATCCAGGAAAATCTCTCTGTCTTAAAGTTAGCTGATTAAGAACCTCAATTCCAACCTTAGTTCTAGATTAAAACTCAGAGAAAGTTAACAAAAGTAGGCCTATGCATCAACTAATTCCTAAATTACTTAATATTTCACTCCTAATCCTCTTCAGTACTATAGATTATTTCCTCCTTTTTAAACCATTAATCTTTTGATGAAGAGCTTTTGTTTTCTCAGATGATACTATTAGATGCCTAATTTCAACAATACAGTCTTGTATTTACTTAAAGGACTTAACAATGCCATTAGTTAGCAAACAGTAAAATAAAAAAATCCTCAATGTCCTTCTCATACAACTCTGTATCCTAATCAGTCAACACACACACACACACACACACACACACACACACACGGAAAAATCTGGAATTCTTCAGTGTGCTGGCTGCTCTGGACCAAAAGAGCCTCCACACTCTAGAAGACATGCCTATGATGCTGCCTCCAATTGGAATCATAATGGTATCACATTATTTACTCACACCGCATTCAATTGTGCAAAGCAAATATAGTTATTTTATTTCTTTATAAATCATCAGCTGGCCCTTGAAGATTAGTTGAATCCAGAAACATATTCCAGTGCAATAATTGAAACAATCCTTCTAGTTAAATGCTCAGTCTGTTTAAGCAAAATGCTTAATTTCTCATATTTTTGCCTGAGAACAACCACTCCTAGCTCCGCTCCAAGGTCATTTCTAAAGGACTGAGGTCAAGACCATGACCTCATGGAGGTGAAGTCATCATGCATTTTGCTTCCTGGCTGGTCTCTTCTGTGGAGTGGTTGGCTGGGCTGCTCCCAGGGCTGGGAATGGCTGAGACGTGGGGGCCCTGTGGGGCCTGTGATCAGTGCCCTTGATCACAGCTCTCAAAGGCCTCTGTGTCTAACTGGAGCCTCTGTTAGCCCACCTTTGTAGCAGTTTCCTGTTGCTGCTGCAACTAATTAACAGAGATTCTTTCTTTCAAATTCCTTCCCTTCGTCATACCCCCCAAGCCTGTAGTCTGGCTAGAGACTAACTGAAAACTATTTTAACAATCAAAACTGACCAATTATCTTGTTGTTCTAATGGCTATGTGCCGTCCATCTGAAGCCCCAGAACCCATTGCTTGCTTCATTGGGTGCCAAGCCCCTCAGGTAACAACATTTATGGGCTATGGAAACACATCTGAAAATATTCCTAAAGAGTACCCCAATTGTTCTCATGCAGAAATATGTATGAAATGAAGAGGTAGAAAAGGAGGATTAAGCTAGAGTCCAAACTGAAAAGTAGTTAAAGAAGTTGCTAGCAAAGTCCTGAACTGAAAAGAGAAACTTTCTTTGAATGGTACCTCATTTGGTCTTCACAATAGGCCACAGACATGGGACGGGTGGAGAGGGGGCACTTTTAGTTCCAGACTGTGAGAACAGTTCAGGAGAGAATGTCAGAAACTGTTAGGCCTCTTGCTGCCACTCTTGTTGACACGAATTGTCTAAAACCACAAAACACAACCCATTGCTGAATCATTAAGTTTCTGAATTCATTTGGCTGAATATACTGTGGACTTGGATTTAATAGCAGAGGAGCTTTCCTTTGAGACATAGTGAGATAACAGGGTTTGGTCCATTATTAAAAATCCAATTCAAAGTCCCATCATTCACTGGGCCAAATGACCTTCTATGTAAAGGGCTTTTTAATAGAGTTGGGCACATTTTGATTATGGGAGAACTCGGAGAGTTGGTACAACAGCCTCTACTTAACAGATGCAATAAAGGAGGAAACTTGAGTGCTAAGGGCCAGAGCTAGAAGACAGAGCAGAAAGAATATAAGGACATATACACAGGCTTCCTTTGGAGGAACCGTTTATGGTGGATCACACCCGAAGCTATAGGATGTGAAAGAACTTGGAGACACTCAGTTCAATTTTGTTTTTAAGGAAGAAAAGAACGGAGGCTTCTGAGCCATAACAGCAGGGTGGGGTCAGCTTCCTCAGGCTGGGTTGCTAAGATGTGACTCGGGTCTTGCCAAGGGGAGGTCCCCGGGTGCTCACAAACTATGCCCTCACTGTTTTGTTCCATCTGTGGTCTCTCTAGCACAATGTGGAATCTGTCACACGGAATTGTTTAAACGTTCACTGAGCTTAATGCTGTGGGGATATGCCCATGACATACTGGTAAGGGAGAAACAGCAGCTTGCAGTACAGTCTCTATTATACAATTCTAATCGAGATAAAGCCTGTCCAAATATGCTTTATATATGTGAGTATGCTGTTAGGAGAAAAGACAAAAATCTTAAAGCATAAGGCCCAGGAATGATCTTTTAACTTGTTTTCATCTATTTTCCTTTTCCCCCCCACAATCTACATGTTTTGCTTTTATTTTCCTAAAAATAAAGATTAAGACAAAATATCATGTGAGCCTCTTGCCAGAGAGAACAAAATTTCAATTCTCTCTATCTCCTACGCCTTTAGCATATGATCCTATTTCCAATGAATTAAAACCAAACTATACAGAAGAAAAGAGAGGGGACAAGAATTCTTAGGTGAACTCCCAGGGACTCTAGTAACAAAAGGCTCAGTGCAGCTGAAGAGCTTGGCGGTTCCTGAAAGTCTTGGATCGAATGGGTCACCATTTTGCTGAGAACCTGCTAGTCTCTCTTTGAGGGATAGAGGGCGCTCATCCAGAGCCCTCTGCTGGGTCTGGATGGCCCAGGAGATTTGACCACAGGATGAGGAGGCGGCGACCCTGGGCTGGACTAGTGGGGTCTTTAAGGTACCAGGTGTGAAGCAGGCAGAGTGAAGTCACAGCCTGTGTTTGCCCAGCTCGGCCAGTTCTGTTTGGCAGGTGGGTGTGGAGGACAGAACGTCCACTGCAGCTGTGAGCATAGCAAGCTGGGCCAGGCCCGGGTGGCTCCCACAGCTGTCTCCGCTGGGAGGGCAACACCCTGCCACAGCCAGGCTTTCAGAATGGTGCCCCGCCCCCCCTCCAACTCCAGGTATTACAGTGAAATGAAAAGAGTACAACAGAAGTTCGAATCTGTTACCTCCTAGCTGTACAACCTTTAGCTTCCTGAGCCTGTGTCCTTATATATAAAAATGAAAGGCATACAATGAGGATTTGATTGAGTTGTGAGTTTGAAATGAAAACACACATATTAAAGACATCGTGCATTGTATAGCATTAAATGCAGGTTTGCATAAAGAGATGGGATTTAGCCTTCTGCAGCCTTTTCCCATCATGGCAGGACCTGGGAAACAAGAGTCACAGACTTCAGCCACCCGGACAAAGAAGTCCCTGCCCACCTTTGCCATCTCATCTGCCACCCTCCCCAGTACGTGCTGCCTCCTACAACCCGCCCACTTGTACACACCACCACCCCATCCAATGGTAATGATGGGCTCTAGCAGTTGTGGAGGAAGTTAAAAGGGATAAAGGACACAAAATTGAGTTGTGAGACAACCATCCTGGATTCTCTAAGAGGGCAAGAGGCCAAGAACTCCCCATCCACGTGAGGAGGGAACAAGAGGGTTTGGAAGAGGGCCTGTGAAGATTTGCTCCTGACTCCCTGTCCCCTGAAGAGGAAGAATGGAGGTCGGGCCCACCTTCACCTCAGTTTAAGAGAGCAGAGCCTGAAGGAGACCACTCAGACACGAACAAACGTGAATCCGTTAGAGTCTGAGGAGTGGGCTGGTGCCAGATCTAGAGGGTGAAGGAAAGCCTGGAGAGAAGGCCTCCGGGGAAGGCCTGCCCACCTCCCCACCACCCTTCTACTGTTGGGGCAAATGAGTCTGGAAGTTTCCCAGGACCTGCTCTGGGCTGGGCAAGAGGGGGCTGAGCAGGGTTTTGAGCCGCTGTCCACCTGAGCGTTAGAGGTGGACTGCTGGGATCCACAAACCTGCGCTGCTTCTGCCAAAATCAAGGCAACTGCAGGCAAAACTCCCCAGTGATGAATGGACGGGGTGGAAGAGGGGTTTCTGAAGAACCCACAAAAGCACACCAGAGAGAACAAGTCAGCATCTCTCAGCCCAGAGAGCTCAGAACCAGTAAGGAGCAAGCAGGAGCACGGGAACTTTCTGGCTCCCCTCAGCTCCCCTCCCAGTGAGTTCAGGAGCACCCGCTGGTGAGTGTGGGAGGAGGGAGCAAGAAAGAAAACTGATGTCATCCCTGCCTGGCCCATACAGACTTCTCCCCTCCAGCCAGCGCCCCTGAAGAGCAATGGAAGACTGAAGTGTTGACCAATATGTGAGAGTCCACATTCCGATTTCTGAACATGAACATGACTCCACAGCTTCGCGCTGCCTCAGAGTGACGAGGAAAATCTTAAGGCTTTTTCTCTAGGCAGTGGGAGAAAAAACAAAGCAGCTTTGGAATTACACCCCAAGAATTTGCTTATTCGATGTATCAATGTTCTAAGTACATGTTTGCTGAGCACGGCAGCAAGCCCTGTTCCAAGCACTTTACTTTTATTAAACCATTTAAGTCTTACAGCAACCATACAATGTATTATCCCCATGTGATTGATGAGGAAACCAAGGCACAAAGTTTAGTAACTTATCCAAAATGTGCAGAGGTTGGGTTCAAACCCAGATTTATCCTTCAAGCTTCGGTACACCTCTCCTCCCTGGGCGGTCATCTTTGACCCCATAGTAAATCACATCTCATAATTAATTGTAATTGGATGGTGCTCATGTCCTCAGTTATGGTAATCTTATTCGGCACAGGGGCTATATCTCTCTTTTAAAAAAAATATTGATTTTTAGAGAGAGAGGAAGGGAGAGGGAGAGAGAAAGATAAACATAGATGTGAGAGCACAACCTCGACCAGCTGCCTCCCACACACCCCTCACTGGGGATCGAGCCACAACCAGGGCATGTGCTCTGACCAGAACTGAACCAGCAACCTTGCGGTACATGAGACGATGCCCAACCAATGGAACCACAAGGCCAGGACTATATGTCTCATTTTTTATGGGGCAGGACCAAAACTCAAAACATCCTGTTTCAGGTCATGGCTGCCCCTCCATCCGCTAACAACAGCTCTGGCCTCTACTAGTACATGCTCACGCTTTGCCTGGGCCCAGCTGGCCTTTTGAGGTTTTGTAAGAGAGAGCTGGCAGCAGGGACAGGTTGGGGCAGAAGCAGCCTGAAGGCTAATCCCTGGGAAAGGTTTTTGGGGAGATTGGAAGAGGCATGGGAAACTGTGGGGTGTGAAGTAGAGAAGAGAGAACAGGGTGTTCTAAGATAAGGGCCAGAATCCCACTTAGGGGTGTTCAAGAATTACAAATTCCTATTTGCTTGAAAGTAAAATTTTGGTGGCTGGACTGTGGCTTTTGTTGTTTTAGTGGTTTATTTCATTTTGTTTGTTTCCAACACTACTGTGAGGCTGCACTGCATCTTGGCTTCCCAGCCCGGGGAATATCTATATTCTAGAATCTAGTGCCTGACACATAGTAGGTGTTTGGGACATGATCGCTGAGTTGAACTTTAAGTTCATTGCAAAATGCACTATAACTCTCAGTCCACTGCCTGTTTCTGAGGAAGAACAGTGCTGGAGGAGGGGCTGGCCAAATAGTCACAGACAGAAGCATTGACAGGGCAACCTTTGAGCAACTTGACCTCATCTGCAAACCCCAAAGCACCTGGTGTGTGGTTCACGGTCAGGGTCAGGCAGCCGACAGGACGCTGGACTGGTGCTCAGAATGTCAGAACTTGAGCAGTATCGGTGAGTGTAACCCAGCCCCAGTCCTAGGGCTCAAATGAACAGTGGCCCCCCAGGTGGTGTGAGTCAGAAGCGAGGGTGGGAGATTTCACCTCCCACAATCCTGGCTTTGTCTATCACCTCGACTTGGCTGGAGGGTGTCCTTCCAGCCCTTTTTGATTAAATTTTATTTGCCATTTTCTACTCTTAGCTGACCTTTGACAATACCCACTCTTTGAAATGGTCTGCCCAAAGGATTTCAAGAGGTCAACATCTTGCATTGGGTATTTTACAAAAGGGCCCTTCTTTTCTACATGTGGAGCCCAGCTGGGTGGAGGTATTTTGCCAGAGAAGCCAACCTTGAAATAACTGTAAAACACATAATCAATTCAAGACCAGCCTTCGTGTTTCCCCCAATTCCTTAGGGGGATTTCTCAGACACTGTGGAGCAGAAGGGGCACTGAGAGGGGTCGATGCCCTTCCTGCTGGGAGGTCAGTTCAAAGTCTTATCACTGCCAGCCTTGAAAATGAGGCCTTGAAGAGGGATTCTCTTCATTTACAGCTGGACAGTTGTGGCCTCAAGAATAAATGTGTACTCACAAGGAATCTCTAATGAGGACCAGAACTGGCATCTCAGATATCTTCAATTTTTATGGGTCTCCAGCACAGCCTTGAAGATAACTACTAAAAGGCCTCGGTCCACAAAAGTTACCAACTTCAAATTAAACTTGCCCTTGTGACATTGCTAGTGTTAAGGAGAAAACGCCACGAGGTAAAAAAGCTCATCAGACAACCAAGAGAAGAAGAAAGGAGACCTCAGACTGTCCCTGCCGTCACTTGGGAACAATTTCTTCTCTTCTGCACATTTTCAAGAATTCCAGGACAGTGACCTTCGTCCTTTTGCTAGCAAGAGGTTCTTTGCAAACACAAAGAACAGAGAAATATTTTTGTAAACAAGCACTTAGCTGACTTTTATCAAAATGGTTTTAAATGTTTGATACAAACAATACGAAACGGAGACTTTGTTTTCCAACTTAGTGTAATTTTAGTAGGAGTTTTATGTCTGCCTTTCGATGAAATGTAGTTCTTCTTAGTGCAACATGGTACTTTTTGTTGTTGTTATCCCTCACTGGAGGATATTTTTTTCCATTTTTAGGGAGATAGTGGAAGGGAGGGGTGGACAGAGAAAGAGAGAGAGATATCGATGTGAGAGAGACACATTGATTGGTTGCCTCTCACACATGCCCCCAGATGGGGCTGGAATGGAATCTGCAAGCCAGGTATGTACTCTGTTTGTTTGTTTGTTTGTTTGTTTGTTGTTGTTGTTAATCCTCACCTGAGGATATTTTCCCATTGATTTTTTAGGGAGAGTAGAAGAGAAAAGGAAAAAACAGAGAAAAACATCTATGTGACAGAAACACATTGATTGTTTGCCTCCTGCACGAGTCCAGACCAGGGCCTGGGCTGGAGAGGAGCCTGCGACAAACCCGGGACCCTTTGGTCTGCAGGCTGATGCTCTATCCACTGAGCAACCGGCTAAGGCCAGGTATTTGCTCTTGACCAGGAATCAAGCCCTCAACCCTTCGGTGTATGGGATGACACTCTAACCATGAGAAACACTGGCCAGGACACAATATGGTACTTTTTGAGGAAGAGATTAAATAACGACCTGCAGAATGGATATTTATAAATTATGGCTGCCATCCCACCCCTGGGGAGAGCCCGAGGTCACCTTAGGGGAATCAGCAGAACCCCAAGAATCATATCTAGAGTCTCTCCTTAGTTATATAAACTACCCATAACTATACAGTCATAAAGCATCTGCTGCCCAGAGGGAAGGAGATAGTGAAACCACCTGTGGCCAGTCAGACACAGGGCTCTGAACAACAAATACCACAGGGCATGGTCAGCAGTTCTTGGGGCCACGGTGGGCCAACTTCCATGTTTCAAAACAGCATGTGAAATGACAAGTATGACACGTGCTTCAAAATGGGGCCCAGCACAAGGCCGGAGATGTCTGGGAGAAGATGTGGGCTCAGTCCAAGCAAGGCGTGCAGTCAGACTGGTGCTGGCACAGGGGGCATCTGGAGCTAACCTCCCCAGCACCCAGCCACCAGCACAGCCCCCGTGCCTGGGGACCATGGGTGAGCACTGAAGCACCTTGGCTGAGTGCTGCCCTGAATGAGGAGTGGGGCTGTCATCTTTCAAACAACCACTGAAGCTAGTGCTGGAATAGGACCAGCCAGGGAGCCATCTCAGTCGAGGATCAAACTATACAGGATGTGTCTCCAACAGCGACACCGTGTGGCAGTTATGAGCAACTGCGGGAGTGGTCTGATCAGGCTGTTTCCTGCTCAGCCTGCAGAAGCAGGACTGAATCCCTTTGGCCTTTTTAAATAAGGCTCTGGGGTCATTCACCCTGTGCCCCGAGCTTACATCCATCTCCCTCACAGTTGTTATGTGTGTGAATGGCTTTTAAGCTGTGCTGATTTATGGGTTACTGTATTTTTCCATGTGTAAGACACAATCCTATATAATAAAAGGCTAATATGCAAATTGTTCCCAAGCCAGCCCGGCCCGGTCAGCCCCAATCGGGGCAGCTAGACCCCACCCGTGCACGAATTCATGCACCAGGCCTCTAGTATTTTCATAAAATCACTAGACTGAAAATCGAGGGACGTCTTATACACAGAAATCAGCTGAGGAGGGAGTCCGGAGGGTGTGTAGCTGCCCATACCTTGTCAAACAGGCTTCCTCCAATCAGGAGCCTTATTATTACTGACATCAGCTGATGACATAATTGGAGGTGGAGGTGGAGAGTGTGCCGATGCAACAGGGACTGGAGCATTCTGAGTCCATAAAGATGTCAAAAAATAAAAAGATAAATACTGGTAAGAGATTGTCTTACCCTGCAGAATGCAATCTGAATGTAATCAGCCATACAAAAGAGCATGGAAATAGAGCTGCAGAGAAACAATTTGGACCTCCTCCCACTGAGTGTATGATCAGACAGTAGAGAAAACAGGAGGAACAACTCCTTAAAATGCCAAAAAAGAAGAAGGCCTTAAGAGGAAAACCAGCAAAATGTTTAAAATATTGATTTCTTAATTTTGGGTTAGAAAAGTGGGGGGCGTCTTATACATGGGGGCATCTTATAGCACAGAAAAATATGGTACTTAGACTGAATTCCTGCCCTCTCAATAACTCAGGGCTCCCCGCAAATGGCACCATTTTTAGAGAGTCCCTTGGCATTCCCTGGAGCAGCCACCAGCAACGGGATACACACTGCTGGAAACATGCAGCTCCTCCCCTGAATGGTGGCAAAGGAGCCAATGTCCCCTGGATCCCAGTGTCCTCTGGAAGCGTCTCAGACCCCTTCTCTTCAGTGCAATGATCACCTGAGGTGGTTAAAAACCAGGATCCCTAAGTCTGCCCTTTGGCTGGAGGTCCTTGTCTTTATTTCCAAGGGGTCCCAAGAGGACTGCAGATTCATTGCCACTTTTTGTGTCTTACTTGGACGTGGTGAGGCTGTATTCCCTATGCAAAGAGAGGGAAGCCAGCTGCTCCTGGCTCACCTGGGAACTGGGGAATCAGGTTTCAATTTGACAAGCATGAAGACATGTCACACACCTTTCTTCCCTACAGTGGCAGAAAGTAACCTAAGAAGAGACCAAGTAGACTGGGTCAACCTTTGGTATTCTTATATTTCTTAGCCCCTCAGGGCAGCTGCCTCTTAAAGAGGGGAGAAATAAGTGGATTTATCACGCAAATTAAGTGGAAAGCTACTTACAGGAAGATGTACCTAATGCTCTATCATTTGCCTCCCAGCCTCCAGTCACAGAGCCATGCATAGCTTTCCACCCCATCCATCTCGGTGTGGCTTGCCCTGTGCACACCAGGAGTGTTGGCTGTCCCAGAAGACCATGAATGAATAGATTATTCAGGCCTTGCCACCTGTCAGCCTGGATGCCCCAGAGTCTAGAATCCAGGCAGAGGTCTCCTTTGCCCCACAGGGCATGACTCCCCTACACTTGCCGCTAGAACATGTGTGGACACCAGGCAGGTCTCATGGAGGCATCAACAGGGTATCCTGATTGGGATGGGGATGTAGGTGACCTTCATGCACATAGGCAAAGCACTGTTGGACCTGTGTAGTCAACTGGAGCCCCTGTGACATGGCACTGAGACAAGAGACAGGTAAGACCAAGAGGATCTGAAACACCAGCCATGGGACGAGTTAGGACAGGAGAGTAGCAACTGTCTGCCACTCCAATTCAGAACATTGAGAGCTGTGTGTCGGTGGCAGCCAGCACAATGGGAAAGAGCCAGGCTCTAAGGACATGGAAGTGACGGCACACACATCCCAGGTCTGGGGAGTGAATGAGATTTCACAGGCCTCCAGGGTCTTCTAAAAATGTTCTATGATCTGAGTCATAACCCATGTCCTCCACTATTTGGGGACCCAGCAAGATCACAAGCCCCTCACCGCCCTGCGAGGTCAACAGTGAAGCCTTACGAGTTGGCAGCCTGAGTTCAAGTCCCAGGTCTGCCACCTACTGGCTTTGTGACCTTCCACAAAATTCCTAAACTTCAGCCTCAGTTTCTTCAAATGTAAATGGAGAAATTATGATATCAAATTAGATAATTCAATGTGATGTTTAGTCTATGGTCTGGCACACAATTAATTCTCTATAAATAGAAGCTTCTGTAGTGATTATGCCAGCAAACTCTTAAAGGGGACAACATACCACAGGAGAGAGCACTGAGATTCAGGCATTTGTTCAAGCCTGCCAAAAGCTACAGACTGGAACCACCCTCAGTGAGACCGAGATCTGGAGGAAGAGCCTGACCAATGGCAGATGGCGACAATGCAAGGAGACCGGCAGTGCAGATGGAAGAATGCACCAACATGCCCTTTCCATGCTTCTAATCCACACCACTCTGCACTGCAGTTCAAGCCACTGGACACTCTATTCCCCCCCACACCTCAGTCTCCTAGTTTCTGCATATTGGGTCAGACCATTGCTCCCACTTCAATGAGACTTTTATGTTTATCAAATAGAACATAGCTATTTTTTAAGGGTTGATAGCATTCCTCTCTAAGATACCTTTCTATCTAGCTAAAAGCCACCAACCTGGATGACCAAAATGTCTCAGAGTCCAGGCCATCGGTTTAGAAAAAGGCGTAAGTTTCTCTCCCCACATAAAAGGCCTGCCGAGCAAATTTCCAGCCCCCAAACTGCCTCTTCACAGGTGATGACAGTGGGAAAGCCACTCCCTTCGATGGAGACTCCCACTCCATGCTGAGGCTCTATCAGTATAAGTAATACTCATGCAGTTATTGTGATGAAAGGTGTGTCTCTAGCTCCCTAAATGACCAAATATTACCAAATGAATGAGCAGACTTTTAAAGTTTTATAACTTTTATTTATATATAGCATACATATAGAAAATTACACAAATCATAAGGGTATTATATCTGAATGAATTATCTCAAAAGGATACCCCTTCCCATGACAATATGTTACACAGGTTAAAAGCTGTTTTTAGTTTTAATATGTTTTTAGTCTAGATTAGCGTCACCAACCTTTCGGACTTCACGGACCACCAGTAGTCTGCGAACCACTGGTTGGCGACCACTGGTCTAGATTATTGCTAGAGGACATTCACTGAACCCAGTTCAACTCTTATCATAGTGCCTTCTCCAGCATGAGGCCAAGCTGACGCCAGCATGCTCTTCCTGTGGTTAGGGTCTGAGCTGGCACGGTGTGGGTGCACAGGTGGCAAAGTGTGGGTGCACAGGTGGCAAAGTGTGGGTGCACAGGTGGCACGGCACGGTGTGGGTGCACAGGTGGCATGGTGTGGGTGCACAGGTGGCACGGTGTGGGTGCACAGGTGGCACGGCACAGTGTGGGTGCACAGATGGCACGGTGTGGGTGCACACGTGGCACGGCATGGTGTGGGTGCACAGGTGGCACGGCATGGTGTGGGTGCACAGGTGGCACAGTGTGGGTGCACAGGTGGGCCGGTGTGGGTGCACAGGTGGCACAGTGTGGGTGCACAGGTGGCACAGTGTGGGTGCACAGGTGGCACGGTGTGGGTACACAGGTGGCACGGTGTGGGTACACAGGTGGCACAGTGTGGGTGCACAGGTGGCATGGCACGGTGTGGGTGCACTGGTGGCACGGCACGGTGTGGGTGCACAGGTGGCATGGCACGGTGTGGGTGCACAGGTGGCATGGCACGGTGTGGGTGCACAGGTGGCATGGCACGGTGTGGGTGCACAGGTGGCACAGTGTGGGTGCACAGGTGGCATGGCACGGTGTGGGTGCACAGGTGGCATGGCACGGTGTGGGTGCACAGGTGGCATGGCACAGTGTGGGTGCACAGGTGGCATGGCACAGTGTGGGTGCACAGGTGGCATGGCACAGTGTGGGTGCACAGGTGGCACGGCACGATGTGGGTGCACAGATGGCATGGCATGGTGTGTGTGCACAGGGTGGCACGGTTGTGGGTGCACAGGGTGGCACGGCACGGTGTGGGGTGCACAGGGTGAAAGAGAAGCTTTTTTTCCTAAGAAAACATGTCTGCAGAGATAACACCTCTACTCACCACAAAGACAACCTTTACATCCTTACACCGAGCAGCAATTAACTGCTGGCAGCTCCAGCTTCTTGATTTAACAGCCCATTCAGGTGGATTTCTCTAAAAGAGGAATGGTTTTTTATCAAAGTCATATTCAAAAACCTACCTCTTGTATGATTGAAAACTGTTGAAAGCGCTGAAATGATCTTTTCCCCATTTTGACCACACCCAGAAAAGGTTTCTAGGAATGACATTAAATGCCACTAAACCCAGAGGGCTCTAAAAGAAGGCTGCTTCTCCCCAGCAAG
Source organism: Myotis lucifugus (assembly GCF_000147115.1). Classification (NCBI taxonomy): domain Eukaryota; kingdom Metazoa; phylum Chordata; class Mammalia; order Chiroptera; family Vespertilionidae; genus Myotis; species Myotis lucifugus. Next base: position 5,803,217 of record NW_005871055.1, read on the forward strand.
GGGCCGAGGGGAGGGAGCTTCGCAAGGAGATGGGGCAGCAGAAGAGCTATTTTACTGGGACACAGGGACAACCTGCTGTACCCACAAACACTGTCTCCCTTTCACGATCACCTAAAACCCAATCTCTGCTCATTCCTCTGTGTCCACTCTAGGGGCCTTATTTGGTATTTGTCATCTACTTTCTCAGAGGCCATACTGAAACCAAAATGTGGAGTTTGAGTTCGAGTTCATTGTCTCACGAAATCGAAGAAGGAAGTTGTGGCCAAAAACGATTAGTGGAACCAAAGTTTATTGAGAGAAGCCATCCTGGAAAAGGTGCAGCTGGGGTTCCAGGAGCAGGTCAGTACCTAGAGTTTCCTTTCCATGTTACAGTCGGGTGTTAAAGTCTATCCACGCCAGGGAGGCGGGGGAGAGGAGGAGAGCATGCAAGATTTTATATATATATATAATCTAATAATAGACAAACATGGTAATTGACTGTACCTTTGCTACACTTCCCATTGGCTAATCAGGGTGATATGCAAATTAACTGCCAACAAAGATGGTGGTTAATTTGCATATGTAGGCACAATGCTGGGAGAGGAAAGGGGAAGGACAGAAGAAGCCGGGCTCAGAGCAGGGCCGATTGGGGAGTTGTGGCGCCACCCCCTGTCATGCACAGAGCAGGGCGGATTGGGAGGTTGCGATGCCACCCTCAGGGGGCGAGCAGGCCAGCAGGGGGGCAGTTGGGGGTGATCAGGCTGGTGGGAGGGGGGGGGCAGTTGAGAGTGAGCAGGCCGGCAGGCAGAGTGGTTAGGGACAATCAGGCAGGCAGGCAGGCAGGCAGGTGAGCGGTTAGGAGCCAGCAGTCCCGGATTGCGAGAGGGATGTCTGACTGTCGGTTTAGGCCTGGTCCCTGTAAACGGGCAGTAGGACATCCTTCGAGGGGTCCCAGATTGGAGAGGGTGCAGGCCAGGCTGAGGAACACCCCCTCCCTCATGCACCGGGCCACTAACATATATATATATCTTGTTAGTTCCTGATTGGTCCTTTCAAAGAATTTTGTCTTAGCAACATCCTTGGGATTGGTTTATATGCCTTACTATCTTGTGATTGGTTATCTGCAAGTTGCCTGTCTTAGTAACATTCATACATTTTAAAGCTCATGTTTCCCACGCCCCGTCTGTCCTTCCTTCCCTGCTCAGTTGGGTTGTCCTACTAATTTCATCCAGTTGGGTTCCCCAATTCTATTATCTCCACCCCCATGGTCCTGTCCCTATCTACCTGGCTTCTTTTGGTCTCCTCAATACCATCAACCTTGACCTGGAACCTGATGGCATCTAAGACTCAGACAATGTAATTCATGCCACAGATATCTTAAACATCAACTTGACGCGGACACTAGGTTAGGAGCTAGGAATACAAAGATCAATGTGTCTGG
>NW_005871055.1:5804736-5811885 GCF_000147115.1 Myotis lucifugus
CGGAACAGAGAGAGCAGTGTTAAAAGCTTACATTTTTAAGCCGGTAAGATGGTACTTAAACATATAAATGGAAAACTAGAGTCCTTAAGGTAACAAAGGCTACAAAGGACAGAGACAGTGCATGACCTATTATATCCAGCAATCCATATGGGGACTGAAAACTTTGCAATGATGACAATTAGTGAAGATATGAATCAACTAAAATAGTTGACAGGGACAATTCTTCCATCTTTGAAAATATCTACATCAAATCTGTTTAAATAGATTTTCATCTACATAATATAACACATTCTGACAAGACCACCACCACCGCCAATGTGGTCAGTGTTGTGCCGATAAATGTTTAATAACTGAGGGGACCCCCCCTCCCGAGTGCACAAATTTTTGTGCACCAGGCTACTAGTATATATATAATCTAATAAAAGAGAAACATGCAAATTTACCGTACCTCCGCTACACTCACAAGCCACGCCCACAAGCCAATCAGGATCGAGTATGCAAATAAACCCAACCAAGATGGTGGCGGCCAAGGAGCTGGAGTGAACAGGAGGCTTGGGTTGCCCCTGGCGATGGAGGAAGCCAAGCTTCCTGCCTGCCCTGGCCAGCCTTGGGGTCCACTCAAGGCTACAAAGTTTCAATTATAGAAGATAAATAAATCCTAGATACCTGCTTCCAGCTGCTGTGGCCTCCACTCAAGGAGGGTCTGGGAGCCTGGGTTGCCTAGGGCCATAGTCAGCCTGCAAACAGCCCTCAGCCCCTCACCCAGGCTGGCCAGGCACCCCAGTGGGGATCCCCCACCCTGAAGGGGGTGTGGCCAGCTGGCAAACAGCCATCAGCCCCTCACCAAGGCTGGCCAGGCACCCCAGCGGGACCCCCCATCCTGAAGGGGGTGTGGCCAGCCTGAACACAGCCCTCAGCCCCTCACCCATGCTGGCCAGGCACCCCAGCGGGGACCCTCACCCCATGGGGGTGTGGCCAGCCTGCAAACCACCACAGGCCCCTCACCCAGGTCGCCCCACGCCCCAAGGGAACCTCCACCCTGATTCAAGACACCCTTCAGGGCAAACCAGCCGGCCCCCACCCATGCACCAGGCCTCTATCTATACTAATAAAAGGGTAATATGCTAATTAGACTGGGAGGCCTTCCAGGAGACCTTCCGGACCTTCTTCTGGACAAAGCCACGGTGGTGGGGCCAAGGTAGAGGCAGTTAGAGGCCAAGAGGGGAGGGGAGTTGTGGGTGATCAGGTTGGTGGGGGGTGGGGCCATTGGGGGCAAGCAGGCCATCAGTGGGGGTCAGTTGGAGGTGATCAGGACAGCAGGGGGGGCAGTTTGGAGTGAGCAGGCTAGCAGGGGGGCAGTTGGGCATGAGCAGGCCAGTGGGGAGGGAAGGAGGGGGCAAGCAGGCCAGCGGGGGGGCAGTTGGGGGTGAGCAGGCCGGCAGGCAAAGTGGTTAGGGGCAATCAGGCAGGCAGGCAGGCAGATGAGCGGTTAGGAGCCAGCAGTCCCGGATTGCGAGAGGGATGTCTGACTGCCGGTTTAGGCCCGGTCCCTGTAAATGGGCAGTAGGACATCCTTCGAGGGGTCCCAGATTGGAGAGGGTGCAGGCCGGGCTGAGGAACACCCCCTCCCTCGTGCATGAATTTCGTGCACCGGGCCACTAATATATATATATATATCTTGTTATTTCCTGATTGGTCCTTTCAAAGAATTTGGTCTTAGCAACATCCTTGGGATTGGTTTATATGCCTTACTATCTTGTGATTGGTTATCTGCAAGTTGCCTGTCTTAGTAACATTCATACATTTTAAAGCTCATGTTTCCCACGCCCCGTCTGTCCTTCCTTCCCTGCTCAGTTGGGTTGTCCTACTAATTTCATCCAGTTGGGTTCCCCAATTCTATTATCTCCACCCCCATGGTCCTGTCCCTATCTACCTGGCTTCTTTTGGTCTCCTCAATACCATCAACCTTGACCTGGAACCTGATGGCATCTAAGACTCAGACAATGTAATTCATGCCACAGATATCTTAAACATCAACTTGACGCGGACACTAGGTTAGGAGCTAGGAATACAAAGATCAATGTGTCTGGGATAGCTAATTGACCACCAAATTTTGTGTCATCCCCCTCCTCCACCCACACACACATACCCAGAACTGGATTCCCAACCAGGAGCCACATCTTCTAGTCCCCTTTGCATTGAGAGGGGCCATGTGATATTTCTCAACAATAGAAGTAATGTGTGTGATATCTGAGCTAAAGTGTTATGAAGTCCCAAGCCTTGGTCATGGAAGAACCACAAAATGGAAAAAGTCAGAGTTGCTGAGTCACCAGGAATAGCTGTATTGGCTTATTATGTAATTGAGAAATGAATTTCTGTTGTGTTAAACTACTAAAGCATAAGGGATTATTTGTTATAGCAAGTGGCATTACTCTAACTCTCACAATGAACAAGACCTAGTCTCTATCTCTGAGACTAATATACCAGGCTGTTTAGACGCGTTTTAATAAACATAAATGAGATGAAGAATAGACTGAAGTGAGACCATATCAGAAAGAAAACTGGTAAATAATAATAATAATAATAAACCTTAGCTATTACTTTCATTATTGCAGGCCTAACATTTATTCCTCCTTTATCTTTTAACATCCTAATTTTCTTTAATTTATGTGGTTTAAGTGGGACTGATTCACCATAACGCTAAAGATTGGTCTGGAACAGTGATAGTGAACCTTTTGAGCTCAGTGTGTCAGCATTTTGAAAAACCCTAACTTAACTCTGGTGCCATGTCACATATAGAATTTTTTTGATATTTGCACCCATAGTAAAGCAAAGATTTATATTTTTCATATGTATTTTATATATTTAAATGCCATTTAACAAAGAAAAATCAACCAAAAAAAATGAGTTCGCGTGTCATAGGTTCGCCATCACTGGTCTGGACAATCAGAACCAATCAGAACTATACTGGGGCTTTTTCTAGAAGAGTGAGAGAGACATTCTCTTTCCTGGTTGGTTACTGAGGGGATAGATTGTGGGATGGGAGCTCAAGGCAGTCACCCTGCCTCCGTTAGGGGAGGAATTGCTGAGAGTGGAATGCATGAGGAGGAAGGAGTTAAAACAGCTGGCCTGTGACCCAGTCTCTCCCAATTACTAGAGGGACTCCCTGGAGGAGAGAAGGCAAGTGTCTTAGCCTAATCTCTTTGCTAATGTGCTGATAACTGACCTCCTGGTAAATGATTAACAACAGTTCAAAAAGGAAAGTTCTTATCTATGGAATGCTCTTAGCAGGATGTTCCTGGTTTCAGATTGCTATGGTAAACAATTCTAGAATCTATACATATAGAGGCATGGCTCCCTGAAAAATGCCATATAGGCTCAGCAACAATCTTGCTATAAAATGGAGTTGTTCATACAGAAACACTCCCTGTGGTGTAAGATGAGTGCAAACATTACTTAGAGCCCTCATGTGATACTCTGAGCCAGAAAGCATGGCTTAGTCAGGAAGAAAGGACCTGGGAGACGCCTGGGATGTCCCACACCACTCTCTGCATTCAGTTATCCATTGTTGTGTAACAAATTCCCTCAAAATTCAGTGGTTTCAAACTACATCATTTTATTATTATTTCTCGTGTTCTCTATGGATAAAGAATTTGGATGCAGCAGGGTCAAGGTGTCTTTGCTCCATAATGTCTTGTGGAGAGACAGCGGGGCAACTGGGAGGACTCAGTGGCTAGACCCAGGAGGCCTAAGGCCACTCACATGTCTGGAGATCCGTGCTGTTTGGGGGCTCAGCTGGCACCGAGGATGGGATTCCTCTCCACAGCTTGCTTGGCTTCCTCAAGGCGTGGTGGCTGGTTCCAAGAGAGCATCCAAAGACAAACAGGCTGAAGCCATATTCCCTTTTATGACCTAGACTCGGAAGTCATATGATGTCGCTTGCCATAGCTGCACGCTGAATCAAATGCAATGGAAGCGAACCTAGATCCCACCTCTTAGGGGAGGAGAGACAAGGTCACATTACAAGAGGTCCTGAAAGCGGACAACAAATGGGTCCGGGCTGCCAGTCACTACTGGAGCCAATTAAGCAAAGAGTCAAGGTTGAATCACATATGAGCTTTTATTCCAATAACGCCGGCAGTATGGGAGAGCAGCAGGTCATCCATGAAAATCTGCTCTGCACCCCCCTCTCCCATAAGCCAGCTGCTTATATGAGGTGCAAGGACAAAGATTACATGGGGAAGTATGCTAAGGAATAAGAATGGGTATGCAAAATATGCAGGCATGGGAAAGTAGGTAAAAGAAATAAAAATAGCTATAATGGTCACATACTACAGGCACTGTCAGCTGGGGGTTGCAAAGGGCTGGGCCTTCTCCACAACAAAGTTGTTAATCTTTCCATAATAGGCAGCTGCTGGGTGAGGAGGATGAGCCGCATTTCCCAGGGAGCTCCCAGGTCCCTCGTACAACCCCCAGCCAGGCTAGCATGTGCCTTCTTTAATCAGAACAAAACAATCACAGTTAAAGAGCATAATTAATATTTCTTATACTTCATAGCTAGTCCCCAATATTCTATCTCTGCCCCTAACAGTACATGTGGAATGGGAGATCTTTTGTGACCATCTTGAAAAATGCAATTTGTCTCATACTGCTTTGCATATGTTGTTTGGTTACTTATATTTTTAAAATCACTAGTAAAGATGACTAGTAAAAGTAAGATCTTTGATTTGACAGAAGAAATCAGAGCCAAGAGCCATCATGACCATGTTTGTGCTTTATATCTGGCTGTGCTTGAACCAAAATCATTCTTGTGCTGCCCAATTACATGGGTCAATAATGTGGTTTTTTAAAATTTAAGTTGGGCCGAAACCGGTTTGGCTCAGTGGATAGAGCGTCGGCCTGCGGACTGAAGGGTCCCAGGTTCGATTCCGGTCAAGGGCATGTACCTTGGTTGCGGGCACATCCCCAGTGGGAGGTGTGCAGGAGGCAGCTGATCGATGTTTCTAACTCTCTATCTCTCTCCCTTCCTCTCTGTAAAAAATTAATAAAATATATTTAAAAAAATAAATAAATAAAAATAAAATTTAAGTTGGTTTTTTATTTTGCTTGCAATCAAAACACTTCAAAATAACATAGTGCAAATATATTATTTGCCACCTTGTTAGGTGGTATTTTAGACTACTTGTAAAAATATACACATAGCCCTAACCGGTTTGGCTTAGTGAATAGACTCTATCCGATAGAGCGTCAGTCTGCGGACTGAAAGGTCCCAGGTTCGATTCTGGTCAAGGGCATGTACCTTGGTTGTGGTCACATCCCCAGTAGGAGGTGTACAGGAGGCAGCTGATCGATATTTCTCTCTCATCGATGTTTCTAACTCTCTATCCCTCTTCCTTCCTCTCTGTAAAAAAATCAATAAAATATATTTTAAAATATATATATATATATATACACATATTTCACAACAAGATTAGAACACTAAAAAAAAATTTTTAGGAAAACAGAACCAAAAGAAAGCAACAATAGGAAACATTTTAAATAAACTAAGGATGAGGTTAGAACTCACAGTTCATGCTAGGAGATCATGAACAACACTTAATGGAATTAGAAGAGACGAGCTAAGAAATTTTTTAAATAATCCATCTGGTGGGGGTGGGGGGCCAATAGGATTTGTTGCCTGACTATATGTGAAGAATAAAGGGAAGGGTAGGGTTCAGTACAGGTCAAGGAGGGTTCCTATGTTTCTGGCTTAGGTGATTGGGGAAGACAAAAGTATTTGTTGAGATAAGAATATCTCAATGAAGAACAAGTTTGGGGGGATTACTTGGAGGTAAGTAGTTCTTTCTGGACATTTCAATATGAGGCACCATGAGCATACAAAGAAAGATACAAATGGTTTTCTAATATAGTATATGAGGAGTGGCTCTGAATTAGAGATCCAAGTTCAGTTAGCAACAGATATATTTTAAGATTCTAATATGTGATAATACTGGAGATAAATGGATAATAAGCACAATAGGCAAGATTTCTATCCTCATGGAGATGACATTCCAGCAGGAGTCATCAGCAGGTAAGTGACGTTGAGGCCATGGATGTGCAAGATGTCACCCAGGAACGTTGTCTTGGGCAAGCTCAGGAAAGGATCCTAAAAGGAGACTGAGTAGGATGGCCAGAGAGGTGGGAGACGTACCAGAAGCGATGTTTTAGAAGCCAGCCAGGAGAGAGTAAGAGAGTAGGTGGACTATAGACAAAAGTACTTAGTAAAGTACTATGTAAAAAATGTTTTATTATTATCATTTTTGGTTTTGATCTCTCTGTGTGTCTCTGGTAATATCTTTCTTTCTTTCCTTCTTTTCATTTTTTTAGGTACTTGCCTTACCTAAGATTCTCGAGGGTGGGGACATTTTCACCTTCGTACCCTTGAATGGCCTGGTTAGTGTCTAGCACCACACTCAGTCAGTGTTTGTCATGTCAATTAGTGTGTGTGTGTGAGAGAGAGAGAGAGAGAGAGAGAGAGAGAGAGAGAGAGAGAATGTCTGGTGATCTCCCCAACTGGATCAAGCTGTCTGAGGACAGGGCTGGACAGAGACTTGGGTTCTTTGTCTTCAGAGCCCCATCCACTCTCTACCATATTAAGTCAATCAATCAGTATCTGTTGAACTGAGTTTTCTCCCCCCTGTTCCAGTGACTAAGCATTCATGTATGATTTCTGAGCATGAATGTACTGCCTGCAGAGAAACTATTTGTTTTCTTCTCTCGGTTGTTCCTTTGCACAATGTGTTCTCACAGGGCTGTTTTTATTCCAATGTGGAGTCAAGGTTTCCAAGGTTAAAAAGCAGGACACATAATCTAACCAAGCCCAAAACAAACCAGATATGTTGAGATCTGAAAAGGCAGCCATAGCAGCACAGAACTCAGAACCAAAGGAACCTAAGATATCATCTGGTGATATCATGAGTCAACTCCAGCTCCCTCTCTTATAAGCAAGAGAACAAATACAGAGAGAATTTCCAAAAATTGTCCAAGGACATATCTAGTTAATAGCAGAGCTGGGATTAGAACCGAATTCCCAGACTCCCAGGCCTTTGATCCTTGCCCTACACACCAAATTTTCCTCTGAAACTGACTTTATCTATAAGCCCCCAGTTC
>NW_005871055.1:5812005-5832580 GCF_000147115.1 Myotis lucifugus
TGAGCGTCTGCCCCCTGGTGGTCAGTGTGTGTCATAGTGACCAGTCATTCCCAGTCTTTCTGCTGTTAGGGTCAGTTTGCATATTACCCTTTTACTATATAGGATAGAGGCCTGGTGCATGGGTGGGGGCCGGCTGGTTTGCCCTGAAGGGTGTCCCAGATCCGGGTGGGGGTCCCGCTTGGGTTCCTAGCCAGCCTGAGTGAGGGGCTGATGGCTGTTTGCAGCTGGTCACACCCCCTTTGGGGTGGGGGTCCCCACTGGGATGCCTGGCCAGTCTGGGTGAGGGGCTGAGGGCCATTTTCAGGCTGGCTGGCGACTGAAGCTCCCAGCCTCTCCTTTTTTTCTTTCTTTTTTTTTTATTCTGGGATTTATTTACCTTCTATAATTGAAACTTTGTTGCCGTCACTGGAGCTGAGAGCCGGCTCCAGCTCTGAGGCCACGGCCTGCTGAAAGTATGTATCTGGGGTTTGTTTAGCTTCTATAATTGAAACTTTGTTGCTTTCGGAGCTCAGAGCCGGGCCGCAGCAGGCGGGGAACCTTGGCTTCTTCCATCACTGGAGCAAGCAAGCCTCCTGCTCGCTTCAGCTGCGTGGCTGCCGGCCGCCGTCTTTGTTGGCGGTTAATTTGCTTATCGCCCTGATTAGCCAATGGGAAGCGTAGCGAAGGTACGGTCAATTACCCTTTTTGTCTTTTATTAGATAGGACGTCATAGCATGAATTATGTCATGGATATATCATGCTATGTAACCTATGCTATCTCATCTATATATATAAAAGGCTAATATGCAAATAGACCATAACAACCAGAACAACCTAACAATCAGTCTGTATGACATGCACTGACCACCAGGGGGCACACGTGGAACATGGCAGACATTGGCTGCAGGTGGCAGAGCGCGGAACATGGTGGACATCGGGTGCGGTGGGATGGTGGAGCAGGTGAGCGGGGGTGTCAAACCAAAGTGGGGCACTGGTCACTGTCACCGGGGAGAGCCTCTGGTAGTTACTGAAAACTCTTTGCTCCCATGCACCACAGTCCTGCCCGGCACTCACACCAGTTGCCGGTGCCAGCCCCACTCACATCCACTGCCAGCGCTATAGCCACCACTCGCACCCGTTGCCAGAGCCCAGCACCAGTCCCAATCACTTGGTGCTGTCAGCAGGTGTGAGCAGCAGCTGCTGGCCCCGATCACCCCTCAGGGCTTCTCCACCTCCCTCTGCTCCTGAGGGGTGATTGGGGCTGGCAGCCACCTCTCTCACCCGCTGCCGGCAAGAACCCTGCTCGCACTGGCAGCTAGTGCTAGAGCCGCTGCTCGCACCTGCTGCTGGCGCCTGGCACCAGTCCTGATTGTTCGGCACCATCAGCAGGTGCAAGCAGTGGCTGCCAGCCCTGATCGCACCTGAGGGCTTCTCCACCTTCCCCTGCTCCTGAGGGGCAATTGAGGCAGCAGCCAACGCTGGCACCCGCTGATGGTGCTGGCCCCAGTCGCTTCACACTGTCAGTGGGTGCGAGCCGGGCGGTGCCATCAGCACGTAGGAGCAGCGGCAGCGGGAGCAGGGCTGCCAGCAGACAGGGGGCTGGGGGCCGCAGCAGGAGGGGCCATGAGGGGGCACAGAGGATGGTCCAAGACGCACCCCTGTGCCCACCACAGCCTCACAGTCCACAGTTCCTTTCAAGGTGCACGAATTCGTGCATTGGGTCCCTAGTATTATGTATAAATTGAAAAAAAAAATTGAAAGATGCCAAATCACCTTCATCATCAAAAAAATAAGTTTTCTAGCCCAGCCAGCATGGCTGAGTGGTTGAGCATCCCATGACCTATGAACCAGGAGGTTACAGTTCAATTCCTGGTCAGGGCACATGCTTGGGTTGTGGGCTCGATCCCCAATAGGGGGCGTGCAGGAGGCAGCTGATCAATGATTCTCTCTATCATTGATGTTTCTATCTCTCTCCCTCTCTCTTCCTCTTGAAATAAATAAAAATAATTTTTAAAAAAATAAGTTTTCTACCTCCTACCACTGTGCTACAAATTTCCACCATTTTGTTCATTACTTCAAAATCAGCAGTGGAAGGTGAGAAGTGACATGTGCTGGCTGCTTCTGGCCTGAGTCTCAAGACCACAGGTGTGTCTCCTTTGAACTCTTCCTTCCTTGGGCTGGATGTGGACATGGAGGCAGCTGAGGGCAACATCCTAAGAGATGGTGAAGAATTGAAATGGGAGAAATGTAAATCCTTGAATGACAGTATGGAGCAGGCCCGCCTGCCATCCTGGGCCATTTACTTCATACTATTATCTGAAAAATAAATAAAATTCTATCCTCCTCAAGCTACCAAATTATTAAGTAACTAGAGGCCCGGTGCATGAAAATTCATGCACTGGAGGGGGGTCCCTCAGCCTGGCCTGCCCCCTCTCACAGTCTGGGAACCCTCAGGGGCAGGAGATAACCTGGCCATCAGGGGAAGGCAACGCCCCCATCACACCTCTGCTGCTGCCACTGCTGGCAACGCAAGCCTCTGATGGCCCTGGTTACCTGAGCCTCAGGTGGCCCTGGGCAGCTGGGCAGCCTCCATCCAAGGCTTGCCTGCACCTCGGGCCCACCCTAGGCAGCTGGGCAGCCACCATTTGAGTCTTGCCTGCTCCTCGGGCCACACCATGCACCTGCCGCCCCACCCCCACCCCCACCCCCACCCCCCCGGCGGGGCTGAAAGGACTGGGGGACTCCAGTGGGGCTGAGGGGACTGGGCGTCACCATTTTGTGGCTATGGGTGCCTCCATCTTTGTCATGATGTGATGGTCAATTTGCATATTCCCTCTTTATTAGATAGGATAATAAACATCTATTGTTTTAACTCACAAGGTTCATTGTTACTCAGCAATAGCAGCTGATACATGTAGCATGTAGATCATCTCTCATCGGGAACTTTTGTGGTTCTAGCAATAGGAAGTGACTGACTAGTTTAAGCAAGAAATAATTTATAGGAAGGGCATTGAGCAGCAGGTGGAATAAAAAGAAGGCTGGAGAGGCAGCCTCAGGAAAACAGGCAGGAAGAAGGAAAGCTAGGCAGTTGGACCCAAGACCCACAATTACACCCCAGGAACCACTCGAAGAGCTCACCCCTGTGGCCACAGCTGGACACTGGACACTGAGCTGGCATTGGGCACTGGACACCACTGGTGCTGCCATGGCCACTACTGCCCTGGAATCTGCCACTGCTGCAGAACAAATACCCCACCATCCTTGCCTCTCTTGTTCCAAATTCTAGCCCAGGCCACAGAGTCTGGCCATTCCTAGATCAAGTGCCTAAGCCTTGCCTACCGGGCTTTCCAGCTATTCTAGTCCAATTACAACTCCTACAGCAAAGAGCTTCTGATGTTAGGCAGGGGAAGGGGGGTAGGAGGGATGAATTGAAAGCTGCAAATTGTCCTCCCAGAAGAAAAATGCTTCTAGAGCAATATGGTTCTATGAAAACTCTTAGGTTTGAAAAGTGCTCTCAGATGACTCTTGCTTCTTGCTATATTCAACCTCCTGATTTGTCTTAATCAAGACTCTCAGTTACATGTGACTGAAACTTAAAAAAAACTATTTTATGTTTTTTAAAAAGGAGGAGAGTTATCGACTCAAATAAGTAACTAGTACAGACCGGTTTGAGTTCAAAGCCTGAATGATGTCATTGGGGCTCATTCTCTCAACAGCTCTCTGTTCTCCTTTCCCTGGAAACCCTCTGTCATCACTGTGGCTCTCCCTGTCATGGCAATAAGATACCTTTCTGTGTCTTGGGGAATGTATCCTCTCCCCTCCGTGCACACAGAGAAAGGAGTGTCTCTCCCCACACAGTTCACAGAGGTTCTGGAATTGCATCTCACCTGGCTCTAATTGGTCTGTGTCCACTTCTGAACCAACCACTGTGGGCAGGTAGTTCAATGGTCACATTCCCACACCTGGAGTCAGCTCTACCCAAACCACAAGGACAGTGAGTACAGAACAGTGAGTTTCTCCAGGAAAATCAGGATGTTCCCACCAGAGGGAGGAGGAAAGGGAAACAAGAGATGTCCATTAGAGAGTCAAATCGGCTATCTAGCCTAAGACCCCACTGATAGCAAAAGAGGTTTTATGAAAAGTCACCAAGAAAATAAGAAGTCCCCAAATCAGACCTCTCTGTGTGTTCTGTGAAGCTTAGGCTTGCAGCGACCATACGGACCTGCGCATTCCTCGGAAAGGATAAGGACAGCGTGATATAGAGAACAGGACTTCTCAACCGCAGCACTTTTAACATCGGGGGCTGGTAATTCTTTGTTGTGGGGTCTGTTGTGGGCACTGTCGGATGTTTAGCAGCGTCCCTGGTCCCTACCCACTAGATGCCAATACCACCCTCACACCCAGTCCCAGTTGTGAAACAAAAATGTCGCCAGACTTTGCCAATGTCCCATCCCCCAAGTAAAAAGCACCATGTAAGAGGGCATGATAAAAGAAAAGGAGGGGTTGCCCTAGCCAGTTTGGCTCAGTGGATAGAGCATCTGCCTGCGGACTGAAGGGTCCCAGGTTCGGTTCTGGTCAAAGGCATGTACCTTGGTTGTGGGCACATCCCCGGTAGGGGGTGTGCAGGAGGCAGCTGATTGATCTTTCTGTCTCATCGATGTTTCAAACTCTGTATCCCTTCCTCTCTGTAAAAAATCAATAAAATACATTTTTTTAGAAAAGAAAGAAAAGAAGGGCTCTCAATACTAACCAGGAAGACAAACCCAAGTCGCCTGGTCCAGCTGGCTGCCCCTGCAGTCTGGGGCCTGCGCGGTGGGAGTCCTGGGCAGAAGGATTGGGTTCCTGGACTCTAGGAACCAGAGCCAGAGATGGTCCAGTCTTGCTCCAGAACTCCGGGGGCTGGCCTCAGAGGCCGCAGGGTGTCCCTCTAAGTCAGGCTTAATGTAACGCAGGTCTTACCACTACTGAGGGCCTGCTGTATGCAAGGCACTACTGGACGCCCCATGCATTTCCTCACTTAATCACCATGTCAGCACTCCAGGAGAGATGTTAGCTTCCTTTTACAAAGGAAAAAACTGAAGCCCTGAGAACTTAACTGCCCCCAGATCACATTAGTAAATGCTAAAGCTGAGATTCAAACCTTGTCCATCAGAGTCCTCCCCTGAATTTCCACATCTAATGGCTGTCTGCATTCAAGCTCCCATGACTTACAATTTATATTCCAGTTTCTTTTCGCTTTGAGATCTTATATTATCTTTTCTCTTGTTCTGCTCCCTGCTCTTTTGGTTTTTGCTTTGAGAGTTTCGTCTCTTTATCTCTGCAGGCCTAAAATAACAAAGGAACCAGTTAATAACTATGGCTCACCATCAGGTGAGTAGCCACAGGTCACCATTTCTCTTGGAGAGTTGGTCATTTTAGAGATTTGTTCCATGCATTCATTTAGAATTGGGGCGGAGGGCACTCTGTCTGGGTCTAAAGTGACCATTTTACGACCTCATAGTATGATGAGGGGACATATGGTTGGGACTTAGACGACCAGTTTTAATTTTGGCCCTGCTACAAACTTGCTGTGCAACCTTGAGAAAATGATTTAACATCCCTCAGTCTTCACTTTTCCAACTATAAGATTGGGGGGCTTGGATTTATTAAACAACAACAACTCTTCTAGCAATTTGACAACAGCACTAACGCTAAAATTAATTCCGTAACCATTTAGAAAGTCTGAAATATTTTGAACAGCCTCCAAAACTGAATGCTGCTTCGCAGGGAGGTGGCTGGAGAGAGCTCCTCAGTGTGGAGTCCCAGCTGGAAGCTGACTTCAGCTGTGCTCATGGGGACAGAGACGGGGGCAGGGCTGTGTCACCTGAGTCTGGATAGAAAAGTGAGTTAAAAATGCATGCCAGGCTGCAGGAGGACACCTAGTGAATTAGTTATGGGCCTCGGACGTCTCCATTGCAGCCGTGGCAGGGAGGCAGGGGGTGGGCACGGAGTGAGGCCCAGCTTCCGAATAGCACTGTAAACAGAGAGCCCAGCTCAGAAGGCCGTCCTCATTGGGTTGGGGTGTAGCCATGGCGCAGAAGGAGCCTGCCCCCAAGTATTATGTTAGCATGGTTCATTTAGCAGATGTGGGGCAAGCACTGCTCACACCACAGGGCAAACACGGGCCAACCCTCTGGCTTCTGTCTCCTCAGAAAGTAGGGGCGCCCTGCAGCAGGAACAGGGACCCTGCAGAGATGACCGGGTGTCCCGATCGGTACCAGAGAACAGTGACCTCTGAAGGCCAGACGGAGTCTGTAGAATGGGCGCCCCTCCCCTTTCTCCCTCTCCCATCCCCACCTCAGCTGCTGTCAGACACTTTTCTGTTCTGAGTCCTCTGGAGGGGATCTCTAAGGGATGCTCACAGCCTAAGAATTGGAAACCCACCCGAGATGAGGGGGACCCACCCGAGTTTCACAGTAAAGATGACCGGAGAGCTGGAGAGGAAAACCCCTGGGGAGTGGCCAGGGAAAGGAGCCTCTTCCTCTCTCTGCCCACGCCACGTGCCAGGTGCTGGATGCCAGGTGCTGGGTGCCAGGTATGTGATGGGGAGGGGAAGGCCCAGAGGATGCTGGGAAACCACCCAGCTCCTCCTCTGGCTCCTCAAGTCCTGGGCAACTACAAAGCCTGAGTAGGAAAGGACAGGCTTCTGCCCTGGTCCTAGGGAAAGTCAATCCCAAGCAGTGAAGAGGAAGGAGACTGTGCAGAGAATGACTTAGTGTGAAGGGAGGGAGGAGAGAAATGTCAGATAGCTCCTCGCTGGGCAAGGTGTCTGGGAGGTGCCAGCATCAAGGTGGGCGGCAGACATATCAAACCAGCAGTAGATAGAGGGCTTGGAGCTCAGGGGTCATGCATTGGGGGTCACCAGTTAGCAGGCAGCAGTTGACACTTGGAGAGTGGACGAGTTTGTATAGCAGAAGATGATAAATACTGAGAAGATGAATAACAAAAAGCCTCATCTTAAAATGTCCTTTGTTGAGATGCTGTGTTTCCTCTGCCAGGTCACTTTTGGTTAGTAGGAAGTCACATATAAACATCGCAAAAATTTTAAAGTCACAGTTAAAAGGCCTGTCAGGCCCTGGCTGGTTTGGCTCAGTGTGTAGAGCATTGGCCTGTGGACTGAAGGGTCCCAGGTTTGATTCCGGTCAAGGGCACATGCCCAGGTTGTGGGCTTGATCCTCAGTGGGGGGCGTGCAGGAGGTGGTCAATCAATAATTCTCTCTCATCATGGATGTTTCTATCTCTCCCTCTCCATTCCTCTCTGAAATCAATAAAAACATTTTTTAAATAAGAATAAAAATAATTTTCTATATTCAAAGCCCCTATAGCAGTTGCTGACACACAGTAGGAGCTGAATAAATGTTTTTGAAAGAGGCAAACGTTTCAGGCACCAACAACAGGCAATGTTAGTTCTCTGGCTGATCAGGGAATCATTTACTCTCATCCAATACCCCGACCCCACCCCCTCTTCCCCATCTAAAATTTAGGTGAATTCCTGAGTTGTTCTCTGGACAAGACAGACATTCACTGCTTTATTGTCTAAAAACATGTATGCAAATCATTTGTTTTTGCTAAAGATCAAGTCAGGCTAGTGGCTAGCCTCCTCTAACAGCAGAAAAAATAAATAGGACATAGTAAGGACAGGGCTTAAAGGAAATGTCTACCTACTTTAGTTAATTTGAAGAGTTTATTTTATAAGAAACTGTGTATTTGTAGGATTATAAATGAGAACTTCCAGGCCTCCCAGTCTCTATTTGGTGACGCTAAACCTCTTTCCCGCCACTCCCCATGCCCCCTTGGGAGCAGGGCTCACAGGACAGCACCTTCCCACCAAATCTGCAGAATAGACATAATTACTACCATCAGGGTGAGTGACAGAAACACTGTCATTAAAATGTTGTGTAATTTCCCTCTTGTTTTTGCCTGTAGTAAATTAAGATCATTTCCCTCTCCTCCTGAAAGGATTCAGCTGTCCTGCTTCTCTTTCTCCCCCAGTCCCCTCCATTCCACTCCCCGCCCCTTCACCCTTTACTTCTCCCTCCCATTCCCACCCCCATCATCCCCTGACTCACCTCCCAGTGTTTTCTCTAGGTTCTGACCAGAAGCCTCCCCATTTCCCTTTTAATTTAGGGTTTCGATGTCTCTCTGGCGAGGTCACTAACCTTTATTTGGGAGATTGGGAGCCATTACCATCACCACCCACCACAGGCAGCTGCCCAACTCTCTAGTCTTGGACTTTGGCCTGAAGGAAGCATTACCGCCATGCGCAGGCTTTGGTAGGAAGCCTGTTCGTCACATAGATTGTTGGCTGTGGTTTTCATTGGGGTGCAGAGGGAACTGAACTTTAAATGGCCGTGTTTAAAGCCAATCCAGCAGCGGGGAAGCTTGGAGCCAAGTCAACTTTCTGCTGCAAGTGACTGCAGCTCTGAGAAGCAGGGAGTCTGAAACAGGAACTAGCAAGACCAAGTGTTAATTAAAAAAACTAAATGCAATTATGAAATTACCATGTGTATTAGTTTCCTAGGGCTGCAACTATTACAAAATGGATGGCTTAAAACAACAGAAATTTATTCCCTTGGAGTTCTGTAGACTTCAAGTTCAAAATCAAGGTGTCTCCAGGCCATACTCCCTCCAAAGCATGTAGGGCAGGATACTTCTTGCCTCTAGAACAGCCGTGGGCAAACTACGGCCCGCGGGCCGGACCGTTTGAAATGAATAAAACTAAAAAAAAAAAAAAAGACAGTACCCTTTTATGTAATGATGTTTACTTTGAATTTATATTAGTTCCCACAAACACTCCATCCATGCTTTTGTTCCGGCCCTCCGGTCCAGTTTAAGAACCCATTGTGGCCCTCGAGTCAAAAAGTTTGCCCACCCCTGCTCTAGAAGTAGACCTTGGTGTTCGTTGGCTTGTAGATGTGTCACTCCAACTCTGCCTCCATCTTCATATGGCCTTCTTCCCAGTGTATCTCTGTGTTTCCTCCTCTTTTTTTTTTCCTTTAATCTTCACTGGAGGATATGTCTTTTATTGATTTTAGAGAGAAAGGGAGGGAGAAACATTGATTTGAGATTGAACCTGAAACTTAGGTATGTGCCTTGACCAAGAATCGAACCCAAAATCTTCTAGTATATGGGATGATGCTCTAACCAACTGAGCCACCCAGCCAGGGCCCCCCTCTTCTTTTAAGGACATCATCTATTGGATTTAGGATCCACTTTAATCCAGTACGTTCTCATCTTAATTAATTATATCTGCAAAGACTATATCCAAATCTGAGATTCCAAGTGGACATACATTTTGGGGGGATATTATTCACCCAGTACACAATTTAAAAGATATAGGAAAATAGATTTTTAAAATATTTTCTCTAAATTTCTTCATATTCTCTTGTATATCTTTCAAATATTCTCCAGAAGAGGGGAGAGATTAATCACAAAGAGTTTTCACAAAGCTAATTTAAATTTAGGGACTTTGAAAAAAATTCAAGACAATCCTCATTCATGTTTTTTTCAGCTTAGTGCACACATCTCATTGGAAAAGGGTCCTTTCCTTCTCAGCCCACCTCTCCCACCTCCCGGAGTCAGGGGCTGTCACAGGTGCCTACTTACCTGAGAAAAGGGGACAGCCAGTAAGAACTGTCAGAAACGTCAAGGGGCCAAAGTGTGGAAGAAAGATCAGATCCCTCAGGACTTTCAAAGCCTCATTTTAGAGTGAATTAAAATGTATTTGTATAAACTTTATATGAACTTTTCTTAAAATGGAACCAAATAGTGTTCAGTAACTAGAACAAAGATTACCTTCCTATTATTTAAATTTCCAGTTTCCATGTTCACATAGTTCTAGTGAAAGGGGGCAAGTCAATTATTCAGATCCAAAACCTGATTTCAAAAACAAAAACAAAAAAATAAACCAATATTTTTAAAAAAAAAAAAAAAAAAGCACTGGTCTCACCCAACCAGCATGGCTCAGTGGTTGAGCATCAACCTTTGAACCAGGAGGTCACGGTTCAATTCCTGGTCAGGGTACATGCCCAGGCTGTGAACTTGATCCCCAGTAGGGAGCATGCAGGAGGCAGCTGGTCAATGAATCTCTCTCATCATTGATGTTTCTCTCTCTCTCTCCCTTTCCCTTCCTCTCTGAAATCAATAAAAAATGTTTTTTTTAAAAAAGAAGACTATCATATTTTTAAGAAATGAAAATAAATAAAAAGCACTGGTCTCAACCAGAAGTGACTTTGCTCCCTCCCCTCGCCCAGGACATTTTGTAATATTTGGAAACATTTTTGGTTGTCATGACTAGGAGGGGTGCTGTTGGCGTCTAGAGAACAGGAATGCGGCTGAGTATCTGCAATGCTCAGGAAGCCCTTCACAACAAAGAATGATCCAGCCCAAAACATCAATGGTGCCAAGACTGAGCTCTGGGCTAGCTTGTAGAAAATCTTTCTAAAACCATACGCAGATCAAGTTTCTCTCCTGTTCAAATGACCGCACATTATCTTTGCGAATTCAAGCTCCTTGGCCTTAAGTTCTTCCAGAACTTTCCAAAGGTTGCCTTTCCAGCCTTATCTCTCACTACTTCCAATGTGAACTCTTCTTACCTACCACCCTGGACCTGCACATAACATTGCTCAAGCTCTTCACAGCTCACCTTACTTTGAAAGTGTTTCCCATTCTCACACTCAAACTTTACCTGTCCTTCAAGAACCAGCTCAAGCTCCAACCCCTTCTAGAAACTCTCTGGGACCAACCCTGTCCTCTCAGTCTCATCTAGCATCCCTCTCCCCTCACTGTGTACACTCCAGCCACACCTGTCTCCTTGCTGTCCCACTAATACATCAAACTCTTTTCCACCTCTCTTCTCCTGGCTCCTGTGTGACTGGCTTGTTATCCTTTGGGTTTCAGCTTAAACACCATTGCTTCAGAAAGACCCTCGCTGAACCTCCTAGCCACTCCCAAAATTCTGTCATCACTCTATTTGGTTCCTTCATAGTGTTAACCACTGTGTAGTAAACTTTCTGTTCACAGGTTTGCTTATTTCTGCCTTTTTTTCCTTCTCACATTAGAATATACAACACTCTGAGGGCAGGAGACTTGTCTAGCTTGTGCGTCACTATGTCCCCAGCCCCTTCACAGTACCATGAGTCTGACTCAAAATAGATGTTCAGTAAATAAATGAATGAATACCTCAACTTATATGCAGGTGTTTGGTTATTGAATTCTTTTTTTTTTCACATTCTTTTTCTTTTTAAATATATTTTATTGATTTTTTACAGAGAGGAAGGGAGAGAGATAAAGAGCTAGAAACATCGATGAGAGAGAAACATCAATCAGCTGCCTCCTGCACATCTCCCACTGGGGATGTGCCCGCAACCCAGGTACATGCCCTTGACCGGAATCGAACCTGGGACCCCTCAGTCCTCAAGCCGACGCTCTATCCACTGAGCCAAACCGGTTTCGGCTGGTTATTGAATTCTTAAGGTATATCTCCCTTATGCTCAAGAGCAGAGCAGCCCTGCCCCCTCTGTACAGCACGATGCAGTTGGTAACTAATAATTATGCATTGGGTGAAGAAGTGCCTGTGACAAATTTACTATCTATAGAGCTTACATTCTAGTCTCCACAGCAGACCTACTGTATACTTCATTCATGATTGATGGTGAAAACAGCATTCTCACTGGTTAGGTTAATAACTGGGTAGGTGCTACATTCTGATATACATTTCAAAATTGCTACACTTCAATTTTACTCCACTGATATGCCTTGTTTATTATCACTGGGCTTTATACTCCTTCTAGGGGTAAATTTTACAAAACCTATGCAAAGGCCTCGCAGAGAGCCTCTCAATTCTCTCTTGGTTTTTCTCCCCAGGGGCAGTTACAAAGGACCATCACTGTATTTACAAAGCATTTTACCACAAGTTCCTCCAGTCACCAGCGGCAGAGATGCTAACTACCTCCGTATACCCCTTTTCCTCTTCTTTCACTGTTGGAGAATTTTTAGTTGGGACATGGCCACCCAGTTCAGACCACATTTCTCAGACACCTTTGCACTGAGGTAGGCCATGGGACTAAGTTCTGGCCAATGGGATGTGAATGGAAGTATGTGTGCAGCTTCTAGATGGTGAGCTTGAAAAGTAAGTGCCTTCCCTTGCTTTTTCTTTTCTGGCTTAAATATGGATGAGGTAGTGCCCACCGTGTAGATGAGGGCAATGTCCAGAGACGGCAGAACCAGGAAAAGGTAATTGGATTAAAGACATTATAATTGCTGTGCAGCCCTGAATTGCTTAAACTCAGAAGTTTCCATGAGAGAGGAAACTTTCTACCTTGCTCAATTAACTTTTATTTGGGGCCTTGTTCTAAAAGATGACCTGCTAGCCCCCTCCTTTCCTGCCTTCCCCACTAAGGAAGTCAGCAGTACCAGCACCATTTTGCCAAATTAAAGCGTCCACTTTGTTCAATAAAATCAGCAGAAATGCCAGAGTTGAGCTAGTACCTCCTGGGACATGTTTTCCTCGGCCTCCTCTGCCACCAAGCTTCTCCTTTGCTTGCTATCCTTGGCCTTCTCTTAGCTCCTTCCAACCTTGATCTTGCCTATGGGTACTGATCAGGTGGCACAGCATGATCTGAATAAAGGATATTTTGAGAGACCCTGAGCAGGCTTGTCTTCTGCCAGCAAGTTTTTTACATTCCCAGGTGGAACTTGCCCCATTCTCTTTTCTCAACTTCCCCTGAGGTTTCATTTACTGCACCAAGACAGAAGCACAGAACCTTCCGCCGGAGATACCTCCAGAACTTGTGATCTGAGCCTGTTGCTGTGGATTGTTTTCAGGTTATCAGAGACCCCTCACACAGGAATACTCTTTACTGATATCAGAGTGCTTTCAAATGGTCTCCATTTACCTTCCATCATCCACCATTTGTTGAAAATAGATGATTATAGTGTCCCTAAGTGTTCTAAATGGAAGCAGCCAAGAAAGGCGGGGCAAGTCAGTTTATTTATGCAACAAGTGTATTTGGAGCACCTGCTCAGATACCATCCTAGGCACTGAGGATACATCAGTGAGCAAGAGAGATGAGATCCCTGCTTCATGGAGCTCCCATTTCAGTTGGAGACACAGACAAGGAAAAAGAAAGGTGCTGGGGTCTTTCCGCAGCTGCAAGGGTTCAAGGAATCTGGAAAAGGGGCTGCTCGTAAGTGAATAAACTAGACAAGAAATATAAATTTGGAAGGCATGTTGGGGGAGCCAGGGAAGGCTCCACTTTCTAGTGAAGTGGGTTTTCTGAATGTCTGGACCCACAGCTTTTTATTCACTGGAAAATACATTGGCCCTTTAGGAATGCAAACAGGCATATCACAGGTAAAATTTGGTAAACAGGAAAAGATTATCAGGTTAGGCAGTGGCCGGCAAACTGCGGCTCAGCAAACCGCGGCTCGTGAGCCACATGCAGCTCTTTGGCCCCTTGAGTGTGGCTCTTCCACAAAATACCAGCTCTTCCACAAAACCGACTTCTGCGCATGGGCCATGAAGTTTCAATTGCACTGTACGTGCACGCCCACACATGGTATTTTGTGGAAGAGCCACACTCAAGGGGCCAAAGAGCTGCATGTGGCTCTCGAGCCGCAGTTTGCTGACCACAGGGTTAGGGGAAATGCCTTCAGCTATTCCAGCAGCAGGTAATATGCAGATTTTCAGCCCTGCTGAAGCCCAAGATCCATCAGCCTTCTGATGAACTTCTTGCATAATTATGACCTGCTGGAATTTGCCTCCAGCAGAAAGGGAGAGAAAGGAGGAGAAAGAGAACAGGAAGAAAATTTTGTGATGAAAATGCTATGGAAAATACATCGGAGGCCCTAGCCAGTTTGACTCAGTGGATAGAACATCAGCCTGTGGAACGAAAGGTCCCAGGTTCAATTCCAGTCAAAGGCACACACCTTGGTTCCAGGTTCTTCCCTGGCCCAGTTCCTGGTCAGGGCTTGTGCAGGAGGCAACCAATAGATGTGTTTCTCTCACATCCATGTTTCTCTTTGTCTTTCCCTCTCTCTTCCACTCTCCCTAAAAAATCAATGGAAAAATATCCTCAGGTGAGGATTAACAAAAGAAAGAAAGAAAATACATCAGGGAATGGGTCAGGCAGACCCCTCCCAGGAAATTCTGATTGAGCTGAGAGCTGAATGACACCGACCCAGGCATGGGGATAATGATCTAGAAGAGAGTTCCAGAAGAGGGAAGAGCAGGTGCCAATGCCCTGGGATGGGAACGCCTGGGTGTGTTGAGGGGCAAAGGGAAGACCCTTGTGGTTGCAGTAAAGTGAGTGAGAAGGAGGACATGAGAGGGGTAAGCTCCTGCTCCTTCCAGCCCCCCAAAAGTTCACACATGGAGTTGCAAAGGTCTGAAGGTCAGGAAAAGAGGAAATGAAAAACCTACCCTTAACTGCTGTACTTCCCAAGAAGAGAGAAGCTTAAGAAAACTCTGAAAATCTGGTTCAGTCGTGCCCAGTCCCTCAATGTCTCAATGTCCTTTAGAGAGCATTCTGCCTGTGTTTATGCTTATATGTGTGGTAATTATGGTAATGATGGTAATAAGTATTGACAACTCATAGCATTACTGAATTTTGGTGTTAAATGTATACTCTTCCATCTTCTCTGAAATCTGAACCTTCTAGCATAAGCAGAAAGTAAAACTTCTTTTTATATTAAGGCTCAATAGTAAGTGGAACAATCCATTTTAAAAGCAGGGGCTAGACCTAAAAAAGAAGATTCTTGCCTTTAAACACCTTTTTTATCTGCTTTTATGACATTGCAGCCCAAATGGCCCCATCTGTGTCTTGAGTGACCCAAGACAAAGGTTCTGACCGGGTCTCTGGGACGACTGGAAATGGCTCAGGAGATTCACTTTACATGTTTGGGGCCTCAGTTTTATCTTCAAAATGAACATAAATACCTTAGACACTAATGTCAGCTCTTTGGTAAGTAGACTCTAGGATCTACCTTTTCTCTTTCTTCGTAAATCACCGTAACTTCTGCCTCTGTCTGTGGCATACCTCCCATTCTCCATCACTTCACAGTAATTCCCACTGAGCGATGTAACGGTTTGTGTTCAGGTAATTATTTATTGCCTGGACAGTCAATGGGGCTACCATGTTGGACAGATGGCCATGGTCTCTGCCTCAAGAAGCTACGTCTAGTGGGGAACATAGATATTGAGCAAGACATTTCTGGAGTGTCATGCAGGAGAAATTCAGGTCCCTTTGGAAATGGCCATCTCAATAGGTTAAGGGCAGGAGTAGAATATTGGGGACCAGCTACAATTATAAGAAATATTAATCATGCTCTGTTAACCATGAAGATTCTGTTCTGATTAGAGAAAGCACATTCTAACCTCACTGTGAAATATACGCCCTGGGACATGGAAGCTAACGTTGGAATGCAGACCATCCTCCTTCTGAGAACTGCCTATCATTATGGAAAGATTTACAACCTCGTGGCACCTAGTCCTGGAGGCACTTGCTCTTTACAACCCCCAGCCCCTATTACCTGTAATCTGGTCCGAGGCACCTGCTCTCTTTGACTTGCCCCAGCCCACATGACTTGTAACCTGTAATGATTATCCCATGCCCACTTTCCCATAACTGTAATGCCTACTTTCCCACGTAATCTTGTCCTTCTACCCAATATAAGCAGCTGGCTTAGGGTGGGGTGCAGAGCAGATTTTTGTGGCTGACCTCCTGCTCTCCCATAATGCTGGAGTTATTGGGATAAATGCTCATATATGATTCAACCTTGTCTCTACTTAATTGGCTCAAGTAGCGACAGGCAGCCAGGACCCCTTGGCTGTCCGGTTACAAATGTCCAGGTCTGATCTTGGAGAACTCAACTCTTCTTGATGAACTCTCCATTCATCTTGAGAAATTTGAAGATTGTTTTGCTTCACGATGCATTGAAGAAAATATAGGAGCGCCCTAACCAGTTTGGCTCAGTGGATAGAGCATCAGACTGAAAGGTCTCAGGTTCAATTCTGGTCAAGGGCATGTACCTTGGTTGCAGGCTCATCCCCAGTGGGGGGCATGCGGGAGACAGCCGATTGGTGTTTCTCTCTCATTAATGTTTCTAACTCTCTATCCCTCTCCCTTCCTCTCTGTAAAATTAATAAAATATATTTTTTAAAAGAAAGAAAATATAGGAGCAACTAGTTTTTTTCTCTCACCTGCCTACGTTACACCATCTCCCTAAGCATGGCCTTGCCCCATCTTTCTTTAAATATACTTCTGAGGAACGTAACAGAAAGTGATGGGGGGTGTGGAGAGAACCAGCATTTAGCCTGAGATGGTCTGGGCTTAAATCCCAGCTTTGCCTCTGAGAAGCCCCCACACCCTCTGAGGATAATAACTGTTCCCCCTTCCCCAGGACTATTGTGAGCATTCATATGATCATTTACATGAAAATGCTTTGCAAACTAAAGACTATTATTCTCATGTCAGCTGCTATTTCACAAGTCTTTGCATATTCTGGACTTCAGCTTTTCCTGACACTAATATACAGATTCCTGCTATTCTTTTGTGATACCCTTCACTAGTGTCCCTCCTTCCATCTTTTATCTGTGCTCATTTAAAGTCAGAGCTCTAGCCGTTTTCCCTCACTGCCATGGAGGTCCCTCTAGCTGCCTCTCTCTTTTCTTCCTTGTGTCTTGGTACAGATAGGACAGCACTTAAAGCTTTGCAAGCTTTCCAGGTCCTTTCAGAGTCCTCCTCAATCCAAACCCCAGGCAGCCCGCTATTCCATTTTACCAACTTGGAAAAATCAGAAAACTGGTTTTAATCCAGATCCAAATTGTGTCACTCAGCCTAATGTCAAGTGAGGATTAGTGTAGCCCTTAGCTTTTCCATAAAATCTATCCCAATTGGTGATGGCCCTGAAGGAACTATATGGAAGCCCTGGGGGTCAGAATTTCCTGGAGGGCCTGATATGCTGACTCAGAGAACCTAGTGGCTATTTATCTGGAGACTCCTCCTCACACCCCAAAGCTTTCTTAGGCTTCCCAGACTCTCCCCACACCAACAGGCCTTATCAAACCAAGAATCGGGGTCTCTGTTCGCTGGTGCACTGACACAGAACACCTCCGTCTCACAAGCAGTTCATGGCAGAATGGGGCAAGCTGGGCACCTGCTCACACCTGGTGTGGGAGACAGGCCATTTCTCCAGGACCTTCCAGAGGCAACTGAAATGTGAGCTTCTCTTCTTCATCCAGGCAGGCCACCACTGACCCTGGTGGCAGTGGGCCAGCAGCGCTGTTGCCCTGTCTGTCCGTAACAATGGCATAATCCTCCTCTCAGAAAGTTCCAGCGGTTGACATCATAGGCTGGGACTAGGGAGACGTCCTGAGGAAGGTGAGCAAGGAGAGCCTGTGGATTAATCGGGACTATATGTACAAACAGGTGAAAGCAAGCACACGGAAAGGAAATTGACATCCTTTTTCCCCACTTCAGGGAAAGAGGTCACTGGGTAATTGCAGCACAGATGCTCCTTCTTCAGTGGAAGCATCTTGCTGCCAATGACAAGGAACAGGGAAGCAGGTGGGATGTCACCGTGAGAGGTGGGGGCAGCATGGAGATGCCAGTGTGCACACTGCTATGGAAGCAGCTCTTTCCACCTTATGGGCACCTCAGCTAGGATCCTCATCTTGCTTCCCTGGCCAGGGCAGTGTGATCCCTGGAAACACACAAAGAAATATACACAAAGGGATCCCATTAAAAAGTATGCAGCCTTTAAACAAAGCACCAAAGCATGGAGGGGCTGTAGCTGCACCCCACCCCACTCCACCCCACCCCACCCGCCTCAGCCTCTGGCATCGCTTTCCCAGGTGGCAGGACCTTTCTCCAGAGTAACTTATGAGAAATCCCAGGAGGATGTGCATGTATTCAAACAAAGACGCCAGAGCCCTTTGGTTACTACACAGGACTGAGTCTTCTTTCTTTTTTTAGCCTTCTTAAATCAATCTACCCATCTTCCATAGTCATTACCAAATGTCACCGAATCCCCCGTGTCAGGTAGAGACAACCACTGTTTTCTTGAAGCACAGGTTCATTTATCTGCTGGAATATGGCACATCTTAGGAATGGCAAATCAAGAACATTCTGAAAAATAAGCACTGGCAAAAAAAAAAAAAAAAAAAAAAAAACCAACACACACACACACACACACACACACACAAACAAAAACAAAAACAGGTAACTTTATATTGTCTAAAACACTCAACTGGAAATACCATAATTTTCTCCTCCACAATCAGAGCCATTAGTGGACTTCATCTTTTTAATTCTTAGTATTTTTTTTAATGTGTATCCCTTTAGGTTCTGGCAATTAAAGCCTGAAGTTTCTGCTGTTATTTTGGTAATGATTACAGAACGGTTTAAGGGTTTCTTGGAATTGCTTAAGAAAGTGTGCCCTTTCCACCCACCCCCTTTCTTTCTTTGTTTTGTTTTGTTTTGTTTTGTTTTGTTTTGTTTTGGGGAAATACTGACCCATGAGGATTTACTTAAATCGCCCTTGGTTATAGACCTCCAAAGACAAAGCCATATCCATGGTAACCACAGGCAGCCCAGCAGAAGAGAGAACACATCAGACACAGAGCATAATAGCTCTGTTTACTGATGACTCAGATCTGAAAGCACTACTGTACATTCCAGCTCCCAGCTCAGGGCAGGAGTCCAGGCTGTCCTCATCCTCAGACCCAGCAATCTGTGATCACACAAAGGGGAGAAGCCCTTTCCCAGCACTTGGATGTTCCCCCGGGGAGAGGGATGTACCACTATTTCCAAGGTTCTGGAAGGTCCTGCAGGAAAGGAAATCATGGGACAACATGAGAAGGAGACAAGGATAGGGCTCTGGTGGGCTTGGAGTCTAAATAAAAGCACTTTGGACCAGAGTCCAAACAGAGGGATAGGTCAAGTCACGTGGGGTGGGGTGGGGGTGCACCTGCTGGAGCCCTTGTGGCTATGCCGAGTTTCCCTGCCTGGCTGCGTAGCATCCGAGGCCACCCACAGGAACAGCCTCATGCTGAGGCCACCTCCACAGAGAAAGGAACGCACAGCAAGAGCAGGCCCTGGTAGAGCCCAGTTCACAGCCAAGAGTTTTGTAATTTACCCTTTGACCCCTGCTTGCCCCAGGATGCCTCATTCCATCAGTCTTTCCCATGTGCCAATAAAAATCTGGTAAACAGCCCTGGGTGGTGTTGCTCAGTCGGTTGGAACATCATCCTGGTCATGGGTTCAATTCCCAGTCAGGGCACATACATAGGTTGTGGGTTTGATTCCCTGCTTGGGGCATGTGCAGGAGACAACTGATCGATGTTTCTCTCTCTCTCCCTCTGCCTTCCTCTTTCTCTAAAATCAATTTTTTAACAAATCTGCTAAGCACACAAACCTGAGGAAAGGATTGCATACACCGAGCTCCTCCCCACTTTCTGACACGTGAGCATTAAACAAGAACTCACGTAGTTCTCATCAAACTGCTGACTGAGAACAATCAAGAGCTTTCAGGCAGCTCACCCTGCCCTCCCTCCAGAACGTGAGTTCTTCAGAAAAACACCAGAATGGAAAGGGCTCTGGCCCAAAGTGCTTTTATTTAAACCCCAAGCCCACCAGAGTCCTCCATGGGAAGATTTCAGTTGCCGGGATATGGGAGGGGGCAGTGAAGCAGCGCAGGGGCCAGCAATCCAATCGATGTGAGAATGTGCCCTGTGCCCGTATTCCCCAGGGTCTCCCAGCAAATGAACAAGGCCATCAAATAGCGCTCAAATTTCAGGAAGCTTCTATCTTCCAAAGAAGAGAGGGAGCAAACCCGGCATGTCCTTTCTGCCAGCTTTGTGTTTTTATCTGTTTTCTATGTCTGGCTTCTGTATACACATTTATTTGAAAATTTTTAAGTTCCAGCAATTAAACTAGTTTGAAAATCACAGCTCCAGAGATAGGAAAAGAGGATGGGGAGAAGGAGAGAAAGGTAAGAATCTTGATGTGCCTATAAGGCACCTTGCTTGATAGTTCATTCAGTCATTCTCACATTTACCTTAAAATGCAGACATTGCATTTCTGTGTTGTTTTTTTAGATGAAGAACTGGTATTTGAAGAAAATGCAGAATTTCCCCCAAGATCACACTTCAGCAGAATCAATCCCAAGTTGTGTGTCGAAGATGAAGCCATGCCCTCGGGCTATACAGATTCTCCTTCAGTTTTATTTCTCTACTAGAGGCCCGGTGCATGAAATTTGTGCATGGGGGGTGGGAGGGGTTCCCCTTAGCCCAGCCTGAACCCTCTCCAATCTGAGACCCCTCAGGGGATGTCCGACTGTCGGTTTAGGCCCAATCCCCAGGATCGGGCCTAAACCGGCAGTCGGACATCCCTCTCACAATCCAGGATTGCTGGCTCCTAACTGCTCACCTGCCTGCCAGCCTGATCACCCCTAACCACCTCTGCCTGCCGACCTGATCACCCCTAACTGCCCCCCCTGCCGGCCTGGTTGCCCCCAGGCAGCCCCCCTCTGCCAGCCTGGTCACCCCTAACTGCCT
>NW_005871055.1:5833414-5838650 GCF_000147115.1 Myotis lucifugus
TTACTGCATGGAACCAGCTTTTGTGCTCAAAAAAGGCCGTGAAAGGAGCCAAGGTTCTCTGACCAGACCTGCTGGTGGTTTAAAATTTTCTGCTCCTTGGAAATCTTGCCAGAGGGGGTTGGGTTGAGCTTCAGCATCCAGGAACAACCAGTGAAGTAACATTGCCCCACGTGCAATGCCTTCTGCTGAGTACCTGGTCACTGAGATCATTTTGCTTGCCAGTGGCATGTGGCCCAAGCAGAAGTTGGAGAATGAATCTGTGCACGAGCCTAAAAAAGAATCTTACATTGGCTGCACACTTGATCCCTCAGAACATTCCCAAAAATTGTTGAACTTGTTTGACCCAGCTCAGCACTGGGTGGAACAGGCAAGAAGTCAGTGGTGAGGAAAGGAACCGAGGACCTTTCGGGTGTCCACAGCAGAATCCAACTGCAATGCCGGGAGCACACATTTACACCTAGTCATCCACAACTAAACAACAAAAAGCCCACACAGCAAACTAGCACTGTCCCTTCCCCCCACTGCCCTCCCCCAACATATTCAAGGAAATACAACTGTTGCTTCTTCTCTCTGGAGGCAGAAGAGTAGAAGCCTCGGTTTTTCTCTTCTAGTCTCTCTACATCCTCTCTACTCCCTACCCCCAATCCAATCCCCTGCATTCGCCAGCATCCAACTTTACCTTTATGCCACGCTGGTGGTAAACTGTTGTAGTCAATATATTCCATCTACATAGTCCTTAGGTTCCTTATGTTTATCATTCTCACTTAGCTTCTTTTAATTTTTGTATTTTGAAATAATTATAGACTCATTAGAAACATTTAAATGTTTTCATTTACCTGAGAGAAGAACTACAGTCTTACTTGCTATGTCCCCCTCCCTATAGGTCTCTTTGGGGCACACAACCTGAAAAAAAAGAGTAATTGAGTAGTAAACTGGAAATTTATGAAATCTTGGGGGTCTAACTTTCTTGGTGTATGTATATAGATACATTTATATCAAGTCCTCAGAAGATTGTGTTTAAAAGGTTAAGCACTCTCTCTCTAAATATCTAAGGTTTTCATTTTGTTTTTATTACTACTGAATCTAACATGGAATGAATTTTGTTTTCCCTTTTATTATTTTGTCATATCTGACACTGGCCTCTTTTCAGGTTGTGAAAATACTATTTGTGTCTGCTAACCTTCAAATAAGAATTTCAAATTATTGTGATTCTCTATATAGAAATTCATTTTGACAAATCTCAGGGCCTTTTACACCAGCTAACGAATAGTGGATCAAAACTCCACTTGAAATATTTTATAAAAAACAAAAGCACTTTGATTTTCATTTGCAAAAGAGCAGTAAGACAAGGCAGTGCTCTGACAGATAAAGTTACCGGATGAGTAAGACCTAACAGGACCTACGCTGTGCACTTAAACAGTCTCTAACCACTAGAAAAAAGCTCTTAGTTTTGGGGGGTGGGGGTTGTTTTGTTTTTCCTATATAGCTAAAATGGCATTTCCTATGCAAGGCCCAAGGCATTCATGTTATGTTTTCAGATAAGAAAATAGACTGCCCACATCACCCTGGGTGAGCGCAGGAAGGCTGATACAATGGGCCTGAAGCCTGTCTCTTCATTGCTCTCTCCCGTCCACTGCAGGGGTCAGCCCAGAAACCCGAGTTTAAATGGTGACAGCAGCAAATAAAGGCCCACAGAAGGTTGGACAGCTCTAAAATACACTTGTGCTGGAGGTGGGGGTGCGGAGGGGTAGCTGAGAGCACACTACTATAGGACATTTCATATACACTTTCTCAACATACTCAACACAGACTCCCAGGTTAGTTATATGAATTTATTTCAGGGAAATAAGTTGCTGACTATGAAAGCAATTACATACTGATTTCAAAAAATATAGAAAATTGCAATAAGTATAAGGGAAAAAATAAAATCACTTGTAATTCTACCACCCAGATATAGCCACTATTAACTTCTTGGTGTATTTCCTTCCTGTTTTTATGTATGTGTATGTTTCCTTCTATAATACAAAGTTGGACTCAAACTATATTTAAAATTTGTGATACTTCTTTTTTTTCTGTGTCTTTACTGGTAAATAACCTTCGTTGTATATAATACTACTGTATAATATACCATCATGTGGATGTACCATTTGTTCAATCATTCTCCTATTGCAGGATCTTTTTTCCATTTCAATTATTTTTAATGATAGATGATGCTCTAAGGAAAAACATTTGTTCATAAATCTATATTTTTACCTTTCTCTGACTCTTTCCTTGATGTAGATTTCTAAACGTAAAATTACCAGATAAAAGAAACACATGTGTAGCTCTTGATATGCAATATACACCGAACGGTTTTCCCTGAAATTTGTACCAACTCACCTTCCCAGTGTGTCCCACAATCACACACAAAGCATATGCAAGAAGGTGGGTGACGCCTTAGCTGGTTTAGCTCAGTGGATAGAGCTTCAGCCGGTGGACTGAAGGACCCCAGGTTTGATTCCAGTCTAAGGCACATGCCTGGGTTGTGTGTTGCGGGCTCAATCCCCAGTGTGGGGGCATGCAGGAGGCAGCTGATCAATGATTCTCATCATTGATGTTTCTATCTCTTCCCTCTTCTCTGAAATCAACAAAAATATATTTAGAAAAAAAAGAAGTTGGGTGCCAACATTAAAATGCCTGATTCTTCACATAATATAGCAAGATCAGAAGGGACTGGAAAATTTGCAGACCTTATTAACTAAGACTTACTTTAAAAATAGCCTAACAAGCACCCCAGAGCCTCTGCTAGCCTATATAGTAACTTTGCACAAATCAGAAAAGTCACACCTACCTCAAGACACGTTGCTACCATCTGCCAGAAAATTATCATCATAAATATCAAATCTATCATAACCTATGATGTTGCTATTGAGATGCCTGTCACTGCAGGTCTAGAGGTTTACATACAAAGTTTGCTTCTGTCACTGTGGGCCAGGTACATGACAGAACCTCTCTTACCTTCCCATCACACGCTCATCACTCTCCTTTCTGCCCCTCACCCACTGTTTGAAACAGCCAGGCAGTGTCCAGTGACAAAACCCCTAAGCCTCCTATTTGCCTGAAAATGACAACTGCCCTCATAGGTGTCTGCTTTCACAGGTGTTCCAGCCTGGATTTCCTGTGCTCTTAGGCTGCTCCATTTAGATGTCCCAACAGTGCCTCAAATTTGTCAGAGGAGACAAATCTCATTCTCTCTGCCCCACTTCTCTGTCTCTCTGGGGATACTTGTCATCTTGGGGTTGTCAACAAATCATCCCTTCCCCAAACACCCCACCGCTGAGCTGTTGCCAAATTCTGATTATTCCTGCTTCACTTCCCTTAGTGCATTGTTCTCTTCGCCTCCTTTGAATCCATTAACCCCAATCAGGGCATTAATGAGCACAGGTTATGGAAAATTACTCCAGCTTCTGATTCTGTCAGCTTCACTGTTTCCACCTTACTCAGTGAACACATCTGATGCTTATTAAATCTCCTGCCTTCCTCCACATGACCTCACCACCACCACCACCACCACCAATTCCTACATTAGAGCTTAGAATAGAAAACAGCATTGGATAGCCAGGCAAGATAGAAATGGTTTGGATTGCTGCCTCTGGCCAATGGACTTGCTAAGTTTATACAAAAACAGTCAGGGTAAAAGGTGATGCAACCAGGCTGCTGCAGGTGTTAGGTCAAAGTAACTAAAACCCACTGGGTGGGGTGGGGGTCCCTGATAAAATGGTGAATTCCCCAGATCCACTGTCAAATGCTGCAAGTTCTGGACTAAATCCTGACAGGCATCCATCTTCTGCCATTCCGTAACTTTTGAGCTTCCAGTGAAATCCTAATGCAGGTGACATCCCTCAACTACTGCTGTTCTGATGAGCAGATCCCAGCATCAGGCATACCCCAAGGGCCCACTGTTTCCATTTTAAGATCAGAGGATGGGGATGTGAGGCAGCCAGCCAAAGAGTGTGGGCCTCAGAGAGAACCTGCTGCTCCCCACAGCCACTCTTCACCCCTCTTTCTGGAACTTCCTCTTAGAAAGCCTGGGGCGGGGCCACTGCCCTGAACACTTTTTTTTTCTTTTTTTTTTAATTAAATCTTTATTGTTCAGATTACATTTGTTCCTCTTTTTTTCCCCCCATAACTCCCCTCCTTCCAGTTCCCGCCCCACCCTCCGCCCTCACTCCCCACCCACTGTCCTCATCCATAGGTGCACGATTTTTGTCCAGTCTCTTCCCGCATCTCCCATTCCCCTTTCCCCCCCAAGAATAGTCAGTCCATTCCCTTTCTATGTCGCTGATTCATTATAATCACCAGTTCATTCTGTACATCAGATTATTTATTCACTTGATTCTTAGATTCACTTGTTGATAGATGCATGTTTGTTGTTCACAATTTGTATCTTTACCTTTTTCTTCTTCCTCTTCTTAAAGGATACCGTTCAGCATTTCGTATAATACTGGTTTAGTGGTGATGAACTCCTTTAGCTTTTCCTTATCTGTGAAGCTCTTTATCTGACCTTCAATTCTGAATGATAGCTTTGCTGGATAAAGTAATCTTGGTTGTAGGTTCTTGCTATTCATCACTTTGAATATTTCTTGCCACTCCCTTCTGGCCTGCAAAGTTTCTGTTGAGAAATCAGCTGACAGTCGTATGGGTACTCCCTTGTAGGTAACTGAGTTTCTTTCTCTTGCTGCTTTTAAGATTCTCTCTTTGTCTTTTGCTCTTGGCATTTTAATTATGATGTGTCTTGGTGTGGTCCTCTTTGGATTCCTTTTGTTTGGGGTTCTCTGCGCTTCTTGGACCTGTAAGTCCATTTCTTTCACCAGGTGGGGGAAGTTTTCTGCCATTATTTCTTCAAATAGGTTTTCAATATCTTGCTGTCTCTCATCTTCTGGCACCCCTATTATTCTGATATTAGTGCGCTTGAAGGTGTCCCAGAGGCTCCTTACACTATCTTCGTATTTTCGGATTCTTTTTTCATTTTGCTTTTCCGGTTGGGTGTTTTTTGCTTCTTCGCATTTCAAATCTTTGACTTGATTCTTGCGCTCCTCTGGTCTGCTATTGGGTATAATATTCTTTATTTCAGTCCGTGTATGCTTAATTTCTAGTTTCTTTATCGTAGCATCGAGGGTCTCATTAGTTTTCGTGAGGCTCTCACAAGTTTATTGCAGCCCTCAAATTGCGTTTTTTAGCTCCATATCCTCCATTT
>NW_005871055.1:5838750-5868285 GCF_000147115.1 Myotis lucifugus
GCCCACTGTTTCCATTTTAAGATCAGAGGGTGGGGATGTGAGGCAGCCAGCCAAAGAGTGTGGGCCTCAGAGAGAACCTGCTGCTCCCCACAGCCACTCTTCACCCCTCTTTCTGGAACTTCCTCTTAGAAAGCCTTTGGGGGGCGGGGGGCGGGATGGCAGAGAAGCCAGAGCCAGTACAAGCCGCTGCCCTGAACACTTACCTATGTTTTGGCAAACAGCTTGTGGCAATAACCTATCCTGTCTCCTCCAAGTCCTTTGAGAAGACTAGGAAAAATGGCCCGTACTCAAGATTATGAGCTTCCCAAAGAGAGATCTGATTTTTGCCCTTGGATCCTGGGAAGTAAGCTATGTCGTACCCGATAGGACTATCTTTATTTAGGGTAGGGGCTGGCCACACCTGATAGTTTTAAAGTGTTAGCAGGCCCTGCCAGAAAGATGAACCATATGACTTAGGATGAAGTCTCTGAGACCGAGTTCAACCACATGGGCAGTCAATCAATCATTCCATCAATCATGCCTACATAACGAAGACCCAATAAAACCTAAAATGAGCTTCTCTGGTTGGCAATATTCCATGCATATTGCCACACATCACTACTGGGAGGGTAATGTAATATGACTCCACGGGGAGAAAGGACAATAGAAGTTTGGTATTTGGAACCCTCCCAGTCTCTGCCTTAGGTAGCTCTTCCTCTGGCTGATTTTAACTTGTATCCTTTCAATGAGTTCTGTCGGTTCTCCTAGCACGCATCCTCCAATCTGAGGGTGGATGGGAAACACCCCCCCCCAAAAAAATAAAAATAAAAATAAAAAACCTTGCAGGTGGTGAAGTGAGGGCAGTCTAACTTTGCAATTTGGCTAACTCTGGCAAATGGGCTGAAAGTAAAGTATAATGAAATCTAGGTTAGTCCACAAGGAAACTTTATTTTATGACAAAGTTTCCAAATTCTGAAAATGTAGTTATGGAAGGCATCTCAAGAGATCCGCTAAAATATTCTCATCTTCCTAAGAAAGTGTGGTTGGTGCCGGGGACGAGACCAGAAGACTCTCAAAGCCCCTCCAATCCAGGGGCTCCTCGTGGGGGTGGAATTCTCTCCGTGCTTAAATCTTCCAAGATTTTCTATCACATTTAGAATGAAATTCAAACTTCTTACCTTACTTATGTGTTTGTGTGCGTGTGTGCTTCCCCAACTAAAATGTAAATCTAGATCAGTGCTGGCACATCGTAAGCACACTATAAATGCTTGTGTAATAAATGAATAACTCAAATAAAAGGAATATAAAAATGCTCATTTTTCCAGTAAGACTTTATCTCTGGCTTAATTTTTTTCATCATTTCTTTACTGAGAGATAATTAATATACCATAAAATTTAGCCTTTTACAATTCGAGGGGTTTTAGTATATTCACAAAGTTGTGCAACCATCACTGCGATTTCATTTCTTGGGCTCAATTTTAATCCCTGTTCCTCCTTCCTTTCCACCATGTGGTTCTACCAAGGGCTGCCAATCATAATGCCCTACGTGCTTCAATTATAAGAGAGCACAGGACCCAGATGAGGTCAAATTCCTCCCCAGCACTTTCCAACAGAAACTAAGAAGGGCCTTCCCTCTCGGTTGGGAAGCTGTGAGGAATGAACCTGGAGCTGGCGGTACCCAGATCCCCTGCCATGCGGAAACAGCTGGTCCATAACAGGTGAGAATAGGTTGTCTCTGAGGCCAGCCATACCACTCCACTTCCCGCAGCTTGGTTATCTAAGCCAATGATTCTCTCTTGGTCCTGAACTAGTTCCTGTGGTTTTCTATAACTTGGAAGCTAAGGTGTTCCTTGGGACAGTACGGTCCTCGTCTGGCTCATACATTCCCTCAATGCATGTTGTTGGGTTTTTTTTACCTATTTACTGTGTGCAGGGCACTGGCCCTGGAGTGTACAATCTAGTGGGGCCATGGCAGTGTGGTAAATTCAATGAGAGAGAAACATCCGAGCAAAGCATCTCACCCCCTGTCAGTGGGGCAGGAGAGACTTTCAGAGGAAATCACATCTAAGCTAAGACCTGCGGTTAGAGAGGAGTTTGTATCAGAAGAGAAGTTCACAGGATGCCAAGGAGAATCAGAAGAGGTTCCCATTGGCAGGAGAGGTAAGGGTGTAACATGAAGGATGTAACATTTAAATTAAGCTTTAAATCATGGAGATAAGATGCAGATACTTAGAGAAAGGGCATAAGAGAATATCAGTGGAGAAAAGGCCAAATACAGGACACAATGAGAAATTAATTGGACTCTGGGGTTCATGGAGGAAAGAGGTAAGAATTCGGCTGCAAAGGTAGGTTTGAAGCTCATGGCAGGCCCAAGTCCTGTAGGTTTAGGTGCAGGGGAGCAGCATGCTCGGCTCCAAGCTGTGTGAGGCAGCAGAATGTGACATGGAAAAGATGGGGGACAGAGAAGCTAGCTTGGTGCCTATTACAACAGTCCAAGGAACAACACCATCTGACCCAGCACAGGGCATCTAAGTGGAAGGAGACTTGACTTGGTGTGGTGAACACACAATACAATATACATATGGTGTATTATAGAATTGTACACCTGAAACCTATATAATTTTATTAACCAATGTCACCCCAATAAATGCAAGAAAAAATAAAATGAAGGACATATGTGGGTGCCACAGAAGAGGTAGAAACGATCAGATTTAACACTGTGATTAGAAGTCCAGGAAAAAGAGAAACTAAACATGATAATGATGGTGAGGGTACTGGTGGTGGCAACCAGCATTCATTGGCCCCAAACTGGGCCAAACACTTTAGAAGCATTTATCTCCTCTAATCTTTACCACCTTATGACATACGTCCTATTATTACCCCCATTTTAGAGTTTGGGAAACTGAGGGGCAGAGAGATGAAGTAATTTGTGCAAACAGAACCTGAATGATACTTACAAAAATAAGGAATCCAGGCAAGAGAGACTTGGGGAGGAGGATGAGGTCATTTTTGCACAGACAGAGTGTAAGTTGCCTGTCTGGGTGAAGCTGAGCCCTGAATTTCAGGTTTAAATGTGTTACTGCCAGAGGGTAATAACCTTATCTACATTTTCTTCTTCTTCGATTTCTTCGAGAGCACACGACAAAGTAGAAAATCCCAAGCTTTCTTAAATCAGGACAGATTATCTTGACTGCTCCCCACATCCACCATGCCTGTCACTGTGACAAAAGGAAATTAGATTCATCTGATAAGCTTTGTTTTTCACAAAGCTATGTGGGATGATTACCCAGTACCCTGTGGTCTTCTAGGTGTTTGCAAATTGATTTTTTGATGATTTGCTCCAGTAATTTTCCAAGTATTCAGTGTTTTTCCAAGTTCTTGAGCTTTACAATATGAGTGACTTAAAATTCAGATTTGCCTTCTCTGTCCTGTATTGATGTGAAGTTTTAAGGTTGCAATTATTTAGGGTATTTTTTTGGATAAAGTATATGCCTCAGAGGGAACATACAAATACATATAACTATAAATACATATGTGTATGGGTATAAGGTGATTTTAATGCAGAATCCCTCAGAGTTTTTGACTGTAAGCAGAAAAGGAAACATATTGAGAACATATGGCTATTTCAAATATCCCAAATAAGTTAAGATCATCACTTTTTAGAAATGTTTATATGGTGAATACAAAAAACCTCACAACCTCAAAAAGAAAAATTGTTCTGTGAACACTAACCAAAAGTAAGATACAACAGAATTTTAAAAATGTATCTTCTCTCTACCCAATCCTGAAGCCAGGATTTTGAGGGAGTGGTATCTGGCTAGAACATCATGAGAAGATTCCATTTTTTGGTGGATATTATCTAAAGTCCAACGCCAGGCACTCGGAGGAATAAAATCCCAGACCCAATGCTTCATGAGGGGCTCTATTAAATGACTGTTAAGGGCCTTTGCAGCTCAAATAGTCCAGGCATCTAAAAACTGATTATGAGGATGATTAATGAAAATTATGGCAAACTGTTTTGAAAAAAGCAAGACTGTGAAAATACCAGATATAACTCAGGCAGTCATCTCCCCATGAAGATAAAGTTTTTATTAGATACATATCTGTAGAAGCATCTACTATGCTCTGAGTCTCTTACATATCATAGGTACCCAAAGAAAGTTTTTGTCAAATCCATGAAGCCAAAAATCTATTTCATGAAAATGAATGATTAATAGGATGAATAGATTTGACAGCCTTTATTTGAATGAAACTCACCTGCCATATGAAAGCAAAAGCAAGTTTTAAAACAATAACAAAAACACAGCTCCTGGGTACCAGCCCTCTTCATCAGCTACCCTCTCTCCCCCCTGAGGCCCACGAGCCCTGAGGATTGCATTATTGCTGCTTCCCTAAACACTAACTAAACCCTCAATTGTCCCTTTGTTAAACTCTCTGCTAAGAATGTGTCATCAGTTTCCTACTAGGCCGCTGGTTAATACAGTCATAATAATATTAGCTCATAACAAAATAAAGATTAAATTGAAAAAAGGTGTGTAAAGCATTTAGCCTGGTTCATAGTATGTGCTCTCTAAATATTACCTAGTATTATTATGGTTGGGCTTTTTATTTTCCTATCAGTTCTGTCCTACTTGATTGGATAAATACAAATTACCAGCTGATGATCAATTTCTCCTCCAAGCTCTTAATTAGGAATTTCGAATGAGCATATATTTAGCCTAGTATTTGTCTCATGAAGGATGACATTTGTTTTGGTGTCCCTT
Organism: Myotis lucifugus; assembly: GCF_000147115.1. NCBI lineage: Eukaryota > Metazoa > Chordata > Mammalia > Chiroptera > Vespertilionidae > Myotis > Myotis lucifugus. The sequence continues at coordinate 5,843,493 of NW_005871055.1, forward strand.
AAAATCCCAAAGGACTTAAAAATATAGCAAATTTCAAACAAAGTTATAGGACATCAAGTCTTTTTCACAGTCATTTCTCGGTGTTAATGGCAGTCTAGGAAGAACCTGAGGAACCTGCAAAGAGTGCAACACCAGTGGGAATGAAGTGTGGCTTCCAAACACCTTGAGGTTTTTTTCCTAATAGCAACTGTTTGGAGAGTAAGCAAGATAAACGATTATAGCAGAGGCTGCACTTATTTGGTAACAGTTTGAAACTGACTCGTCACATCAATACTAAGATTTCTAATACTAATCGAGTAAATCATGAATTCTTGCCACTCCTCAATATTTGTAATACCCAATTTTCTTTTTTCTCCACCCACCCCCTCCCCAATTAACTGGCTTAGTGAGTGAGCTCTTTGAATAGCAAACACACAGCTTGTACACCGAACTACTCTGCACTTAACAATTTTTGTTTGTTTATTTTTCTGGAAATCTTGCTGTCCTTCTCAAAGGAATAGCTTTGGGCAACTTAAAAAGCCCTACAATATCCTAAAATGTGCCTTCTTTCAAACAAGAGCACCTTTTGATCATTTGCTCCAAATCCACAGTAAAAGGGAAAATTATGGTAGAAAAAAACAATTGGAACATATATTTTAGCACGGGACTGGCTGTTTCCCGTTATTTTCACCTCATATCTAATTCCTTATTTCAGGAACTATCTTCACGCTGTTTAGTTATTACCTTTCCCTCTGCTTTACCGTCACGCCCACTCCAGAGGTAGACAGAGGCCCTTTCAGCTCCCTCCGCCTCGATCCCTCCCCCATCCCCCGCGGGGCTGCTCCGAAATGGGGTTAAAGCGTTTTCTAACAAGACCAATCTTTGCCTTATTAAGCCTAAATTGGCGCTTTAGTAATAATAGAATAAAAAATAAAAAAAGAACTTGGCGTTCCCACACCGGGAGTCGAACCCGGGCCGCCTGGGTGAAAACCAGGAATCCTAACCGCTAGACCATGTGGGAGACGACGAGGGTGAGGCCCAGCTGAGGCAAATTGAGTCTCTCGCTTCCGCCCGCCCGCCGCGCAGGTCCCGGGTGTCAGCCCTGCTTGTGCGCCTGCGCGAAACCTGCGCCGGGTTAACCCCTGCCGGCTCGCGGTGTAGCCCTTCGCTCTTTACCGAGGGCCCGTGAATCCCCTTCTACTCCATCCAGACTCCAGATACACACCGATGTGGTGTTTCCAAGTACAGAAGCGCTGGTGTTTGGATTTCAGACTCATTAATAAGAAACAAGAGCTGTGTGAGGTCCTGAAACCGCCGCCGCGGAGGCCAGAAGGTGGCTGGCGCTCCTGACCCCGCGGCGGTCCCGGCAGCGCGGCCGCCCGAGCACCAGCTCAGCTCCCCGCAGCCCTCGCCGAGCCACCCCCGTGCGTCCCGCACCTGGGAACCCCCGGGGCCGGGGCCCTGCAGCGGCCGGGCCGCGGGTTCCCACGGCGTCGGTACAGCCCGTCCCCGTCAGGTCAATCCTTCAGAAACGGGCGAGGGCCGCCTGCCCGCCCGCGGCGTTCCAGGTTCTGTCGACCCAACGGCCGCCGGCGGCTTTGTGTCGTGGGAGGAGGCGGTCAGTGCTGGTTGTAAAGGCGCCTCAACCCCGGACAGAGTCCCTGCCGCAGCCGTCCCGAGTGACGGGGTCCTGGTGGTTCCCCAGCCCGGCTCCTCGGCAGCGGCGTGGCGCTGGGAGAGTTTGCGCGGCTGCGACGTGCCGTGCGGGTTCGGGAAGTGCACGCGGAGCCCGTTCCGCGGTGTCCTCGCCGCGGCTTGCGCGGCACACAATTGTCTTGACTCGCGGCGGGCACTTCGGAGCCCTTTCGGACGCTGACTCTGGTTCTCGGGTCTCCCTCCTCCTCCCCACCTGCCAAAGGGACTTGGAAGGTCTTCGCTTTCTCCCTAACGGAGGCTCCCTAAGGCGTGTATCAGCGAGAGGAGAGGGGAGAAGACACCTGAGAGACTATTCTGTTCGTTCTTTTCTTGCATTTATTAACATGGACGAGGCTCCCTAACAGGGAATGAACAGGATCCACATCATTGAAACAATGAAGCTCTGAAGAAAAACTAGGCCCCATTGATTATAAACCTACTGTGGGTAGTAGACACATGCAAATATGTTTGTTCATTTAAAACAGTATATCTGTGAGGTATAAGTCAGTATAACTGTCTTTTTTTAATTTAAATTCTTTATTGTTGAAAGTATTACACTATGTCTCCCCCCACCCCCATTGACCTCTCCCTGCCGCTTCTGCCCCACAGTACAAGCCCTGCGGCCCCCCCACCCCCTGTCTGTGTCCATTAGTTGTGCTTATCTGCATGCATACAAGCCCTTTGGTTGATCACTTGCCCCTACCCCGACTCCCGTCCTCCCTGCCTTCCCTCAGTATAACAGTCTTATCCGCATCTTCTGGTGGTTCTTCCTATGCTCTCTTAGCATCTTTGAAGTTTGTTTTTTAATCATTGAGACAGCTGCCTTCCTTTGGGGTACATCTGTTTTGGAAAACTCTCCAAAACAAACCTCGTCAACTATACAATACCCTACATCTGTGGTTCTCAATTTGGGGGTTGAGATTTCACATGTACCTTTCAGTTTTGATCATTTGTTTTTTAAAGCATCTTAACAATTTTAGAGATAAAAGTTGTCAATGTGATACATACATCAGATAGACACCATCATTAGGATATTGCCAAAATGCAACTTTACTTTTGTCTCTTATTATTCCCAAACTGAAATTTGTTCACTTTTCCCCTTGCCACTGGATGAAAACTTGAACAATAACAGGAAGCCCTGTGGTCACTTTAAATAATAAAGCCCAGTCAAGAACAATATACACTTCAACAACTCGATCTTTATTCTAGTTCTTTTCTACCATCCCAGCTTGGGCATGACTTCAGGCGAGGGGCAATGGCGAGGAGGATGGGGCTCCTACTGGCTCACAACTGTGGGCTTCTCTTCCCAACTCTGTGGTCAGTAGCATCACATTGGTAGCCTGAGGTGGCCATGCTGGGAGTATTTACACCACAGAAATAGGCAAATGCTCCAAGATAGGGCTTTTTACCTTGGAGAGTTGGTGGGCTGGTTAAAAAATAGTGATAACCTGGTTAAGTATTTATCAGCACAACACAGCCAGGGTCTGCTTTCCAGGAAAGAGGGTGTGATCTGCTTGCTTCTCATTTCTTCCCATTTTCTCCCTTCGAGGCTCCCAGGACCTCCAAGATTGGAGTGTAGAGAAAGGGGAACCAAAGATTCTTGTGGACTGGTACTGTCAAAAGCCAGCTGCCTGTTTTCTGGGCCTGAACATATTTTAGGGCTGACTCTTTTTCCCAGTGGGTTCCTCAGAGGCTTCCCTGCTTCGACCCCTGGGACAGTGCCTTCCAGAAGGCCAGCAGTCTTCCCCCAGTTTGGGTCTCACACCAGTGGTACCAGGATCAACAATGGCTCTGTTTAATTGCAGATTCACTTAGTTTAATTGCAGATTCTGCAAATGAGAACTTCTGGGAACAGGGCCTGGGAGTCCGACTTTAAACAAGCACTTCCCCTCAAAAATTACTCTGATGCCATTAGAGTTTGAGAAACACTGAACTACATGACAGTAAGTTCCCTTCGATCTCTGAAATACCGTGATCCCTGAAGCACTATTTCTATTATTTCTCATTTCTGCTCAAAAAACCTGGGGGGAAAAACCCACAACGTTTCTGGTTGCCTGTTGAGTAAAATCTACCGCCTTGGGCAAGCCTTCCAGGCTTTCCATAATCCAGTCCTCACATAACCTGCTAATATTATCACTCCTCTCAGACCACATTCCAAATCACCCCACTTTTCCTGGCCCTCTTGTCCCTCATGCTTCCCCTGCTCTGACCCCTTTGTTCCACCTCTTTCTGTACTGTCCTCCCCACTCTTCTTTCTATATCTGATCCAAACCCCAATGTGATCAGTCCCCCTGGTCACAGGTCACTCCCATTTCCTCTGAATCCCAAAGCACAGGCCTTTTAAAAATGTGATGGGGGTTTATGCCTTGCCACCTTATTAAGTTATTTAATAAGAACTCCATGAATAAAAATCAGATTCCATAATCCCCTTGGGAACCCAGTCCTGCACTCAATCATTCTGCCAAGTAGTCCTTCCTTTTATCTAACATAAATACTTCCTGCTGTACTTCTGTGTGAAAGCTGCCCCCTTTTAACCAGCAGCATGAACAAAATGTTCCTAGGAGGCGGGAAAAAAACACACAGATTGTTGAAGTTTAGCCAGACCAATAAGTGAGCTGCATTTCTTTAGTTCGGTGCACACACACAAAGAAAGCCTCTTTGTTGACACAAGGAACAGCTATTCCTTTCCCATGCATCTAAGGCTGAGTCGCTGGGCAGCTGTCCCATTCCATCCACCATTTGATACTGGAGTGAAGTCCCAGACATATTGTACTTGCCTGGCATCTACATTAGCCCAAGTAGTGGGTGTGATTCAGGGCCTTGCCTGCCAGTCATCTAGGAGTTAGATGGTTTCCATTTCAGGGAGCTCAGGAATCACCCTTTATAAGGGCATCAAAAATAAGCACCCATTAAATTCCACTCTCCTAAGGAGAGCAGAGACCCAGCCTATGGCACAAAGTTAACCTCAAAGCTCATTTGGGTAACAGCACCTGCCCCTGTTGGCGTAACTTAATCTTCATGGCCTAACATTAGGCTTCGTTTCTAAAATTGGATCTGAGCTCAGGAGGCCACTGGGATGACAGAGCTTCCTCGGGGCTTGTTTAGATTATATAACTCTGTCCTTCACCTCTCCCCCAAGTCTAGCAACTCCTACTCATCCTGTGACTCAGGGCAAATACCCCTGAACTCCCAAAACTGGAGCAAGTTTTATGGGCCGCCCATCAATCATTGGGCTACATGAATTCCCCAGCTTCTCTCTCCTGTAAACTCCTGATGGCAGAGTCCAGGTCTTATTTTGTTGTATTCAAGCATCTAGCACAGTGCTTGGCACACATAAGTATTTACCGAATGAATCAATCTCCTAAAATGTCTTCATTTCTTTGGGGACCCTCCTATAAAAGTTACTTTTCCCCCTAAATCGGCAAATAACAAGAAGAAAACATTCCTCAGCAGGTAAAAATATCTCCAAAGTGTGGTATCTTTCCTGACACATCAGCAGTACTCAGTAAATGACTCATTCATTCATTCATTCATTCAGTAATCAATCAATCAATCAATCCCAGAGGAATAGTCTTGGTTTCCACTTGGCACCTGAATGGCAAAGCAACTAACTGAGAGTCTCAGTGAGCCATAATTTCAATATCTGAGCAGCTATCCTATATAATAAAAGCCTAATATGCTAAGTGTCTGACTGTTCAACCAGTCGCTATGATGTGCACTAACCACCAGGGGACAGATACTCCGACCGGTAAGTTAGCTTGCTGCTGGTCCGGCCGATTGGGATCGGGCAAGAAGAGCTGGACACACCATGGAGCCCTCCCTCGGCCCCTCCCCGGCCCTGATCACGCACCCGTGGGGTCTCTTGGCCTGGTCTGCACCCTCTCACAATCCAGGACCCCTTGGGGGATGTCGGAGAGCCGGTTTCCACCAGATCCCCACTGGCCAGGCTGAGGGACCCAACCAGTGCGCCATGCCTCTAGTAATATATAACGAAACCACATTGTCTCCTGATATCCTTCCCCACCTCACAGACACTCCCCCCACCCCCAACCTTCCTTTCCTCTGCTCTGATCACCTACGACAGGAAGCGCTTTGGCAGATCATCCTCATCCTCACATTCATCCCTATCTGCTCCTACAGGGCTCAGCTCTGGGGCAGAGACAAGCTTTTCTTGTTTTTCTGGAGTTGTGTGAGTCCAGAGACTCCAAGGCCTGCATCTAAACAATGTGCCCAGCATTATATTTCCTGTTCCACGTGGCAGTTGCTGAAATATTTAAATTATGGCCCTCTGTGACCCTCAATTAGCTTGCTATTTAAGTGCTAGGTGGAAATCAAGTTGGACCTTGTATGGGAGGTTAAAGCAATTTCTGGTTCATTTTCAGACTTCCCACCAGCAGTTCTGAGTTCAGTGAGCTTTCTAAACTTATTTTCTTTTTTCCCTGTGAGATAGTCTCAATTATCACCAATAGATTCACAATCATTAAGGAATTATGTCAAATTCAATGTCGATCATGGCACCCAGTATATATATATGACAGTGCTTGACCTAAAAATAATAGGCATCACATATAAGATTCACTGTGTGCCAGAAAATTCTGAACACTTTAATATATTAATACTTTATCCTCACAATGGCCTAATGAGATAGGTACTAATATGATTCCTATTTTACAGATCAGAAAACTGAAAAACAGGAAGGTTAAATAATTTGCTAAAATATTTCAACTTATTGATAATAGAAGCAGGATTCAAACCCAGGCATTTTGTCTGTCTGGAATTCAAACTATTAATATTAAACTGGCTCTACTGTTATAGATATTGCTTAAAACAGGGGACTGTTTTGACAATAAAAATGATAATGTCTTTAGCAACAATGACAACATACATTCTGAGGCCTGATGGCATCCTCAGAGGAGAGTGAAGATGTTATAGACTTTTCTTAAACCAATGAAAATAAACAGTTCATGATCTAAGTCTTCATAGATACTGACACAGAGAAGACACCCTTGGTCCCTTTTTCCTTATCTACCAATTTTCAAAAATATTGCCTCCTTCATAAGTATCCAAAAATACATAAATGTTTTTCCTCTCCAGTCTAGGGCTAGAAATCTCATAACTTTCCCTCCTAACCTCTACTCAGAAAGCTCTTTATTATTGTTTACTGGTTGGTTGGTTGGTTGATTGAGGCAATCAACAACCCAGGAAGAAAGATTCATAAGGCATAAGACATTCTGCCCTTCTGAATGTAGCTACAACCTACTTGCCACAACCTCCTTGCCATCTGCACGTGGATGACTAAAGAGCATCTCAAACTTAACATGTTTAAAACAGACCTCTTGAGAGTCCACCACCCTCATTCTCCTAAACCAGATCCTTCTGGAGTCTTCCCCACTTCCATTCATAGCAGCTCCATTCTCCCAGTTGCTTCAGCCACAAATTCTGGAATCAACTGTGATTGCATTCCCTCATTCTACATCAAGCATGTCAAACTCACAGCCTGTGGGCCGCATGCAGCCCACACTGAATATTTTTGCGGCCCAGCCAATATAACGGTATGTAAGGAACGTTTTAATAAAAATTATTGTTTGAGAGTGTCTAATAGTTTGGGATAATTAATTGGAGGGGGTGGTTGTCATGTAACTTAATTTTTACAATATCCTGTTATACATAATTATTAATAACAAACTACAATGTTCGCTAATGACTGATTACTATAATCGTGTTGCATTCATTTCCCTTACGCACCTTACCGCAGGCGCACCATTTCTCTCCACTAATACTAGCAGCGAATATTTTAGCAGCCGATTGCCACGTCATCAGTCTTGGGCTGACTTGTTTGGCGTGCGCAACAGGAAATATGTCGCTTTTGGAGAACAAGAAAAATAGGTTTATTTGTGTTATGTTTATTAATTTGTGCAGTTATTCAGTGTCTGATAAGTTAATGTTAAAGAAAGAAACATTAATTTTTATTAAAATGTTCTATTATTTTATGTTAATAATTACTCATTTGTTTCAGCCCTTTGTACTCAGCATGTCTCTATCGAAATAAACCTACGTTTCTATGAAAATTGAAGCTTTTGTTTTTTTGTGGCCACATAAACTTAAACCTTGTTTATTTGGCCCCTGTTAGCCTTTGAGTTTGACATGCTTGTTCTACATCCAATAACTGAGGAAATCCTATTGACTCTATTATGAAAATATATCCAGAATTTGATCACTTCGCCCTGATCCTCTTGCCCAAGTGACCATCACCTCTTATCTGGATTTCTGAAATCATCTCACTCCTGCTTTTGCCTACAAGTCCTCGCCCCACCTCAGCAGCCTATTCTCAGTGCTACAGCTAGAGGGATTCTTTTAAAACAAATCAGATCTGCCCTAGCTGGTTTGGCTCAGTGGATAGAGCGTCAGCCTATGGACTGAAAGGTCCTGGGTTTGATTCCGGTCAAGGGCACATGCCTGGGCTTTGGGTTCAATCCCCACAACCAATCAATGGTTCTCTCTCATCATTGATGCTTCTATCTCTCTCTCCCTCTCCCTTTCTCTCTGAAATCAATAAAAATATAGTTAAGGGGAAAAAATCAGATCCTGTCACTTTTCTCTTCAAAATCCTCCAATGGCTTCCCATCTTACTCAGAATAAAGGTCACATCCTGACTATGATCTACTAGGTCCTACATGACAACCACCCCCTCCAATTAGTTATCCCAAACTATTAGACACTTTCAAACAATAATATCGTTATTTGGAGTTCACTCTCAAGATTATAAAATGTTTAAAAAGAGAACTAGAGTGTAATACTGAGTACAGGGTAAGTCGACCACTGATTATGATCCCGGAGGAGCTGAATATACTCTTAGCAATATCCCCTTAAAATTAAGACACTGGGGGGAAGATGGGTGGGAAGGGTGAGGGCAAGTGCCAGGGAGTAGGGGAGACGGGGGGGGGGGGGAGGTCAATGAGGAAAAAAGGAGACATATGTATTATTATTTGTAATACCTTAAACAATAAAAAATAATAAAAAGCTATTCAGACTACATCAAAACAGTGCTCTCTCTCATTGCCTGTTTTATTGAAGTAGATGTTCTTTCCACTCTACCTAAAAGGAAACACATTTCCTAGTGACCCTCAAAAAACAGACACCCATCGGCATTGCTGTTAATCTCTTTTTCTGATATGTCCCTGGGCAAAGTGCCGAGCAAAGAACAAACAATGCTTGTTAAAGTAGAGACAGAAATTCAAGGGGGAAGCTATGCAGCAAAGGAATCAGAACTGGCAGCAGCAATATCCCTGTGGAAATAAATGAAGACCAACCAAAGGAGAAAAGCAAAAGCTGTTTTTTTCCGAGCTTGCTAGAGCAAGGGAGCCAGCCACTGTCACTTGTATTTTGGCAGAAGCGTGGGAAAGCAGGCAGGGGAGGGGGAAAGCTTTCTGGTGGAAAAGGGGAAATCTTCAGGTGTGCCCTAGTGGAGGCTGCTGGCATGGGGAGGCTGCAGGGGGCTAACTAGAAACAGGAGGTCCTAGATGATTGGTTGAGGATGAATATTTGTTTTTCTCTGGTTGGTCCCAAGTTGGAAATTGGGACAAAATAGGGAAGTTGCGACTTATACATCAAATCCTGGCCATTTGGGGGAGATTGTTATAGAAGTTATTGTTTATCTTCCTGCACTGTCACTAGAGATTGCTCTTTGACTTCCTACAAGCCTGACTTCCAGCAGGGTAGTTTATTGTAGGTCATGGTTGGGTTTCCTGGGCAGCTCGCTGCAGGCTGTGGGTCAGAGTTCTGTGTTTATGTATGGTCTGGCCATAGCCCGTTTGTATACTCAGTCTCTCATTCCCAGAGGTTAGCAGTCTCCCAGAGTTTCAGAGCTCCTCTTCAGACCAACACATAAATCCAGCTTCTCCTTGCTCCTTCTTTCTGCTTGCCTGACTGGCCCCTCACCGGAGGCCCAGCAAGGCAGACTCTTGCCTTTGTTCTTCCTGAAACATCCCTCCTCCCTTGTCTACTTGAGCAAGCGCTCTCCTTTGCGCTCAAAATCACTTTGAAATCAGCCCTGTGTGACCTCTGATGACAGGCCTCCCAGATGCTCCAGTCCCCCTTCTCTTTCTGCAGCGTTTTATGTCATTTATTTATTTACAGCACACCTACTTATTATTTGGCATTAACAAATAGCTGTGACTGTGTCCAGTTTCAAGAATGTCCAGGGCCTGCGATAGAGCCACACCCAGAGAGGTGTTCAGAACGTGGTTCTTTTTATTTATTTACTAGAGGCCTGGTGCACTGATTTGTGCACTGGTGGGGTCCCTCAGCCTGGCCTGCGCCCTCTTGCAAACCCAGAACCCTCAGGGGATGTAGTAGTGCGAAGAGGCAGGCGGCCGGGAAGGAGCCTGGGCCCAGGGCCAGGCGCTGCACCACTCGCACTCATCCTGGCCCCACTGCACCTGCCACCACCACCACTGCAGCTGCGCTTGCCAGCTGTGAGCCCAGCGGCATCTGGCGCCCAGTGGTCAGCTGAGCAGCGCTCCTGCTGTGGGAGCACATTGACCACCAGGGGGCAGCTCCTGCATTCAGCATCTGCCCCCTGGTGGTCAGTGTGCATCATAATGACCAGTTGACTGGTCATTCAGTCATTTGGTCGTTCGGTTGCTTGGTCATTCAGTCGCTTAGGCTTTTACATATATAGATTATTTACTTATTTATTTATTTATTTATTTTTTTAATGTGACAGAATGTCAATATTAGTAACAAGCATTTATTTTACAGTTTAAAAAGTGCTTTCTATTTATAGTGAAGCAAAATATTTACACATTTTTTAATGTTACATGCAATAAACCTTAATATTTCAAGAAAAATGATTTTAAATATAATGTTACATCCAATAAACACCAATTATTCAAGAAAAATTATCTTATACATATAATAATATTACACACAATAAACATTAATATTTCAAGAATAAAAGGATTTTAAGTATAATATTCCCAAAACTGTACTAACAGTATGATATCACAAAAGTTGTAGGAAATATTAAAAATCTGCAAATAACAGGATTACTTCTATTATGTTCTAGAATATTTTTCCCCCTCTGGCTCTATTTTTGTTCATCAGTTTATGTTGTTCATTAAATTCCACAGATGAGTGAGATCATATTATATTTATCTTTCTCAGACTGGCTTATTTCACTTAGCATGATGCTTTTAAAGTCTATTTTGTCAGATATAAGTATTGCTACTCCAGCTTTTTTTTCTTTTCCATTTGCATGGAAAAATTTTTTCTATCCCTTCACTTTCATCCTGTGTGTGTCTTGTTTTGAGGTGGGTCTCTTGTAGACAGCTTATAGTTGGGTCATGTTTTGGTATCCATTCAGCTACCCTACACCTTTTGATTGGAGCATTTAATCCATTTACATTTAGGGTTTTTATTGAGAGGTACTTCATAGCCATTTTAATTCTGTTTGGCTAGGTTTCTCTCTCTGTTTCTTCTTCTCAGCAATCCCTTACAGCAATTCCTTTAGCATTTTTTGTATTGCTGGCTTGGTGGTGATGAACTCCTTTAGCCTTTTTTGTGTCTGGGAAACTCTTTATTTGACCGTCTATTTTGAATAATAGCCTTATTGGATATAGTAATCTTGGTCTCAGATCCTTGCTTTCCATTGCCTTGAATACTTCATGCCATTCCCTTCTGTCCTGTAGAGGTTTTTTTTATGAGAAATCAGGTGTCAGCCTTATGGGAACTCCTTTGTAGGCAACAGTTTTCTTTTCTCTTGCTGCCTTTGAGATTCTCTCTTTGTCTTTAATTTTTGGCATTTTTAATTATGATGTGTCTGGGCGTGGGTCTGTTTGGGTTCTTCTTGTCTGTTCAGGAGGCCCTGAACTTGTGTGACTTTTTCCTTTACCAGATTAGGGAAGTTTTCTACCATTATTTCTTCAAACACCTTCTTTATTCCATTCTCCCTTTCTGCCTCTTCAGGCACACCTGCTATTCTAATATTGTTACATTTCACATTGTCCCACAGCTCCCTTAAGCTGTCTTCCTGTTTTTAAATTGTTTTTTTCTTTTTGGTTCTCTAATTGAGTGATATTTTCAACTCTGTCTTCTAATTCAGTGATTCGATCCTCAGCTTCCCCTACTCCGCTATGTATTCCTTCCAATGTGTTATTTGTGTTATGTCATTCTTTATCTCAGACTGTTCTTTTTTCATAGTTACTATATCTTTTTTCATACTGTTGAGCATTTTTACATCATTACTCTGAACTCTGTTTCAGATAAATGTCTTATCTCTGCTTCATGTATCTCTTCTGGAGAATTCACTAGTTATTTCATTTGGGGGTTGTTTCTTTGTCTCCTCATTTTGGTTGTCTGTTTGGGTTTATGATTATGTATTAGGTAGATCCTCTATGCCTCTCAATCTCTAGTGCAGAAGAATGTTAAAGACTGTTTCTGACTAATTGGATCAGGCAAAAACTCAAAGCCTCCAGAGACCCCCTCTGCCTACAGATAATAGGATTCTGACTTGAATCACCCCCAGGCAGTCATCCTCAGGTGTAGTGAGAGTTTTTTTTCAATAGGGTGGGGCAGTTGCTTCTACCTAGAAGCTAATTGTTACTTTTAATCTCTTAAGTGGCCTCAGGGCAAGGTGTTTTCTAATAGAGTGTGTCAACTGTCTTCCCCCCAGGCAAGGCAAATGACTGTGGGAAAGATGTCCTCTGCTGTGTGAGGGAATGACTCAGCCCAGGAAACTTGGGGTGTCTGCCTACTGAGCTCTGTCCCCTGAGTCCCCAATCCTGGGTTCTGCTCTCACAGCTCCAGTCCACTTTACCCTCCCTCTGCCAGAGCACAAGGTGGGTGGCTCCACAGGGAATTTTTGTGCATTGGCCCTTCAAGAGGGTGCCTGAACTTTCAGCTCCACTCCCTGGCAGACAGCACCCCACTGCTTTTCACAGCTAGATGTTATGTGGGTATCCTCCTCAGTTTGGTGCTCTCTGCTGAGGATCCCAGCTTCGGGATTAGATCCCAGAGTTTCTCAGTGGCAACTCCCCCCCCCCCCCCCCCCACACACACACACACAGCTGAGATAGCTCTCCGGGATTTCAGTAGCTGTCTGTGGGTGCCTGGCCAGCCCTTTCGTGCCTCTGCCCCTCCTAACAGTCTCTATGGGGTCTCCATCTTCGGTCCTTGGGTATTAGGGTTCTTTCCTGTGAGTTTTCCATTGATTATTCAGGAAGCCTTTCCATATTTCAGCTATAATTCCAGCTTGTTCCTGGGAGCATGTCCATGCAGCATCCTCCTACTCTGCCACCATTTTTAATCTTCTCAGAACATGGTTCTGATGATTGATAACTCCAGCTACATTTTAGCCTAGTAGAGAGCAAGTCCAGTCACCCAGTCAGAAGAGTTTCAGCTGACCTGTTTAACCTCAGGTGGTATCTTTCTCACCTCAGGCCCTCTTTCTATTTATTTGTTTGTTTGTTTTTAATATATATTTTTTATTGATTTCAGAGAGGAAGGGGAGGGAGAGAGAGATAGAAACATCAGTGATGAGAGAATCATCAATTGGCTACCTCCTGCATGTTCCCTACTGGGGATCGAGCCTGCAACCCAGGCATGTACCCTGTCCAGGAACCGTGACCTCCTGGTTCATAGGTCACTGCTCAACCACTGAGCCACACCGACCTGGATCTTTTTAAATTTAGAAACACAGTAAAAGCATTTTGAAAATGGGTATACCCACTGTTTGGAAAGTAAGTTTCCAAGCTTTGTTTGAGCAGCAGTAAAATTATTATATATACATATCTTATCCATATACTGATTTAATTAGTGTTTGCTTATGATAACTATTAAACTAAAAGCCACACGGCAATATTTAGAACAAAACAGGCCTTTCATGTTCACAATCAGAACCACAAAATAAACTGGGTACATATAATAAAGGCAGCGTCCCTCGCCTAGATTTAGATTGCTGTCTGAAACACCTCAGACCTTATTATCCACCATGAAAGCCTAATGTGGCATGAGCTTTCATCCAATTTCCAGTTCCAGGCTGTAAATAGGTTCCATTCAATTAAAATAAATGGATTTTGGTGTGCTCTTCTTCCCAAGACCACGCCCTCACCTCCTCCCCCTCGCTCTGCCCCTTCTTCTCCCACAGGCATGCATCTCCTCAACTCTGAGGGACTCTAACGGGGCAGCAGTGGGAAGTGGCAGTCCATCCCGGGCAAAACCCTGAGCCTGTCCCCGAGATCCCCTTTTCTCTGACTTCTTAGTGAGCCAAAGCAGCCCAGCCACGGCTTATTTCCCAGCCCTCTCTTGTTCCACTGTCCTCAGCTTTAATAAACGTCCTCTGAAATCCACCTGGACTCCTATTGTGAAGGTTTTTCTGCACGAAGTCAAGAACCCACACACTACTGGTTGGCCCTAGGCAGACCCTAGGTTCCCATTCATGTAACAACTTGTCCAAACTATACTCTTACCTTCAAATTTTAAATTTCCCTTTTTTCTTTTCCTTTTTGACCTCTGGCTCCACTACTAGAATTAGCTCCAAAATGTCCAGGTCTATGTGCTGTCCTTATCAATACTACCCAAACACCAACTACCTAAAACGAAAAAATCCCCACCTTCCTTCAAAGAACTACCAAAAGGTACACAGGCTTAAGACACCTGGAATCTCAGGGTGAATCCCAAACTCATTAGTGAGGACAGTTCCATGTCGGGGAGAAAGATGAGTCTGTGCCCAGGAGTCCCTCAACAATATCTCTGCAAAATGAAATAAAATAATAAATAAAATAAATGGATTTTGAACAATGTTCACTATAAAACTTTCAAATACTTATATGTCAAAGTCAGTCACTGCTATTTTAAGACAGCAACAATGCATGGACTAGTGCTCTCCGTTAAGATATTTGTCCAATTTTTCTCGGTCCAAATTCTGGCTTCCAAAGGAATGGTCAGGAGGACCATTATTTGTAAACACCAAATCTTAGACGTATAAAACTTCTCTGTTAATTTTGTAAGCTCTGAGCTTTTGCTCTCTGTTCTATCTCTCCTCTGAAATCCTCCCTTGGTACAGAGACCCATCACCTCCCTGGACCTCAGCCAAAGACCAGAAAGGATACAAATAAAAAATACTACTTCTCCTTGGCATCATGCTTTACAAATCAGCTCATATACAGTGAAGTCATGTGAACCAGAAATTACAGGTGAGATATAATCAAATATCTGTGGTGTTCTATCTCTTAAAAGATATCAGTCATTATCAGGGTGTGGGACAAAATCATAGGAATTTTCACAAGCTCTATGAGAAGCCCATAAAAGTGTATGCAATCTAATAAAGTTGCCAATGGGTCTATCTCCCTGGATCTTATGAACCTGTTTCTTCCTGCATCCATCCAGCATACCCCACAAAATAGGCCAGGTAATTGCCCATAAACACATGACTCCAAGTCAGCTGCCATGGCTACTCCTTTCCCTGACCTAAAGAAAGAAACTAAAGTTCAAGTTAATGTTGGAGATTCAGACAACTGCCAACTGCCCAACTGCTCCCCAGGTAATGAATTATTTCCTCCTCCCACTTTCTAAACTCGAGTCAAACAGGCTTTTAAAAATCCTAAACTGGTTATTTCTATCCTCAGGATGTTCCCTTCGCCAGCTGGCCCCTGTTTGGCTCTGCCAACAGCGGGCACTAGAAGGAGACTGGGAGGCTGTTTGCTTTCTGTTCCCAAGAGTGTCACCATGGCCACACAACACTTCATGGCAGCAGCAGCAATTGCTTCCACCGCTTCCAGATGCAGACTGATCACCACCTCCCCTCCCCGCTCAGAGACGCCGGCGCTAACTGGCCAGCATCTCCCCATTAAAGGTCTGAATGCCAGCTCCACAGTCTCCCCCTTAAGTTCCTGAGGAACCAGGATCAGCCGAGCCGGCCCTGCTCCAAGCTTCTAAGTTTCAAAACCCCCAGCCTCCTATTTTGTTCCCCCAGCCTTAGGTGTGATTGCTGTTTCCTATCATTCTAACCGCTCTGACACTTGAGTACCCTCTTTGCCTTTTCTCTTCCCTAATTCCTAGCTAACAGTCTTCTATATTAAGTTCCCTGTTAAAATATGTGTGTGATTTCTGTCTCCAGATTGGACTGTGACTCTTGAAAGTCCAATTTGGGAATGCCTACCCTGCCCCTCCCTTCCCACTCTGTAATGTGATCCTATTCACTGCCACCTCTTCAATGACTATGTGCCCCGCACTGTGCTTGTGGCTGGAGCACAATAGAAAACATGAAATGAGAAGGTTTTTTTACACTGTAAACCCAAGAGCATACAGTCTAGTGGACAGAGACAAATTATTTTTTTTAACTATATTTTATTGATTTTTTACAGAGAGGAAGGGAGAGAGATAGAGAGTTAGAAACATCGATGAGAGAGAAACATCGATCAGCTGCCTCCTGCACACTCCCTACTGGAGATGTGCCCGCAACCAAGGTACATGCCCCTGACTGGAATCGAACCCGGGACTCTTCAGTCCGCAGGCCGACGCTCTATCCACTGAGCAAACCGGCTATGGCGAAAGAGACAAATTAAATGATCACACACGTATAAAACTGCAACTGTGACAATGCTGAGAAGGCAGGTACATAGTGCTGACTGTGCATAAAAGGGGGACCTGACCTAGTTAGGGAGTCAGGAAAGCCTTTCCCGAGGAAGTGATGATGGATGGTGATCCAAGTGTAAGCAAGCAATAACAAGACATTAGGGAAAGCGGGAGAGCTTTCCAGGCATGAGAAGAGCAAGGCCTCTTGGCAGGAGGAAGCATGGCAAGGAACCATGGCTGGAGCTCCATGGCTAGAGCACAGAAAGATTAGGCAACTTGTCCCAGATCACAATAAAACCAGGGTCAAAGAATGGGGATGTTAGCCTACATCCACACACTGCTCAGCCATTTTCATATGCTACCAAGCCACCCTCGCCAGCAACTATGGTCTTCTTGCCACTCAAAACGTTCCATGGGGACAGAGGTCCATCCATCCATTAATGCTCACTCCAAAGGAGGAAAGCCACAAAGTAGAACAGGACAAAGAAGTACAAAGGCTTGAGCCACAGAAGCTGAAGACCTGGTCATGGAATTCAGTTTGTTGTTTCTTTGTTGAGGGTGGCGCGTCTGGGTCTGTGGAGTCTCGGGGAGGGTCTGTATCAGTGGCACTCAGTGTGGTCCCTGGGCCCCAGCAGCAGCATCTCTTGGGAATGAACTGCAAGTTCTCAGGCCCCACCCAAGACCTATGGTGAGAAAGGTGGGAGATGGAGCCTGGTAGTCTGTATTTTAGCAAGCACTAGGGCAGTGATGGCGAACCTATGACACGTGTCAGAGGTGACAAGCGAACTCATTTTTTTGGTTGATTTTTCTTTGTTAAATGGCATTTAAATATATAAAATAAATATCAAAAATATGTCTTTGTTTTACTATGGTTGCAAATATGAAAAAATTTCTATATGTGACATGGCACCAGAGTTAAGTTAGGGTTTTTCAAAATGCTGACACACCGAGCTCAAAAGGTTCGCCATCACTGCACTAGGGTTTCTACTGCTCATACAAGGGCCTACACCAGTGGTTCCCAAAATGTCTGGTGGAACTTGTTAAAAATATTCCTGTGCTACACCCAAAAATCTACAAAAATAAGAATCTCAGTGTAGGAACCTATATTCAGATGGTCAGCCTCATTTGGGAGCCACTGGTCTACATCAGTGTAATACAGTGTCCGACACAATGAGCAATCAATTTTCAAATACCAATTTTTCTTGCCAGGTAACTAAGAGTAATAAGTACGACAGGCTCTACAAGCCAGAATCAATACATAATTTGATTGATATCTTCTTTCTTCTCAGCTCTTCAATTTTAAAACATTGTCTTTCACAGATTTGATTTTTTGTGTGAAAGTCTCTTTATCTCACAGTCTCATATCATCGTGTCCCCCCAAAAACTCTATGAGATCAAAAATCAAACCTTGATATTTTAGTTGCACTCTATATACCTGTTCTTGAAAATGTCCCCAAGTTTCAAAATATCCAAAAGAAAAGCGAGAAGCCTTGTTATAACAATATACATCTAAATCAGAATTTTTCTTTTTCCTGCTTTTGCAAGGAAATCTATTTTCTATCATAGTGATTCAGCATTGTTTTAAGTAGACATACAAATAAATATGGGAGGAATTAAGACAATATTATGTCTAAAAACAAAAAACAGGAAATACTTCCAGAGCTGAAAGAATAGCTATTATCCTAGGTTCATCTTCAAACAACAGCATTTTCAAGAATTTTTCCACTTTAGAATTTTTTTCCTACCCTGGGATTTATGCAGCTCATCTGCAAATAATATTGACCGGTCTACTATAGGTAAAGCAAAATAAGGATATATGACTTACGTCCCTCAAAGGCCACAGTCCCAGTGAGAAGGAACAAAAAAATGAGTGGTCCCTGTAACATTTTTTTTAAAGACCCTTATTATTGGTTATCTTAAGACAGCTTAGCAGTTCCAGACAGAAATCTTTGATTATGTAAAACCAGAATTTCTGAAGTGACTTCTGCTACCATTCCAATAAGACAAGGAAGCAATTTCAATAGTTTTAGGAAAATGGAAAAGAGCCTTAATTATATAACTCTGCTCCTGAACATATTAAAAAGAAACCACTAACTGTAAAATTGCATAATAATAATGGAGAGACCCTTTTATAGAACACAAAACCTACAAGGAAGACTAGCAAATAGGAAAATAAAGAAAGGATTAGAATAGACAATTCGCACAGACACAAAAAAACACCACAAAAAATTAGTCTCACTGGTGTCAGGGAAAAGGCCATTCTTTCACCTGACAGAGGACAAATTTTCAGATATTCTTGTCTCTCAATAATGTTATCGCAATATAACCAAGTTACATTTGAAAGGTCCAACCCTAGGGATCCCTCTACTACTGCTCTGGACTGGGGGCTGCTGACTGGCCACCGCCCTAACCAATGTTGTGTGGGGTCTGGAAAGTGAAGCCTGGTTCTTCTTATCCTCTCACATCCTCCTCAGGCACCTGAATAGTGAGCCCCAGTTGAACTTTGAGGAAATGCTTACTTTTTCTTATGCATCAGCAAAACCAGTAAAAACATTTGTAATGCATTGGTAAGAGCATGGGTAAAAATAAATTCTCATGTACTTGTCAAAGAATAATTTTCAAAAAGTTGGAAACATAACACAGTAAGCACAGGTCAAAAGATTTATTTAACTTATTAACAAGAGACCCTAAAAATGACAAAAAAGATACCAGAAAAGAATGTTGGAATAAGATTACACAGTCAGATGGTAAAATGGTTAATATCCTACAAGGCTAAACAATTGTAACCTTCTTTCTACTAGAGAAAAATATGTCACTCTACCAAGTAAAAATCATTTACAGCTTATCAATATTGTATAAATTAACATCTAGCTTTGCAGAGTCTGGGCCCCAATCAATTACAAACAAAAAGTGTCAGTTAACCATTAGATAGTTTGTTAGACAACGCTCTCGTATAGTGGTTTCCCAAACACTTTGGTTTCAGGACTCCTTCACACTCTTAAAAATTAAGGAGCTCCAAAAGCTTTTGTTTACATGGGTTATATCCATTAATATTCACAGCATTAAAAATTAAAATAAAATTTAAACATTAATTTACTTAAAAATGATAAAACCATTTACATATTAACATGAATAACATTTTTTCAAATCTCTATTTTCTAATACAAAAAACTTAGTGAGCCTGACTGGTGTGGCTCAGTGGTTGAGTGTCGATTCATGAATCAGAAACATCGATGAGAGAGAAACATCGACCAGCTGCCTCCTGCACACCTCCCACTGGGGATGTGCCCGCAACCAAGGCACATGCCCTTGACCGGAATCGAACCTGGGACCCTTCAGTCTGCAGGCCGACGCTCTATCCACTGAGCCAAACCGGTTTGGCTCAAATCTATTTTCTAATACAAAAAACTTAGTGAGCCTGACTGGTGTGGCTCAGTGGTTGAGTGTCGATCCATGAACCAAGAGGTGACTGGTTTGATTCCTGTTCAGGCCACATGCCCGGGTGGTTCAATCCCCAGTAGGAGGCATGCAGGAAGCAGCCAATTGATGATGTATCTCTCTCATTATCCCTCTCCCTTCCTCTCTCTCTAAACTCAATAAAAACATATTTTAAAAAATTAGTGAGCTCAGTGGCATTATTTTAAAGTCTTATAAATCATTGGGATTTCAAAATAACTTATTGATGACAATTAGAGAAGTTATACATGGTCTATAGCTGGGATAACCAAAGATCACTTGTAAGAGTACAGCAAAAGTACTGAGAACAACTGGACTTAACCTCTAAAAACTCATATTTGTATATCCTCAACCTACCACCTTAGAAAATTCTAGAAAACACAACAGCCAAGCACACTTCCCATAAGCTGTCAAAGTAATGACAGCATTACACATCAGGTAGCCTTTGGAAAACTACACTATACATTCATAAAAGAAAGAAAAGTGAAAAGGGCAAATAATGTCTTGGAATTATGAAATAGTTTCAATTTCTCAGAGATTCCTGAACTACACTTTGAGAACCACTGCTCTAAGGTGACATTGAAAGGGTTTGCAGTAATCCACTTTCCTTATTTCAAGCCTCAATACAGTTTGTTAAACACCATTTTTAAATTTTATTTTAAAAAATCTTTATTGGTAAGAGTATTACAGATGTCCGTCCTCTTTCTACACCCCGCCCCATTACCCTTTTCTACCCAGATCCTACCCCACCCCAGGCCTTCACTACACTATTATATGGAGAGGGGGCGGGGCATCTGTAATACTGTGTCCATGGGTAATGCATGTATGCATCTAAGTTTTGGGTTAATCTCTTCCCGCCCCCCTCCCCCTTCCCTCTGAGATTGGTCAATCTGTTCCATGTTTCCATGCCTCTGATTCTATTTTATTCATGTGTTTATTTTGTTCATTAGATTCCTTGTCTGTTTATTTTTACTTTTAGATTCAATTGTTTAGATGTGTATTTATTGCCATTTCATTGTTCATATTTTTTCTCTGTCTTCTTCTTCTTCTTCAAGCAGACCCTTTAACATTTCATGTAATACTGGTTTGTGGTGATTAACTCCTTTAGCTTTTTCTTGTCTGTGAAGCTCTTTGACCTTCAATTCTAAATTATAGCTTTTCTGGGTGGAGTAATCTTGGTTGTAGGTCCTTGCTTTTCATCACTTTGAATATTTCTTGCCACTCCCTTCTGGCCTGCAAAGTTTCTGTTCAGAAATCAGCTGACAGTCATTTGGCGCTCCCTTGCAGGTAACTAACTGCTTTTCTCTTGCTGCTTTTAAGATTCTCTCTTTGTCTTTAACCTTTGGCATTTTAATTATGATGTGTCTTGGTGTGGGCCTCTTTAGGTTCATCTTGTTTGGGACTTCCTGTGTTTCCTGGACTTGTATGTCTATTTCTTTCACCAGGTAAGGAAAGTTTTCTGTCATTTTTTCAAATAGGTTTTCAATATCTTGCTCCCTCTCTTCCAGCACCCCCATGATGTGAATGTCGATACACTTGAAGTTGTCTCAGAGGCTCCTTAATACTATCTTCATATTTTTGAATCCTGTTTTCTTTTTGCTCTTCTGATTGGATGATTTTTGCTCCCTCATATTCCAAATTGCTGATTTGATTCTCAGCATCCTCTACTCTACTATTGCTCCCTGCAAATTATTCTTCATTTCAGTTAGTGTATCCTTCATTTCTGACTGATCCATTTTTATGTCTTTGATGTTCTCACTAAGTTCCTTGAAGTTCTAAGTTCCTTAAGTTCTCACTAAGTTCCTTGAGTATCCTTATAACCTTTGTTTTGAACTCTTTGTCTAGTAGTTTGCATGCTTCCATTTCATTTAGTTCTTTATCTGGAGATTTCTTCTGTTTTTTTCATTTGTGACATGCTTCTTTGTCTCCACATTTTGGCTGCTTCCATGGGTTTGTTTCTATGTATTGGGTAGAGCTGCTATGTCTCCTGGAATTAGTAGAGTGGCCTTGTGTAGTAGGTGTCCTTCAGGGCCCAGTGGTTCAGTCTCCTCAGTCACCTGAGCTGAGCACTCTAGGTGTGCTCCTGTTGTGTTTGAAACTTGATTGCTATTGGCATCACTTGGAGGGAATGACCCCCAGGCCAATCGGCTGTGAGGATCAGCTGCATCTACAGTAAAAGAGCTGCTATGGAGGAAATGCCTTTATGTAGCAGGACTTGCTTCAGTGGGGCTTTGGTGCTCACCAAGTCCACCCCTTGAGTGTGTCACTTATGGATGTTGTAGGGTTGTAATCTGGCATGGGGGGTCTGAAGCTGACCACTGAGTGCACTGGCTCTGGAGCCTCCTGGGAGGTGCAAAGTCAGCTACTGCCTGTGCCCTGCCTGGGGCCACCTGGCACAAGGTACAGAGCAATTTGCAAATGGCTGCTACTTGTATTGGGTTTGGAGATGCCCAAGAGAGGCCAAACTGTGAACCAAGGCAGGCTGCTGCTAGTGCCAGGCCTGGGGACACTTATTGAGAGGTATGGGGCATGCTGAAGCCAGCTGCTACTTGTTTGAGAGATATTAGGAAAGTTTGAAGCCTGAGCCAGGACAGGCCATTCATATGGAAAAGCCACTGCAACCAGCTTGGGTGGGACTGCAAATTGGGTGGGTCAGGTCTCAGGGAATCACCAGGGTGGGGTGAACAGTGTGGGCTAGGTTGATAGAGACTCAGCTATGGCGACTGCCTGTTGGCTCTGTGGCAGGGAGGTCTCAGCGAAGGAACAATGACCTCTGCCAGCAGCTTTGTCTGGGAGAAAGGTGCCCCCAGTTCTTGCCCTGATACCAGACAATTTAGTTCCTCCCCATATGTACCTGGATCCTTTCAAGCTGCTGCTCCATCCAGCACTGGAAATCAGAGGGAGTAAATCTGAGTAAGTCCATGTGCCGGTCCTTTAAGAGGAACTGCCTGGGACTTCAGCAACCTTCCATATCCCTCAATTCCCCCGGCCACAATCCCCGCTGGTTTTTATAGCCCAAAGTTATGGGGACTTCTCTTTTGGGCACTGGAACCCTGGGCTGAGGGGTCTGGTGTGGGTCTGCATCCCAGTGCTCCTCATGGGTGATATCAGCAGCCAAGATATCCCTCCTGATTTAAAAAAATACCATACGTGGGTGTTAGACCAGCATGGTTTGTGCCTCCATCCTTCCTACCAGTTTCATTGTGGCTTCTTCTTTAATTCTTTAGTTGTAGGACTTCCATTCAGCCAGATATCGGACAGTTCTGAATGATGATTGTTCTGTAGTTTAATTGTAATTTTGATGTGGCTATGGGAGGAGGCCAATACCTTATTTACATACACTGCCATCTTGACCTCCTTTCTTCAAAACATTTTAAATAAGAATGTAATTTGATATAGCCTTTTAAAGGCCATTTGACCTTTGAACCTAAGACTCTTTTCTACAGAAATATTCATTGGTGCACACATACATGGACATAGACACACACAGAGCAGTGTTCACTGTGGTGTCATTAACATTAGAGAAGAATTGGAAATGAATTTTCCCATAAGGGAATGATTTAAAAAGTGAAAGCGTATATATACAAACATGCATTCATACAAATATATTTATATACACACATGTATAAATATTTATGACATTGTTAAGTGAAAAAAATTGCAGAACAATTCATATGAGTATATTTAGATACTTGTAGGTATATGCATTTTAAAAGTCTGGAAATACAAGCCGAACTGTTTATGTGATCAGAAGGGAATAGAATAGAACAAACTTTACTTTTTAAAATTTCATATACTACTGGATTATTTTAATTTCTACAATGAGCATATTATTTTTGTCATTAAAAATAACTAAAAACAAGGTAACTAAGAGACATAGCGACTAAATGCAATGTGGCATCCTGGATTGAATCATCATAAAGGACATTCATAAAAAAAACTGGTGAAGTCCAAATAAAGCCTATAGTTTAATTTACAAATTAAATAAAAACATAAAAATATTTAGAAAAACATGTAGACACAAAACTGCAAATACTTGGCCCAGGAAATGGTGGCATTACTTGCTAGTAACCAGAGATGAAGACAGCCAGAAACTGGGATGTGGAAACCTTCACACAACCTTGGAAAGGTCCTGAAGTGAAGACATCATTTTTACTGGGTTTGTACAGACTTATTTAAGTCGTCACCTTAAATAAGGTATAAGATCAATAGAAGACATTGGTTGCTCTCATTATGAAAACACCCAGAACGTGTTCTAATCAGCCAAACTGGTGTGTCACAGTATGTGTGCACTGCAGGGCACAATCTATGGCAACAGCTGCAAAGAACAGAATTTCAATTTGGGGTATATTCTGAATATTCTGTCCTATTCATTACTCTATTCATTCACATTTCTCCTATCCCAATTGGAAGAAATAATCATTTGTTCCCAATGCCACTCTCAAGAGTTTCTATTTATGCTATGGTAACAGGAGACTGCTCTGGAACCAGTCTGCCCTCTGAAGCTCCTGCTTCCACCACAGTTGAAATGGCTCCTCCTCTCCTCCAAGTGACCACTCAGTCCATTTTAGTCTAGACAAATATCTACTGGACAAAGGACATGAATAGGCAAGTTTCAAATGCTAATTCAGCATGTGGGCTGTGGAGGTTAAAAACCATCACTAGAAAAACTGCCTGGCCCTGCTCCATCACCAGGGCTGTCTTCCTTCTCCCCTGACTGCCTTCTGATGGCTTAGCAGCAGCAGTGAGCTCTACAGTACTTGGCACTACCATTTTCACATTTCAATTAAAATACATTCTCCATTTCAGAATTTAAATGTCTATTTTTAATGGGAAAAATGATGATAATAATAGTAAGTACAATAAATGAGTTGAGCTTTTGAATATGTCCCAAATAGCCCTAGCTGGTTTGGTTCAGTGGATAGAGTGTCAGCCTGAGGACTGAAGGGTCCTGGTTCGATTCCAGTCAAGGCACATGCCCGGGTTGTGGGCTCGATCCCCAGTAGGGGCCATGCAGGAGGCAGCTGATGAGTGATTCTCTCATCATGGATATTTCTATATCTCTCTCCCTCTCCCTTTCTGAAATATA
>NW_005871055.1:5868385-5919395 GCF_000147115.1 Myotis lucifugus
GTGGAGTCCCTTGGCCTGGCCTGCAGGGATCTGGCTAAAACTGGCTCTCCGACATCCCTTGAGGGGTTCTGGATTGTGAGAGGTCAGTCGCAGGCCAGGCCGAGGGACTCCACCGGTGCACGATTAAGACCGGGGAGGGGCCGTGGGAGGGCTCCAGGGTGTGTCCAGCCCATCTCGCCCAGTCCCAATCAGCCGGACGCCAGCAGCAAGCTAACCTACTGATCGGAGTGTCTGCCCCCTGTGCACTGGTGGTCGAACAGTCAAACAAACAGTCGGACACTTAGCATATTAGGCTTTTATTATATAGGATTCTTTTCTTTTTTTTAAATATGTCCAAAATACAGTTTTCCAGTATGGCACCTTTGATATACAAAACAAGGCACAAATGAATATACAGAATGATGTTAACCATGTTATCTTAAAAAGTTACAGAAACTTAATTTGTCTGATTGGATAGTTGAAAGCTGTAGGGAATTAATTTTTAAAGATGTGGTGTTTTAAAAAGTCCTTTATCTTCTAGAGATTTGTACTGAAATATATAGGGACAAAATGACACTGGGTATTTGCTTCAAAATGATCTCAGGTGTGTGGGGTAGGGTTAGGAGGAATGGGTGAGTTATATATGAAAACAAGACTGGTCACGGATGGATCGAGTATTGAAGCTGCGTGATGGTTGGGAAGGGAGTGTTATTACATTACTTTCTATACTTCTGCATATGTTTTAAATTTTCTAAAATACAATTTTTTAAAAAGTCATAAAAAGGAGAAAAAAATTTAAACAAAGATGCCTACTTAAAAAACTAAGGAATATAATGAGTGAAGAGACTGTTATGAGTCCAGATCAAAACAGTGTATTATCTCTCTCCTTTGCTCCAAATTCCTTGAAATGATATATTTTAAAAGAACTGAAGAATTGTAATAGTGAAGATTAAAGATGATATTAGGATTCCAGTGGTTTTGACAGGCTCCTCTTAAGTTCCTCAAAGTGGTTCTCAAAATGTGGTCCCTCACCTGATAACTTGTTAGAAATGCAAATTCTCAAGCCACATCCCAACCTACTTAGAGGGTAGGGCCATGTGATCTGGGTTTTAACAAGCCTTCCATGTGATTCTGATGAAGTTCCAGGACACTGTAAAGCTGATGAGACTGACAAGAAACAAGAGAAGAAAACCTTAGCCCAAACCAGCCTGAGACAACAATCAGAAAGGAAAAGGAATTACAGGGACACTCTAAGCTCAGGGTCAACAAGTGACAGAAAGCTGGAGGCCTCCAGCTGCAAGTCAGGTCCTAACCTTGCCCACCTCAAAAGCCAATGGTTGGTGAGAGTGGGAGATAGTTCCGCCCAGGGCAGAAGAGCGCCATCCTCAGAATAAAGTGCTTTGTATTCTGGCAAAGAGATGGAAGTGAGGATGGGACAAGAGCCTAGCTCTTCTGCTCACTCCCCATCTGTGTATTCTCAAAGGTCTGTGTGAACAAGCCCCCTTTTCTCAAAGTAAACATCTTTTGGAGAAAGGAATGCTTATACAAATGTGGGGAAAATCCACACCAACTACCTATCCAGTGAATCTCTTGAATGATCCTTTAAAAACAACAAATAGCAGTACAGATAATCAATAAAGTGAACAAACAGAAGGTTGACAATCAATGGGGGGAAAAGAACAAATAATTCAAGGAATAGAAAAGAATGTGAAAATTCTAATTGGTATCCTAAGAAATATAAGGGTTCATCTATGAAAAAAAAAGCAATTAGAACAAGAAGCAATCTTGAATATTTAAAACCAAATTACTGCCCTTACTGGTTTGGCTTAGTGGATAGTGTTGCCCTGAAGACTGATGGGTCCCAGGTTTGATTACGGTCAAGGGCACATGCCAGGGATTGCGGGCTCAATCGCCAGTAGGGGGCGTACAGGAGGCAACCAATCAATGATTCTCTCTCATCATTGATGTTTCTATGGCTCTCTCCCTACCTTTCTGAAATCAATAAAAAAATTAAAATAAAACATTAAAAAAACACAAATTAGTAAACTTAAAAATTAAATAGAAAAGCTAAATAATGATGTAATGGACACATCTGAGAAGGATTAGTGATCTGGAAGATAACATTTGAAGAATTCTTTCAGAACAGAGAACAAAAACCAAGACAAAAAATAAAGGTGAACTGACAGAGGATCAAGTTAGGAGGTCCCATAGTCACTTGATGAGTTTCAGAAAAACAAAGCAGATAAAATGGAAAGAAAACAATTAAAGAAATGATTTTCAAAACTGCCCTTAATCCAAGAATGGTACAATTCTTCAGTCAAAAAACCATGGGGTAAACAGTATGAATGACAAATGTCCCACATACATAGGCACATGCTGGTGAAATTTTTAGAACTCCAAGCACAAAAAGAAGTCCTGAAAGTTTTTTAGGAAGAAAAAAAAAGGTCTTTACCAATAAATAGAATCAGATTGGTATCTGACTTTTAATCAGCAATACTGGGTGCCAGCAATCATGTTACAGCCTCAAAATTCTGAAGTGCAATTACTTTGAACCTAACACCCTAAACTCAATTTCAAACAATTTTAATGGAGTCAACATTGAATTACTTGATGATATGCTGCAGTAAACCAAAAAACTAACCCTGGCATGTAGCCACACTGTAGCACCACTGAGCTGTTTGCACTGAATAGTTTCCTCCTCACTGAACCCTTCTCTAAAAGAAGAGGTAAAGCACCCCTCCACCCCCAAAACTCATAGAATACTTATAAATATTGAGCATATGTTCCGTAAAGTAGAAACCACATGGGCGATAATCTATCTGCTTGGAAATTTTTGAAAATTTACTTTTATTGTTGAAAGTATTACAGATCCCCCTCCCCTCCGAATTGACTCCCCTCTCCACCCTACCCCCCCCACCCCCCTGCTTGGAAATTTTAAACACACTTAAATAATTCCTGGGTTAAACATACAGACAGCTGAATGTGAAGTTACCCACTAGAAATGAATAACAGTCACCTCAGCTAAACTGTCAGACACAGCCAAGGCAGTGCTTCATTTATTAGAAAACAAGAATGAAAATAAACCTCTGCACAATACACCTTAAAGCAATGATTGTTAGTATCTCTGGAGATACGGCGGTCCACGACAGTAGCCTAGGAGGCTGAATTCATTTATGTATTCAAGGCCCATGGAATTTGCATGCTAACTAGTGATAAACTGCAGACTAAGTCATATTTTAGAATATCAGCTCAATTTATAATATTGGTTACTTCATCCTAACCTAATGAGGTGAATTGGGTTAGGAATAACATCTTTGAATAATATAAAAGTTAAACTGAATTCCTAAAGTCAGGCAAGGCTTTATTCATTTTTATATGTTTAATCTATGGACAGTGGTGGCATAGGTAAACATTCAATAGTATTATATTAACTGAATTAATGTATTGGACAGATATTTTCCAAAATATGGGGCTCACTGGAGAAACAGAATAAAACAGAATAAAAAAATCTGGGTGGTGGTTACAAGGTTGGGAAACTGATCTACACATGAATTTTAACCTCAGGTCTACGATGTCACGGTGCCACATGACAGGTGTTCCACGATTCAGGTAGGATCTTAAGACTCAGAGGAGCAACAAGAGGGCTGAGAGCTGTTATCAGCTTTCCTGCCTTCCTTCTTGCAAACAAGGCCCATGGACTTCGATAATTACAATGTCAGATAAAATTAATTTTTCAACTATAAAAACAGACTAATTTTTAAAAACCCAGCCCCTCTTAGCTATTTGTCAAAAGGGTAGAGCTCTAACTCTAGCAAGCACAGGTGACTAGAACATAAAATCAAAGTCTCTGTAGTATAGAGAACAAAAAGATCTCAGGAACTTTTATTTAAAACATTTTTAAAAGATTCAATTACTATCTTCATAGGGTAAATTTTAACTAAACCTAAAACTGAGGTAACTATTTCATAAACTGTTTCTGCTATAAGAAACTATTTGAACCTCTTCAAGTACTATACTTAACATACTTTTTCATGAGGAAATTTAAAAAGGTCCAATTCTGAACCATACCAAAACAAGCACTTTAATTGAATCTAAATATACAGAGGCCATATCAATATTATTATTTCAAACATTCAATATTTGAGCTACTTAAGTAGTGGCAATAGGTAAATTTCAAAATGTTCTTTGAAATAAACTAAAAATTTAAATCTCAACACTTTCTATTACATTAATTTAACCTGGTTTATTTAAAAAATATTTCCTCCTCCTACAGTTAAAGAATGATACTTCTCTCCTGCATTAAAAACAAAATAACTATATCTCTCTCTCTCTAACCTACAGCTTTGCTCAGTTGAATTAAACATTTTTAAAGCTTTATTCTTTACTACTACACCAATATCCTCAATTCTTAACTGGTCCAAGAGCAGATTTCCGTACATGACAGCAATACATACAATATATACAAATAAAGATAATCCTGCCAGCAATTATGTTCAATAACAATACAGAAGACACAGTATTAAAAATCAGTTGTGTATTTATTTACACAGATTCAAAAAGAATCAAAAATCCAACATAGTATCATATGAAGCTTACAATTCAATGACTAATCCAGTTTAAAAAGAAGTTTTCCTCCACTAACTTGAGCATGGCACTATTTTAAATGCTTCAATTATGAGTGCTGAAACATCAGACACCTACACATCTTCAGTTTTCATAGAATTACTATTAAGTCCAAAAAAGTCTTTTTTGATGATGTACCGAACACACTGCAAAATCACATTTCTTTCATGTCGAATGTCTGGAGCTAAAAGCTAAAAAACAATAAATACAGAGATTAGCTAGTAAATAAAATATAGCCAAGAAATATAATCTAAAGTATTATGTGTGCCTTCCCCATATGAAAACACAGAACAATAAAGATGTACATTATATTTACTAATTATTTGCTAAAAAAGAATGAAAGAACATTTCCTCTTAATTTATAGCAAGATTATCTAGCTTTTTAAACAGCATAAATGTTAACATTTGGGTTCTTCCCTAGGAGTATCTGACAAAGGACAAAAAATATAGGTTTAAAAGCCTGCAATTCTTTAATATAAAAATCATATTAAACAGGATCCTACCAAACCCAAATCTATAAACAGTATACAAATTGGTAAGTAGATATAGTAAAGATAGTAATACTACTAATCTAATAGTTAAAAATCCCAATATTCCTGGACTTTTATAACTTCCCATTTTTGTGCTTATTGTAATTAAAAGAAAGCTAAAAATCCCTGGTATTTAGAATAAGTACATAACCAAGGAGTCATTGATAATTTGTCAAAAAGATAAAAGTGACCTCAAGTTATTTTCTGGTGTCCTTAATGTACAGTGGGGCCTTGACTTACGAGTGTCCCGACTAACGAGTTTTTTGAGATACCAGCTGTCTCTCGGCCAATTTTTTGCATTGAGCTGACAGAGTAATTTGAGTTAACGAGCTCCTTAACGAGCTTGGTCTCGGAACGAATTAAACTCGTAAGTCAAGGCCCCACTGTAGTTTGAAAACATCACATAAGGAACTTTCAGTGGAAAAATGATTTAATTTGCCCCTATTAGGCAAACATTTTAAAAATACAATTTACTTTATATAGCACTGAAATTTACAAAACAGAGTGCTCATTTCAGATCCATTTAATCAGAAGCAACTGTGTCTACATGTAACCCTCATGGAGTGTAGCCACAGAACACTTTAGCTATAGCACAAGCACTTATCTGACAAGGCAAAACCAAACAGAATTTTCACAGAATGTCAACAGTTTTACAACTCGATTAAAAATTTAGGAATAGCCGAAACCGGTTTGGCTCAGTGGATAGAGCGTCGGCCTGCGGACTGAGGGGTCCCGGGTTCGATTCCGGTCAGGGGCATGTACCTGGGTTGCGGGCACATCCCCAGTGGGAGATGTGCAGGAGGCGGCTAATCGATGTTTCTCTCTCATCGATGTTTCTAACTCTCTATCTCTCTCCCTTCCTCTCTGTAAAAAATCAATAAAATATATTTAAAAAAAAATTTAGGAATATTTCTATTTCTATCACTCTTATACATGAAAGCCTTGGATCTTTGAATAGTTTCAAGTCCATTATTTAGAATCAAAAGATGCATTGCTTCCTCTTTATAATTTGAAAAAAGATAATAGATTTTTTTAGCATACCACACTGAGAATAAAGCCAATAATGCACAAATGTTTCCTTTTCTCACCCTGGCTGAGTGGCTCAGTTGGTTGGAGCATCATCTCATACAGCATAAGGTTGCAAGTTCAATTCCCACTTAGGGCACAAGCCTAGGTTGTGGGTTGGATTCCAGATCAGGGCGCCTATAGGAGGCAACCAATGATGTTTCTCTCTCACATCAATGTTTGTTTGTTTCTTTCTTTCTCCCTCTCTTTCTTTCTTCCACTCAAATCAATGGAAAAATATCCTTGGGTGAAGATTAAAACAAAACAAAAAAACCTTTTCTCCTTTCAGTCTGCCAGTGTATTTAGCTGTGCGTTCAGTGAAAACTTTGTGTGTCAGTATACCTCAATACACATTTTGTAACCAATCAGTTAAACCTAGATTCTTTTATTTTAAGCAGTTTTGAAAACTGTAGGATTAAGCAAATAGAAAAGGGGGGGGGGGATGGGGCGGGGGAAAAGAAAGAGCCCTAGCTGGTTTGGCTCAGTAGATAGAGCGTCAGCCTGCAGACTGGAGGGTCGTGGGTTTGATTCTGGTCAGGGGCACATACCTTGGTTACAGGCTCAATCCTCGACCCGGGTGGGGTGCGTGTAGGAGGCAACCAAATGATATCTCTCTCACATATCTATGTTTCTCTCTCTCTCTCCCCCTCCCTTCCACTCTCTCTAAAAATAAATGGGAAAATATCCTCGAGTGAGGATTAACCCAAACGAGAGAGAGAGAGAGAGAGAGAGAGAGAGAGAGAGAGAGAGAGAGGAATAACTCATGGACATGAACCACAGTGTAGTGAATGTGGGGGGTCTAGGGGTGGGTGGAGATGGAAGACCCATATCAGGGATAAATGGTGATGGGGGGAAATAAAGATAAAATAAAGAGGGGAAAAAGAAAAATCATTTACCATTTCCAGGAGATATGGATGATGTGTTCTTGGTTCAAATAACGCATGATAATTGTGGCAATCTTTCTTCCTCTTAGGGTTTGTCTTTTTGAAACTTTTCTTTTGGCTTCTGGCTTCTGAGAAATTTCTAACAGTTGGTTTAACATCTTGATTTGGTCCCTTAGGAGTATCACTATGAAGAACCTGGTCTTCCGCCAGAACATCTGCTTCGGTCTTAATGGGAGTTTCTAAATGCGATAAAAACCACAAAGATTAAAAACAAAAACACAGGTTATCCTTCTAAAAGGTAACAACAACAACAACAAAAACCATAATAACTTCTCCCAGCCATAATACTGCCTAATTATTAATTAGAACTAGGCATTTACT
Source organism: Myotis lucifugus (assembly GCF_000147115.1). Lineage (NCBI taxonomy): Eukaryota > Metazoa > Chordata > Mammalia > Chiroptera > Vespertilionidae > Myotis > Myotis lucifugus. The sequence goes on from NW_005871055.1 coordinate 5,875,848, forward strand.
ATGTATTATAATACTTTTTAAAAATTGGGAATTATAACTGCCAAGACTTGAGGAGATTACCACAAAGAATTAAAGAAAGTGATCCCTATGAAAGAAATAATACAAGATTGAAACTTGGATCTACACAAATGAAGAATGAAGAGTGCCAGAAACAGTCAATATGTGTGAATAAATACAAAATACATTGTTTTCTTGTTTGAAAATTCTTTTAAATATAATGATAATATAAAGCAAAAATAATAACAATGTATGTGGGGTTTATAACATCTGTAGAGATAAAATCTATAATAACAATAACACAAAAGAAAGGAAGAGAAAAATGTAAATATTCTATATAATAAAAGGCTAATATGCAAATTGTCCCCTTGACCAGGAGTTCGACCAGTGGGCAAGGCCGGCCGGCCAACCGCCCACGGCCCCTCCCACCAGCCGGCCCAATCAGCAAGGACCAGCTGGACCCCGCCCGTGCACGAGTTCATGCATCGGGCCTCTAGTATTGCTACAAATTTCTTAAATTGTATGTGAAATGCTATAACATCATCTGAAAGTAAACTGTGATAAGCTAAAGTTGCATATTATAAACTCTAGACCAACTCTTATTAAAGAAAACAAAGGAATATATCTAATAAACCAACATTTGCACTGGCCTAAAAATATAGAATTAATCCAAAGGCAGGAAAAGAAAATAAAACAGGTGAGACAGCCCTAGCTGGTTTGGCTCAGTGGATAGAGCATGGGCCTGTGGACTGAAGGATCCTGGGTTTGATTCTGATCAAGGTCACATGCCTCGGTTGCAGGCTCAATCCCCAGCCCTGATTGGGGCATGTGTGGGAGGCAACCAATCAATGTTTCTCTCTCTGTCCCTTCCCTTCCCTTCCACTCTCTCTAAAAAAATCAATGGAGGAATATCCTCGGGTGAGGATTAACAACAGCAACAACAAAACAAACAAAAAACAGATGAGACGAGACAAAAATAAACAAACCATATCAACTATTACAATATATGTAAATAGTTTTAACACTGTAGTTAAAAGGTTAAGATCAGACTGAGGGGGGAAAAAGAACTACATGATGTCTACAAAAAAACAAACAACAACAACAAAAAAAACCCTTTAAAATCATAGGTAATCCTTGCTTTACACAATTTGAACTGAGATTAAATCTGTTACCAAAGAACAGTGCAAAGTGAGGACTGCCCATATAAAGTCACAGGTTAAAAGTAAAAGGATAGAAGATAACAAGTATACACAAATCATAAGAAAACTGTATCAATATCAGTCAAAGGAGAATTCAGAACAGGGACAGACTGTCACCTGGGATAAAGAGGGACAGTTCATAATGATAAAGAAATAAATGTATCAAGAACATGGAACAGTAACAGCTAATAACAGAGTGTCAATATACATGCAGGAAAATGTCACAAAACTAGCACTTACTATGTGATTTTGGGTCAAGTTACTTAACTCTTCCTAAATTTCCTCATAAACAATGGCATGTACTTCATAAGGTTATGGAAATAATTAAATGAGTAAAGCACAAAAAATAGGGCCTGATACAGAGTAAGCACTATAAAATAACTTGTCATGATGATAGTAGTTTTGATGTGCCTCAAAGTGATGAAGGGGGAAAAAGACAAATATAACCATAAAAGAATGGAGCTAAGAATTCAAAGTGGTTCATAGAGTTCAAAATTATGGGAATAATAAAGGCAAAAGACAAACGAGGGCATTACTTTCTATTATTCCTTGCCCTTTCAAGTACTGCTCTCCCAATCCAGGAGTACAGAAGTCAAATGAATCAGAGCTATATTGTCAATTTGCTGTTTAAGAATGAGAAATTGGAACCATTTATATTTTTCTCAAGATCCACATTTCCCAGCTTAGTGTCATTTTTTTAAAACATTTAATCACCTTTATTTATTGTTTGTTTGTTTTTGTTAATCCTCACCCAAGGCTATTTTTTCCATTGATTTTTAGAAGAATGGAAGAGAAAGGGAAAGACAGAGAGAAACATCTATGTGAGAGAAGCACATTGATTGATTGCCTCCTGCACGAGCCCTGACCAGGTCCCAGGTCAGGGAGGAGCCTGCAACCAAGGTACATGCCCATGACCGGAATCGAACCCAGGACCCTTTGTTCTGCAGGCTGATGCTCTTTCCACTGAGCAAAACTGGCAAGGGCAATATTTTAATACTAGTGGCCAGTGTACGGATTCGTGAACATTGAAAGGACATTAATTAGAAGAAATATTTTAATATTTTAACATGATATAAGAACAACAAAAACATGATATAAAAACAATGACTAATAAATTGATTAAATTTATTCTAATATTTCCCTGTAAACCACATTAGGAGTAAAAACACTTTCAGAGTGCTTGACTAATTTCCCTTGTGATGAAGTATTTACAACTTTAACATCACATGCTCTTCGAACTCGAGAGAAAGCAACATATAACTGACCATGTCCGAAAACGGGTTCAGGTAGGAATATTCCTACTCTGTCTAGAGTTTGTCCTTGTGATTTATTAATAATCATCGCAAATGCTGGCATCATGGGAAACTGTCTTTGAATTAATTTAAATAGGAGGCCAGTGTCAGATGGAAAAAAATCAATTCTTGGAATCAGAACAACCTCTCCTTCCACAGATCCTGTTAATACTTCAGCTTCAATTATGTTAGGTCACAATCTTTTGATAGTAAATCTAGGACCATTACAAAGACCCCATTTACTATTAAGATTTCTCAGTAGCATGATGATTACACCTACTTTCAATTTTAATTTATGACATGGCATTCCCGAAGGAGTACTATTAAGAAATTCAATGGGAAAATCGAATTCACGATTGAAACCACTAAATTCACGATCAGCAATGACAGATCAAAACACGTGTGCGATTGGCACCGAGAGCTTTATATGTATCACGCATGCGCGAGTCAACGTTTATTTTCAAATTGCCAGTGCGTGTCAGATGTACCAGTCGGATGAATGGTCGGTCACTTAGCTTTTTATATATATATATATCTATATAAAAGTGTAATATGCTAATTAGACCAGACAGCCAAACAACCTTCTGGACGAAGCCGCTGTGGCGGAGGCCAAGGCAGAGGCAGTTAGGGGCAATAAGGCAGGCAGACAGAGGCAGTTAGGGGTGATCAGGCAGTCAGGCGAGCAGTTAGGGGCATCAGGCAGGCGGGCAGGCAGAGTGGTTAGGGACGATCAGGCAGGCAGGCGAGCAGTTAGGGGCAATCAGGCAGGCAGGCGAATGGTTAGGAGCGATGAGGCAGGCAGGCAGAGTGGTTAGGGGCAATCAACCAGGCAGGCAGATGAGCGGTTTAGGAGCCAGCAGTCCCGGATTGTGAGAGGGATGTCTAACTGCCAGTATATGCCCGATCCTGCAGCGATTCCTGCGGGATCAGGCCTGAACTGGCAGTTGGACATCCCCCGAGGGGTCCCAGATTGCAAGATGTGCAGGCTGGACTGAGGGACCACCCCCGCCCCCGCGTGAATTTCGTGCACCGAGCCTCTAGTAGAAGATAATATTTATCAATCCAAATAAATTTAAAATATAGCCATTGAGTTTTTTCAAACCTAAATCACTCTTTTTGGTTTACAGTCTTTTGAATGAGTTGTCAATTTAAAGATCCCCAGTCATAGTCAACACAATTTGAAGAAACAATAATTTTGGGGAGTTGTAAAACTGCACTTAATTTCTAATATGGCAAAATAAAACAAATAACTAAAAGAGGAAAACAACAACAAAAACCCACTCAGAACAGATATCAAACTAACCCATTTGAAGATACTACTCATTACCTGACCTGCGGGGCTCAGTGGTTGAGCGTCAACCTATGAATCAGGAGGTCACATGCCTGGGTTGTGGGCTTAATCCCTAGGGGGCGCGGGCAGGATGCAGCCAAAAAATGACTCTCTCTCAACACTGATGTTTCTATCTCTCTCTCCCTCTCCCTTCCTCTCTGAAACCAATAAAAAAATATATTGGGAAAAAAAAGTAGAAAATTCTATTCACTGACATTTTCTTTCCTATGTGCAGGGTGAAGCACGGCCTCACCTTTTACTTCTATCTTTCTTGATGGAGTCTTTCCTTGTTTAAAACTCTTTCCAGGAAAACATTACTTATGTTTAAGATCTACTATACATTTTTATGTCAATCCCTAAATTGAAACAGATCTTAGCTATAAAGATACACAGACAATAATGTGGTGAAGGCCTGGGGTAGGACAAAAGTCAGATGGAGGGATCCAATGGGGGAAAAATAGGAGGGGGCATGTGTAATACTCTCAACAATAAAGATGGAAAAAAAAACTATGTATCATTGTAAGTGCTTAGGGAGTGCCTATGGTATGCTGGGTGGGTCACAGAGTGACTTCATAAGCATTCCTTTATGCTCCTCATTTTGATACAGACAGCATATCATTCTGTACAGCTCTTTAATTTTTTATGAGGGTATGTATCTTAAAAAAAAAGAGACAATTGTTAATATCTGTGAAAATCAGACAGCCCTCTTAATCTAGAATCCACTTAAATGAGCAGCCTTCTAAATGCTATTTCATGGCTCAGAGAAGGCCCACTTTATTTCCTTTATTTATTCCAAAGTCCCTATGTCTCAGTACCCTATTCTATAGCCAGAATTAATACTGAAAGCTAGAAATTTGTTAGTGACTTGATGGCTTAATAAAGCTGAATTCAAACTACATAAAATAATTCTTATAGCTTAGAAATGTTTAGCAAGGGCGTTTCCATAATGCAGGGCATTTTGGACAGTTAGTCAAAATGAATTTACACAAAATCAAACACATCTATTAATAAACAGCATCCTTTGTTACCTATAAGAATAGGCAAAACTACAAGTAAGATCGTTAACAAACTTACAGCATAAACAGAGATAATTTGTGACAACAAAAGCATAAAAAGGGATGGGGAAAAGGTCAGAATTTTCGGAGGATGGAGATCAGATGCACTCAAAAGAAAAAGGACTACTGTATATATGGAAATTTCTTTTTCATAAACCTAATGGTAAACACACACACACAAAACAAACAGGCACATCACTTAAAAAAAGAGGAAATAGAGGAAAGAAGTATGGAATACCGTCAAACAAAAACAACAAACAGAAATACAAAGAAAAAGAACCAATGGAGGCACAGGAAACAAAGGATAAAAGGGTTACATATCAATAATTACCCTAAAAGTAAATTGACTGAACTCACTAATAAAAAGGCACAAAGTAGCAGGTTAGGTAAAAAAAAAAACAAAATCCAACCATATGTTGCCTTCAGGAGACACATCTAATCTGTGAAGATAGAGATAGACTGTCTCCAAGCAAACAGCATCCACAGAAAAGCAGGCATAGCCATACTTACATCTAGTAAAATATATCTCAAAATAACCAAGGTAGTAAGAGACAAAGATGGACATTTTATAATGATAAAAAGAACACTACCATCAAGAAGACTAATGCAGCTAATCAGGGAGTACCAAAATATATAGAACAACACTAACAGAACTAAAGGGAGAAACTGACAAAAACACTATCATAGTTGGAGACCTAAATACTCCATTGCCAGCTGTAGACAGATCAACCAAACAGAAAATCAATAAAGAAATATCAGCCTTGACGAGCAGGCATGGCTCAGTGGTTGAGCGTTGACCTATGAACCAGGAGGTCATGGTTTGACTCCTGGACAGGGGGTTGTGGGCTTGATCCCCAGTGTGGGGCGTGCAGGAGGCAGCTAATCAATGATTCTCTCTCATCATGGATGTTTCTATCTCTCTCTCCCCTTCCTCTCTGAAATCAATAAAATATATTAAAAAGAAAAGAAAAGAAAAGAAATATCGGCCTTAAATGACACATTAGATCAAATGGACATAATTGACATTTATAGAACCTTTCGCAGAACATCGGATTGTATGTTCTTCTCCAGTACACATGGAACATTCTCAAGGACAGACATACATTGGGTCACAAACTAGCCTCAACAAATTTAAGAATACTGATAATACCAAGCATATTCTCTGACCACAATGCTTTGAAATTAGGAATCACCTGGAAAAAGGAAATCCACAAATATGTGGAGATTAAACAACATACTACTAAAAATGACTGGGTCAATCCTATATAATAAAAGCGTAATATGCTAAGTGTCCGATCGACTGTTGGCCGTTCAACCAATCAAAGCGTAATATCTTGATATGCTAATGTCACTCAACCGCTCGCTATGACGTGCACTGACCACCGGGGGGCAGATGCTCTAACTGGTAGGTTAGCTTGCTGCTGGGGTCCAGCCGAATCAGGACTGAGGGAGATGGGCTGGACATGCCCTGGAGCCTTCCCACGGCCCCTCCCCAGCTGGCCAACCTCCCGCGTCCCTCCCCAGCCCCAATGGTGCACCAGTGGGGTCCCTCAGCCTGGCCTGCGCCCTCTTGCAATCCGAGACCCCTTGGGGGATGTTGGAGAGCCGGTTTTGGCCCAATCCCACATGCCAGGCCGAGGGACCCCACTGGTGCACAAATTCGTGCACCAGGCCTCTAGTGAAGAAATAAAAGGTGAGATTAAAAGATACACAGAGACAAATGGGAATGACAATGGGAAACTTCTGGGATGCAGTGAAAGTAGTATTAAGAGGGAAGTTTATATCATTACAGGCCTATCTCAAGAAACAAGAGAAATCCTAAGTAAACAACTTAACATTACATCTTAAAGAACTAGAAAAAGAAGAACAAAAGCAACTCAAAGTTAGAAGGAAATAATAAAAATTAGAGTGGAATTGAATGAAATAGAGAACAATTAATGCAACAAAGAGCAGGCTCTTTGAAAAGATTAATAAAATTGACAACCCTGTGGCTAAAATCACTAAGGAAAAGACTCATATAAACAAGATCAGAAATGAAAGAGAAGTTATCATAGACATCACAGATATATAAAGGATCATACTAGAATACTATGAAAGACTATATGTCACTAAATTCAATGACCTAGGAAAAAAGGGTAAATTCCTAGAAATATATAACCTTCCTAGACTGAATCATGAAGAATTAGAAAATCTAAATAGACTGATCAACAATGAGGAAATTGAAACAACCATCAAAAACCTCCCAAAAAATAAAAGTCCAGGACCAGATGGCTTCACCAGTGAATTCTACCAAACATTCAAAGAAGATTTAATACCTATCCTTCTCAAACTCTTCCAAAAAAAATTGAATTAGAGGCAACACTTCCTAACAGCTTTTATGAGGCCAACATAACCCTGATACCAAAATCTGGCAAGAATAACATGAACCAAGAAAACTAAAGACCTATATCACTGATGAATATAGATGTAAAAATCCTAAACAAACACTAGCAAATCAAATACAACAATACATAAAAAAATGACACATCACAACCAACTGGGGTTCATTCCAGGAGCATAAGGATGGTTCAACATATGCAAATCAATCAATGTAATACACCACATTAACATAACAACAAATAAAAATCAGATGACCTTATCAATAGATGCAGAAAAAGCATTTGATAAGACACAACACCCATTTATGATTAAAACACTCAATAAAATAAGAATAGAAGGAAAGTAACTCAATATAATAAAGGCCATATATGACAAATCCTCAGCAAATCTTGGTTAAAAGCATTTTAAAATTAATAGGCTGTTAATTTTCACAAGTGACATACAGACTGGATAGTTTATCCATTAAGTCCAAAGTCTGTTAAACCAAGGCCCGCAAAATCAAGGGTTTACCGTATTTGCAAAGAACAGCTCTGACAAGAGGTTAATATCCAAAGTATATAAAGAACTCATACAAGTCAACACCAAACAAACAATCCAATTAAAAAGTAGGCAGCCTACTTAAAACAGACCCTTCTCCCAAGAAGACATACAAATAGCCAACAGATATATGAAAAGATGTTCAACTTCATTAACTATTAGGGAAATGCAAATCAAAACTACAATGAGATACCACTTCACACCTGTTAGAATGGCTATTATCAACAAGACAGTTCATAACAAGTGTTGGAGAGGTTGTGGAGAAGAGGGAACCCTCAGTCACTGCTGGTGGGAATGTAAACTGGTAGAACCACTATGACTGTTCCTCAAAGAATTAAGAATAAGTTACCATATGACCCAGCAATTCCTCTTCTGGGTATCTACCCAAAAAACTCGAAAACATTTATTCACAAAGATATATGCACCCCTATGTTCATTCAGCATTGTTCATGGTGGCCAAGACATGGAGACAACAAAAGTGTCCTTCGATAAAGGATTGGATAAAGATGATGTGGTTCATATACACTATGGAATATTACTCAGTCATAAGAAAAGATGAAATACTGCCATTTGCGACAACATGGATGGACCTTGAGAATATTCTACTAAGCAAAATAAGCCCATCAGAAAAAGCTAAGAACTATATGATTTCAAAACTGAAACTCATAGGCACAGATGTTAGTTATCAAAACGTTCACTTGAACCTATGAAATCTTATTAACCAATGTCACCCCAATAAAAAAAAAAAAGGTTATGACTTACTGTGCAAGAAGACAACAAATGCCACACAGAGAGAGGCTCTACTGGAAGGCAATATAGCTGGCTTCTTTACACGTTTAAGTCCCTAAACTTAAGCTTTGCATCTGCTCAGACTCACACTAGCTTTGGAAGCTTATCCGTTCTAAGCTTAAGGTTCTATGAAATGAAGGGGTGGGACCTCAAAGATCCCTTCGTTTCTTTTCTTCCTTCTAGTTAAAAAAAGGTGGTAGCCTCAAAATGAAGTCATGAGTATAAAAGCATTAAATGTTTTATCTTAAGAGAGAGAGAAGAAAGCATTCACACAGCTTGTTTTTACTGGATTCTGTAATCTGGTAATAGCTTTCTTTGCTATCTCCTGTCATAAATACAACTGATAAGCAGAAAATGTAATATGTGTTTAAAGAATAACTCCATCTTCATATCAGTGCAATGGAAACAAGAGTAAAGAGATAAATAATACTTTCATTTTTTTTTAAAAAAGGGGCAACTACCTGATAAAGCCAAAGTAGTTCATATTTCAAAAACTTCAAGTAGCTTTTAACCAGCTACCATAGTAAGCCAGAACCCATTTTAAAAAGAAAAAAAAATTCCTATTACAGATAGATCTAAACATTATCTTTCATATTAAAACCCAATTCTTTCTTCTTTAACATCTTCCAACTACACAAACACTGATTATCTCTAGCCTAGTCAACATTAAAGTGCTGCCATCCTCATCCACTTACATTCACATCTTCCCTTCATTCTGTATATTCACTGTTAGACTCTATATTCTGATCTTCAGTACATTTCCTATTGTGATTACTCATCTTGGGCTGCGATACATACACATGAATTCTCTCATGGTTGGTAAAGCCTAAATAAAATTACCATGAAGAGTCAGATTTCCACAACAGCAGGACACAGGCTTATTCATGAAAGCATATGCTGAATTACTGATAGGAACACTGGGTTAAGAACTGCAAATGACACTACAACAGATCAATGGCCTACTCACAGCTCTTAAAAAAAAAAAAAAAAAATATATATATATATATATATATATATATATATATATATATATATATATATATGTTTTTGTTGATTCTAGAGAGAGGAAGGGAGAGAGAGAGAAAGAGAGAGAAAGAGACAGAAACAGTGATGAGAGAATCACTGATCGGCTGCCACCTGAACACCCCCCACTGGGGACTGAGCCCACAACCTGGGCACATGCCATGACCCGGAATCAAACGAGCAACCACTTGGTGCATGGGATGATATTAAATCAACTGAGCCACACTAGCCAAGGAAACTCACAGCTCTTTTAAGAGATGCTAGAGATTAAACTGGCTCATCATCATCTTTAAGGGTAAAACATGTCTTCTGAACATAACTGACTTCTCAGAAAGACTCTTGAAAGGATTCATTTCTTCCAACCTTTAAAACTAATGCAACCACAAGTACAGGGTTGCTTTGTTAAAAAGTGAGGTAATTTATGTAAATCTGCTCTATGAAGAGCAATACCCTATATATATTTAGGAAAGTCTATCATCATCTCTGTCATAAAGGATCTCTTTTTACCCACCAAAGGTGCAGGGAGAGTAGAGACAAGAAATTAACTTCCTTTGTTATATCTTTTAGAATTTTCTTCAATACCATTAGTCGATATTCTCTCTTCTTCCCATTCTCTCACTATATTATGTTTACCTTTTTCTCCCAGAATAGCAATACATTTCCCCATTTGTTTCCTTTGTCCCATGTTAACTTTACTTCTGAATCAAATGAAATAGGAATTTAAATATCAAATAGGAACGTGCATGACACATATTTCCTCGGATGAATGGACACTACTGATGCATAGTATATATCAAAGGCAAAAGCAACAAAATAAAACAAACCCATTGCAACAACTGAGGCCATAACTTACCTTCTGGCTCACTCTCTGACCCTGACAGACTGCCATAGTTGTTCATTAATGAGCACAGTGCTGGTGTCACTTCCTTGGGTATGACAGTACTTTGTGGTTTCTCTTCTTTATCAGACTCTGAAACAGAAAAAGAACCAAGAGTAAAACAGTATACCAAAAATATCTACCACAATAAAAAGAAAGCTGACAGCCCCCACTCCCTCATGTGTTAGGAAAATAATTTTTTCCTAAATCTTCCCGAAGAACAAAACTCAAAGGACCTGAAAAATTTCTCCTTGGTTTAAATCTTCATGATCAGAGAAGTAATTTGCCCCAAAGAGAAGACACAGGGGCAAATGGAAGCTATACACAACTGTTATTTCACAGATTATGGAATTTGGGCCTTCTTTATATTAATTTACAGTATTTGCTATTAATTTATTGTATTTACTTTATGTATGCTATTAATTAACTTCATTAAGATAGTAGAAAGACCAGAAATGTATTAAATTCCCTTGATTAGGATCAGACTTTGAATATTAGATTTAGGAATAAAATATAACAATATCTACCTGTGTTATTTTTAAGACTGGTTTTAAGGAAATAATATTTATGCCATTCTATAGATAAAAGCTTAATCAAAGAATTTTGCTGAAATTAATCTGTCCAACGTTTTTATTATTTGGAATGTGAACTTCTAAGAACTTAACTAAACAAGCCACGCATGAGAACTGAAGTACTCAAAAGCCTGCCAAAGGTAAAGTGTTTGATCAGAGCTCAACAAGCCTAGCTGTAGCCCCAGGACACTACCTATTACATTTGTTTTTGGAAGCTCTAAAAATATATTAAATGTATTCAAAACAACCAATAAAAATAAAGCCTGACCGAAGAATGAAGACAATAAGTAACTTGTCTATGTAGTGAACTAACTTAACCCACAACCAATATGAGATGTTTCAAGACAGAATTTAATGTCCACTAAATCTAGGGGAAAGCAAAACATGCCAATAGAAAATGGGAGTATACTCTTCTATGAATGTGGAACTACCACCTTCTAGTGGTTAAATCTAGTGAAGTTAAATCCTTTCTCCTTCACCCATCCACACTGCCCAGCACCAGACCGTCCAAAAACTGCTTGTCAATTTTTAAAATAATTTTTTTTTATTGTTTTCAGAGAGGATGGGAGAAACACTGATTGGCTGCCTCCTGCACACCCCCAACTGGGGATTGAGCCCGCAACCCCCCTGACTGGGAATTGAACTGTGACCTGGTTCATAGGTGAACGCTCAACCACTGAGCTGCACCGGCCAGGCATTTTTATGCTAACTTATCACCTTTTCTCCTGGATTTATAAAGGGAAAGGGAAATATGTATTGTTTTTATCTATCTCTCTAAGTATAATTAATATTGATATATATTTTCAATGGATTAAAAACAATCTACAACAATATTAGTATAGAGATTGTTCATCCCATTATTTGAATGATGATAGGCCAAACTGTATTATTTCCTTCTAAGACCCAAAAAGAGATACCAAAAAGGGCAATACCTGTTCTTTAAAAGCATGAGCACATTTCATCCTTATGAGGTATCACTTTCAGTATTAATTACAGGTGATGAAACCAAATTCAAAGAATCTGATAATTTTCCCTTGGGCAACACAATTACTAGTATACAACAGCTGGGTCAAATTTAAGTCCTGGCCATCTGACTCCAAATCCCAATTCTTAACTATAGGGTTAGAATATCTCCTACAGATATAAAGTCCTCTTCTTAAAGGAAGCCATTCCAAGGGAAGTAAAGGCAAAAATACATGAATGGGACTATATCAAACTAAAAAGCTTCAGCACAGCAAAAGAAACTAACAATAAAACAAAAAGGCAGCCAAGCAGATGGGAGATGATATTTGCAAGCAGTAGCTCTGACAAAGGCTTAATTTCTAAAATATATAAAGAACTCATAAAACTCAACACCAAACAAACAACCCAATCAAAAAGTAGGCAGAGGACCTGGAAACACCTCTCCCAAGAAGACATACGAGCAGCCAATAGATATATGAAAAAAATGTCCAACCTCACTAAGCAATTAGGGAAATGCAAATCAAAACTACAATGCGATACCACCTCACACCTGTTAGAGTGGCTATTATCAACAAGACAAGTAATAACAAGTGTTGGAGAGGTTATGGAAAAAAAGGGAACCCTCATTCACTGCCGGTGGGAATGTAGACTGGTACAACCACTATGGAAAGTAGTCTGGCGATTCCTCAAAAAATTAAGAATAGAGCTACCATATGGGCTAGCAATCCCTTTCCTGGGTATATACCCAAAAACTGGAAATTACGTATTTGCAATGATATATGCACCCCTATGTTCACTGCAGCATTATTCACAGTGGCCAAGACATGGAAACAACTGAAGTGTCTTGCGATAAAGGAGTAGATAAAGAAGATGTGGTTCATATACACAGTGGAATACTACTCAGCCATAAGAAAGGATGGAATAGCACCATTTACAACATGGATGGACCTTGAGAACATTATGCTAAGTGAAATAGGTCAGTCAGAAAAAGCTAAGAATCTTAAGATTTCACTCATGTGGGATATAAAACAAACTTGTGAACACAAACAGCAGTGTGTGGTGGTTGCCAGAGGGAAGGGGGGGTGGTAAATGTGGTTTCACCATACGATGACAGGAGAAAATCTGACTTTGGGTGGTGGGCACACAGTGCAATATGTGATCTTGTAACAGAGACCCATACCTGAAACCTATATGATCATGTTGACCAATGTCATCTCAATAAATTTAATTTTAAAAAATGAAGCCATCCTATTAAAATGTCTCTTTGGTCAATAACAATGCTAATAAATGTCTTCTTTGCACTAACAGCTCTATTTCACTGCTCCCTTTTACAGCAAAATTCCAAACAGCTATTTGCTAAAATTCACCAGGAAATCACCTGGGCCTGAAATTTCCTACAGCTGTCTGACCCACTCCAGAATTTACTCCAATTTGTCTTTCAGGCCCTCCACACCAGTGAAGCTTTTCCTGCCAAAATTAACCTGCTTCTTCCGTGTTGACAAATCTAGAGGTCATTTCTCGGTTCACATCTTATTTAACTTAGTGACAACATTTGACAGTAATCATGTTTTACTTTTTTTAAAATACATTTTTATTGATTGCAGAGAGGAACGGAGAGGCAGAGACAGAAACATCAATGATGAGAAAGAATCATTGATCTGCTGCCTCCCATATATACAATGACCAGGAATCAAACCCACAATCTAGATACGTGCCCTGACCAGGAATTGAACCCATGACCCTTCGGTGCATGAGACAACGCTCTGACCAACTGAGCCACACTGGCCAGGGCTCATGTTTTACTTTTTAAAAAACATTTTATTCATGTGGCTTCCAGACCCTACTGAATTCTCCTCATTGACCAACTTCCAAATTTTTCAAGTGCCCCTGGTTCCAATCCTCAGTGAGTTTTTCTTTTTGCCTCCTCCTATGATTTCATTTTATCTCAAATTTTAAAATACTATCTAGATGCTGGTGAATTATACATTTATACCTGCAGCCTTCAATTTTCCCCTAAACTCCAAAATAATCTAACTGCCTGTTCAACATCACTACCTAATATTTGGGGGAGATATTTTGAGGCTATATAAATACTCTATTTTACCTTAAAGTACCATTCACCAGTGGCTCTTGCCTGAAACAATTATTACTGTGGTGTTCTAATGGTGACTTTCTATTTCTCCCTAACCCTTCTACAATTATTACTGAAATTCTTCTATAAAAAAGAGTTGTCCCCCCTCCCCATATTTATTTATTATCAAGTATAGACTCATGAATATCTATTTTTACTCGAGGGCCACAATGGGTTCTTAAACTGGACTGGACTCAAAATTTGTTACAAGGTTAAGCCATTTGGGAGCACTTCTATAAATTCAAAGTAAACATCATTACATAAAAGGGTACGGTCTTTTTTTTTTTTTAGTTTTATTCATTTCAAACGGGCCGAATCCGGCCCGCGGGCCGTAGTTTGCCAACGGCTGGTATAGACTCATGAATATCTATTTTATTCTTTTGGCTATAATCTTTATTATTTATTTTGTGGCTCAAAATTGTTATAAGTTTAGCCATTGGGAGCACTTCCAATTGGTCCTTATATCCTTCTAACATGCCCACATCCTAATGTTTTTTGAGCACTTTCTTCCTGTCTGGCACTGTATTAGATGCTCTAGGCCAGGGGTGGGCAAACTTTTTGACTCGAGGGCCACAATGGGTTCTTAAACTGGACCGGAGGGCCGGAACAAAAGCATGGATGGAGTGTTTGTGTGAACTAATATAAATTCAAAGTAAATATCATTACATAAAAGGGTACGGTCTTTTTTTTTTTTTTAGTTTTATTCATTTCAAACGGGCCGGATCCGGCCCGCGGGCCGTAGTTTGCCCACGGCTGCTCTAGGCTCACCTTATATTTTCCCTTTCCCAAACTTCAATCATTTCTCCAAAAAGCTCTGGTCTAGTCTCTTTAATTGGAGAATGGTAAAACCACAATCTTGGTGTTTGGTGTTTTCATGATTACTAGGAGTGTCACGAAGCTCACTGTACCTGACTGCCTTCCCAAAGGTAAGAGTTAGGAATTCACACAAATGAACAACTCCTTCCCTATTTTATTCCCCCTCAACTGTGTATTGGAAATCCACCACACAAAATAACACTTTGAAAAGGGGTGCTATCCCTTTTGACTTGATCAAAATGTCCTGTACGGTGACTTTTCATCTCAAAAGAGAAAGCTGTTTCCAAAGCCCTCCAGACACACCTAGCAGTTCTAACAGAGGCATTTTGAGAAGCTACCCTGGAAAGACTATGCCAAAGACACTGTTCTAACTGACAGAATAACACTCAACAAACTTCACTCACTTTTTTATTTTTAATCCTCACCCAAGGATATCTTTCCATTGATTTTTAGAGGGAAAGACAGAGAAATATCGATGTGAGAGAAACACATCGATTGGCTGCCTCCTGCACATGCCTCGACCAGGGCCCGGGCCAAGGAGCAGCCTACAATTGAGGTACATGCCCTTGACCGGAATTGAACCCAGGGCCCTCTGGTCCGCAGTATGATGCTCTATCCACTTAGCCAAACCGGCTAGGGCTTCACTCACTTTTTTCTAAATGTAACTTTTTTTTTTTTTTATTGATTTCAGAGAGGAAGGGAGAGGGAAAGAGAGATAGAAACATCAATGATGAGAAAGAACCATTGATCGGCTGCCTCCTGCATGACCCCTACTGTGGGGCGAGCCCACAACCCGGGCATGTGTCCTTGACCGGAATCGAACCTGAGACCTTTCAGTCCACAGGCCGATGCTCTATCGACTGAGCCAAACCAGCGAGGGCTTCACTCACTTTTTAATAAAAACAGCCAAAACATTTCTCGAAACTAAAAACATCAGTATAAAAACAGTAGCAATGAAGATGATAAAATTAAACTTTAAAATGATAATAAAATACCAGCTCAAATAATCTCTCTTACTGTTAAAACACTACTGATACTTTTCTTATGGTAAATCTCACTTCTCATGTATACATATCATATTCCCACTAACCAAAAATATAATACAATAATCTAAAACCTATCACTAGACTGAGTTTCTTGAAGGCAGAGAGAGACTTCTCTGAATCATAGTGCTAGGCAAGCAAAAAGCAGGATCTCAGTAAATCCCTATTAAAATGAAAACAGAAAAAAAAATTGCCTTCTGAATGCCTTGCCCAACTCTCCACACTAGTTGTAAAAGCTTCACATCTGGCTTCTTTCTACAATTTATTTCTTTACTTGTCTCTCTTCCTACCATTTTCTTTTCTTTTTTAAAAAAATATATTTTTATTGATTTTAGAGAAGAAGGGAGAGGGGGAGATAGAAACATCAATGATGAAAGCAAATCATCGATCAGCTGCCTTCTGTATGCCCCCCATTGGGGAACGAGCCCACAACCCGGGCATGTGCCCTGCCTGGGAATGGAACCGTGACCTCCTGATTCATAGGTCGATGCTCAACTACTGAGCTACACCAGCAGGGCATCCTCCTACCATTTGCTATTGCCCTTATGGAACAAAACATAGTTATATGCTCTAACCTCAAGAACATTTTCAAATTAAGTCTTGTAAAGAAAATGCTATCTATTGAAAAAAATCATCCTTAAAAAATGGAAACTTGGTTTTATGGTTTCCAACTCAAAAACAGATATTTAACAATGGGCATTCATGACAGCAGGTGTGCTAGGCCTGCTTATTTTCTTACTTTAACATCTACCCTTTAAACAACAGAAGCCCATTTAGCTTATGTCAGTGCAAAGAATGCTGTCCTAGTCAGTGTTCTATGATAATAGCTATATCACAATGAATGAATGACAAATTGGGTCCTTTTTGTTTTGTGGCTGCTGAGGCGCTTCGGTCAGCAATGATCAAGGACACATTACTGACCAGCTCCTTTCTTTCACGCTCAGTTAAAACTTATTAAAACCACAGGCCAGGAAAGCCATAAAACATGTTGTATGTATATTTAAAGAACAGCAACAAAATAAATGTGGTCCAAACAAATGAGATACCAAAAAGTTTAAAAGAAAATCTAGTGCCAACAGGCCATACTCAAAAGTGATAAACTGGGAGACTCCAAATGATATGCTTCCCCTTGAAACACTGTCACTCCTACGTTTAAAGCCTATGCACAATTAGTGAGAGTTGACAAACTACCAAGTATTACAAAAAGGAGGGCTCAGGTAAAGATTTTCTAAGTATGATATGAGGTTTATAAAGATTAAGAACTGTTGTCTTATCTAAAATGTGAATGCTGATGTCTGGATTAGATTCTGAGCCAAGAAAAAAAAAGGCAAAAAAATATAAGGAATTGGGAGATCTCCATTCTGAAAGTCAGCTTTATGCTGAGAAGTGTTAAGTGCACATGAGAGCACAAACGCACCATTATCACAATGCTGTGCTGCACCCTGAATATTTAGCACACAACTGGGTTTGACTGGCTCTGGCCCAAGGTGAAGGAAGCTGCCTCCAAACAAGTGTAAGGCTGATATATTGGAGAGTGGAGACGCTGAGAATATTTAGGGCATCTGAAAAAATGGTACATGTGGTTTTCTGTAGCTCTACCTGTAATGAAAAGTTGAAAAACCAGTTTGTCTAAACACTGATTTGGAAAATGTAAACATCCAGAAGAAATCTGAGGTAAAGGATAACATGAGTTTTTCCCCACAAAATGAGGATGAAAGGTTTTTATTACTGTTGCTCATATCTAAAGTGTCTCTTAAAGACCTAGCTACAGGCTTAAGTAAAAGCAAGATATATATATAATCATCTTTTCATTGTTATTTCACCAAATTAGCACTTACTGAAATACTTCTTTACATATGAGAAAACAGCCCCAGCTGGGTTGCTCAGTTTGTTGAAACGCTGTCCCATACACCAAAAGGTTGTGGGTGTGATTCCCAGTCAGGGCACATATGTAGGTTTCGGGTTCTGATCCCCGGTGGGGGTGCATAGCAGGCAGCTGATCAATGTTTCTCTCTCACATCAATGTTTCTCTCTCACATTGATATTTCTTTCTTTCTCTCTCCTTTTTTCTCTCCCTAAAATCAATGAACATATCCTCAGGTGAGGATTAAGAAATTTTCTTTATAAATGAGAAAACAGAATTATCCATCTACCAAAGCTAACAAAACAAAAACCACTCAATATTACAGAGTTCTTTAAACGTTCACTTAGAGAACTGCATCAGTGAAAAATTAAATAATTTTCAAATTAGTAACTTGATTATAATGGTAGTCTTCATATTTGTGTTTCAAGCATTTTAATGACATGAGAGTGTATATTTGGGTACAGGTGGTAATTTATCATCAAGGTCACACATTATAAATGTGAAGAAGTGTAGGGACCAACATTTTTTGAAGGGAAAACGAAAATTGGTGCCCAAGAATAAACTAAGTGCTGACCCAGAATTTCATCTGCCTTTTCTAAACTCTCTCCCACATCTCAACTATCCTAGGCTCACGTAATGTTTTTTAGACAAATTCAGACTTCACATTCAGAGGAAGTATGGTGTACCAGTGCAGTCAGACTCCTAAGTTCAAACTCTGGTTCTGCCACTAACTAGCAGTATGACGAAGGTAAATCACTTACCTTGTGTTCTTCAATTCTAAAATGAAAGTAGAAACAGTACATATGTAAAAGGTTTATTATAAGGAAACAAGTTCAATAATCTGTCATGTGAAGCCACTATCTTCCAGGCTGAACAGAGGCTGCTGGCAAACCTACAATGTAACCTTAGCCCACTCACTAATAATACTCCTTTGCAAATGAGGAAACACATGCAATTAGATAAAGCCTCCCAATGCTATTGGAAGGAAAGGTAATAGAAATATTTATATATAAATTTTCATTTTTCAGAAGGGAAAATGGAGTCTCAGAGGTTGAATGAGATCTGCATGGGATAGCAGCATTTTGGTCCTTTAATTTTTCAATTTATAAGCAAGAGTAAATTTGCCCCATAAGGTCTAGAGGGAATTCAATAAACACATAAATATATTCTATGCCCGAGGAAGAGTAGTATTACTCAAATATAATGAATTAATAATATTTACCCAATGATCAGAAGCATAAATAATACTAACTTCCACTGGGATTACTACTTTATGGTGGTAAAAATTCAAATAATTGAGCAAATTTGAATCTACAGCGTCAACACTCAGGACAATCTTAAGAAAGGTTCCAAGATTACATCATACTATGAAAATTATCCAACATATATTATCTTTCTTCCACATCTTGTCTGCCTCATACATCTACCCCCCAGTTCAGAAAAGATGTCCTGAAATGAGGTTTTTTACAAGGAATTTCTGTAAAAAATAAAAGCAAAAGCATCATTCTACATTTTTACATATTTGCATTAAACTCTCTACAAACAATGCTGTCAAGAATCAACTTCAGCATCATTGCCTATACTTACAAACACACCTTTTCCCGGATTAACTTACCAGAATCAGTATTTACCAAAACACTCAGAGGGTCTGCATTTGCCTTGGGTGGACCTTCAGGCTTTGAATCAACCAAGGAATTGCTTGATCCGATGGCTGCTCTCTGTCCGGCACAGTCATTTTCCCACTTGTGATGTCTGCCAGAACTTCTGATCTTTGCCATCTGTGAATGTCTGGACATTCCCTTCATCTTACTGGAGGAAAAAAGAAAAAAAGAAAAAAAAATATATATGTTATTTTTAATATAAAAGACACTGACCTTTCAAAAAATATTTGAAAAAGTCTACTGAATCCAAAAGAAATCTGTCAATCAATCACTTGTAGCCTAGTTCATTAAAGAGACCAGAATAAAATAAACTCAATGGTTTCCAAACGCAGAGAACTCTATGGAAGAACTTTAAAAGAATAACACACCACAATATACCATATTTTATCAATTCCAAAATGCACATTGCTTCCCATATTTTAATACCTCTGAAATTGGGCTATGTTGTATAATCAATAGCAGGTGAATTTAACAGGCAGCTTTCTTTCATTCCTATTGTACATAAAAAAGTGTTTCTCATAAAGTGTGTTAACTTTTGCCCAGCCGGCATGGCTTAGTGGTTGAGCTTTGACCCATGAACCAAGAGGTCATGGTTTGATTTCTGGTCAGAGCACATGCCTTTAGTGTGGAGCATGTAGTGATTCTCTCTGATGTTTCTATCTCTCACTCCCTCTTCCTTCCTCTCTGAAATCAATTTTTAAAAAGTGTGCTAACTTTATCTACTCATTTTTAAGGAGCCTGAAAGTTTCTGAAGCATTTACAAATATACTGCCTTGTTTAATTTTCATGACAGCTCTTTGAAATTAGTTAGACAGGTACTATTTACTTTACAGGAGGATAAACTTATAGACTGAGCACAATTTCACAGCTACCTCAAATTCAGTGCCCTCTCAACCACTACAATTACTCCTCTTAGAAGGAAAAAAAAAAATACTATGTCAGCATATTCTAATGTAAACTACATGTAAAGAAAAAAAGGTCATTTTATTATTTTTTATTTTTTTAATTGATTTTTTAGAGAGAGAGAGAGAGAGAGAGAGAGAGAGAGAGAGAGAGAGCTGCCTCCTGCACACCCGCTATGAGGGATTGGCCTGAAACCTGGGCATGTGCCCTGAGAATCAAACTGGTAACCTTTTGGTACACGGATGAAGCCCAACCGAGCCACACCGGCCAGGGCAAAAAAAGGCCATTAAAAAAAAAGGTTTATGCCCTGGCTGGTGTGGCTCACTGGATAGAGCATCCACTTGGGCACCAAAGGGTCTCGGGTTCGATTTCCGGTCAAGGGCATGTACCTGGGTTGCAGGTTGACTCCCGGGCAGGGCAAGTGCAGGAGGCAACCAATATCTCTCTCTCTCTCTCTCTCTCTCTCTCTCTCTCTCTCTCTCTCTTCCCCCCGCTTCCCTCCCTCCCAATCAATGAGAAAAATATCCTCGGGTGAGGACTAACAAAAAAACAAACAGGTCTATTCCCAGTAGACTGTAATATAAGGTATCCTTTGGTGGGGCTGAGTTTTCACAAAGATACATATGCTTATCCTAATTTGTCATCAGGCAAAATTCATTTCTCCATTAATAATGGAGACTGCAGTTAGGAGTATAAAAACTAGAAATCTGGGTTAATTTTGCCATCTTCTGGTTGTGTCTTTGACAATATTAATACCCCTGAGTCAGTTTACTCCCTCATCTGTATGTAGAATGGGAACCATAGAGATGTAGAGAGAATTACCATGAAGTGCTCCTAGAACCAGTTAACATACTGGGCCCTTAATAAATGGTAGTTATTACTGAAAGGAGTTAAAGCAGAATTAGTAGATAGGGTTAGGAGTAGAAAAAGGAGGAATCGTAGAATAGCTGAAACAAACAAAAAAATGTTTTGCAGAAAACAGGATGCTTGAAACAAAGATGTTTTTCTTGCAAGTGCAAAACAAAATGTTGCAAAAAGGCCAGAAACCAATCAGAGAGCGGCACAGATAGACAGGCACAGATAGACAAAGAGCAGGCCTTTAGCAGATATAAGGGGAAGAGCAGAATGCTGGGGAGCCTGTGTTTGTTTGCAATAAACTCCTCTGATCTGCACTTCAGCTTCATTTTTTGATTCCATGAGACACAACCCTGGGAAGAATTCCTGCTCACCTGTTCCCATATTCATTTAATATCTCTGCAATGCATGAGTTCTTAATCCTTTTAGATTCACCATAATCTTTACAAAGTCTCATCCCAAAAAATCCTATATAATAAGGGGTAATATGCAAATTAACCCTCAAGCCCTCACATCATCACAAGATGGCCGCCCCATGACATCACAAGATGGCTGCCACAAGATGGCCACCCCCACGTCATCACATGATGGCCGCCCCCATGTTGTCACAAGATGGCCAGCAGGGGAGGGCAGTTGGGGGTGACCAAGCCTGCAGGGGAGGGCAGTTGGGGGTGACCAGGCCTGCAGGGGAGGGCAGTTGGGGGCAACCAGGCCGGCAGGGGAGCAGTTAGGTGTCAATCAGGCCGGCAGGGGAGCGGTTAGGGGGTGATCAGGCAGGCAGGCGAGTGGTTAGGTGCCAGCAGTCCCAAATTGGAGAGGGTGCAGGCTGGGCTAAGGGACAACCTCCCCCGACCCCAGTGCATGAATTTTGTGCACCGGGCCTCCAGTCATATATATGCTAATCATATATATGCTCCAAATTTTGCAGAGAACCATGGACCAATTTCCATCCAGAAATGTTGTCCTAATACCTCAACAGAGTCATCAAAGCCAAAACAAATAATGTTGCTGCCTCTAGCCCACCATCACTATGAGGATAATGAAGAGAGGCCACTTTCCTCAGGCTCCCAATCACGATGCCTTCCCTGTATCCACTCAGAGATGCTGCCTGCACGTGACCACAGCTCACTTTTGAATGATCATCTTTAAGGTAATCACTAATAAGTAATAAGTTAGGATGATCCTTTAACTGATGAGATCAGTAAGACTTAACTGAAAAAATAGTTATTTAGTATTTGCATTCCACCCCACCTTTGAGGGATTAGTTCTATTACACCATTGTTTGACACTCATTTAAAAGGAGAGTTTATTTAATCAACATTTAATGAAAATAAAAACACAGATGCACTTGAAGTGGAGAGATTAGGAATCCAATCTAATAAAGAGGGAATATGCTAACCGAGTGCCCCGCCCTCAAAGGTGGTGGCACCCACAACCACAAGATGGCGGTGTCCAGTCCCCTCAGCCCCGCCGGGGCGGCCCGAGGCGCAGGCAAGCCTTAGATGACGGCTGCCCAGCCGCCCAGGACCGTCCGAGGCTCAGGTAACCAGGGCCATCCAAGGCTTGCGCTGCTGGCAGTGGCAGTAGCAGAGGTGTGATGGGGCACCGCCTTCCTCTGATCGCGGGGTCACCTCCTGCCCCTGAGGGCTCCCAGAATGTGAGAGGGGGCAGGCCAGGCTGAGGGACCCCCCCCTCCAATGCATGAATTTTCATGCACCGGGCCTCTAGTAATTATAACTAAAAAGCTAATTGAGAAGTAAATATAATATTAACAATTATTCAACTAATCCAAAAGAAGGAAACAAAAAAATTGGAAAAAATGTAAAACAAATAGGACCATGGTAGACTGAAACCTAAATATATTAGTAATTACATTAAATGTAAATAAACTAAACCCTAGCTATAAAAGGTAAACATTTTCAGCCTGGATTTTTAAAAATGTCCAAATTATATAGTCAATAAAGAAATACACTTTTAAATACACAGACACAAAAGTTTAAAAGGAAAAGGTTAAAACACACTCTCCTTGTCCTGGCTGGTGTGCTCAGTGGTTAGAGTGTCAGCCTGTGCACCACAGGGTTTGCCCTAGGTGGGGCTCCTGTAGGAGGCAATCAACTGATGTGTCTCACACACCTTTCCACCCCTGCCCTGCCCCTCCCAGCCACCTCCTCTCTCTCTCTTCCACTCTCTCTAAAAAATCAATGGAAAAAATATCCTCAGGTGAGGATTAACAAAAACAAAACACACACACATACACATACACACATAATCACTATCCTTTTTCCATTGCATCATACTGTACCTTTGTCATAGTCAGGTGATTGTTTACACATAGATCTGAGATTGTGGTATTAGCCAACACTACACTATCTTTATCACTCTAACTTTCCTAGCTATTCTAGAACTTTTGCATTTTCACATAAATTTTAAAGTTTATCAGTTCTGCCCTCTTTCACCATCCTACCACCCATATCCTTGCAAAAAAAAAAAAAAAAAGAATCCAACTTGCTAGGATTTTGATTAGGAGCAATTTAAGGAGAATTGATATAAACACATTGAGTCTTCCAGTTCATGAACATTATATATCCCCTCCATTTATTTAGGACTTTAATTTTTCTGAGCAATGTTTTATAGTTTTCATTATAGAAGTTTTGCAAATCTCTTATTAGATATAGTCTTAGGTATATATTTTGATGCTACTGTAAATAGTATCTTTTAAAATTTAATTTTCTAAATTCTACTGCTAATACACAGAATATATTATTTTTACTAATATATTGATTTTTTAAAATACTTCTATGTATTTGGCACCCTTGCTAAAGTCACTTATTAACTCTAGTTGCATATTTGTTTGGATTTTTTTACATATACAATCATGTCAACTCTAAAAATTGACAGTTTTACTTCTTTCTTTTCAAATTTTATATGTACAATTTTTTCCTGCTTTACTACACTGCCTAGGATCTCCAATATAATGCTGAATAAAAGTGGTAATAGCAGATGGATATCCTTATCTTGTTTCCAACCTCAGGAGGAAAATGATCAGTATTTCACTAATAAGTATGATTTGGCTGTAGGTTGTTTGTAGCCATCCTTTATTAGACTAAGGAAATTATCTCTTATTCTCGTTTTTTTAGAGTTTCTTTTTCATGAATAGATGTTAAACCAGCCGTGGGCAAACTACGGCCCGCAGGCCGGATCCGGCCCGTTTGAAATGAATAAAACTAAAAAAAAAAAGACCATACCCTTTTATGTAATGATGTTTACTTTGAATTTATATTAGTTCACACAAACACTCCATCCATGCTTTTGTTCCGGCCCTCAGGTCCAGTTTAAGAACCCATTGTGGCCCTCGAGTCAAAAAGTTTGCCCACCCCTGTGTTAAACTATATAAATCTCTTTTATTTTATTAAGATAATCCCATTATTTTACTCCCTCATTCTGTTAATGTAGTGAAGAACATTTGATTTTCAAACACCAAATCTAATCTTGCTCCTGGAATAAATCCCATTTGGCAATGATGTATATCCTTTTCTCATATTGCCAGATTGATTTGCTAACATTTTTTGTTGTTGTCGTTAATCCTCTCCCAAGGATATTTTTTCCCATTGATTTTTTTAGCGAGAATGGAAGGGAGGGGGAGAGACAGAGAGAGAAACACAGATGTGAGAGAGACACATCCATTGGTTGCCTCATGCACATGCCACAAGCCACAAGCCACAACCAGGGCTGAGGATCAAGCCTGCAACCAAGGTGAAGTGCATGCCCTTGACTGGAATGGAACCTGAGACCCTTCAGTCCATGGGCCAATGTTCTAACCACTGAGGTAACCGGCTAGGGCTGCTAACATTTTTAAAAGGATTTTTATGCTTCCGCTTAAAAGATATTTGATTGTGATTTGCCTTTATCGTAATACTGTTTGGATATTGAGATTATACTGGCCTCTTTAAACAAGCTGCAAAGTGTTTCCTCATTTTCTAGTTGCTGGGAGATTTTTCTAAGAATGATATTTGTTCTATAAGTGTTTTACAGAATTAAAACAGTAAAACTAATGGCAACTATTCCAGGGGTGGGCAATCTTTCTTCTGCCAGGGCTATTTGGATATTTATAACATCATTCACAGGCCATACAAAATTATCAACTTTAAATTAGTCTGTTATATTTGGGCAAACATTTAATTAACTCACCCCTAATGTCTTGGCAGGGCCAGACCAAATGATTTCACGGGCCTCATCCAGCCCTCGGACAGGACGTCCCCCACCCTGGATTTAGGCATCCCAGTCATCAGCCAGGTTAGATCAGCCATCAGTTAATCAACACCCACCTTTAATTGAGCCTTGTCAAGATCAGCAGATATGTCTAACTGTACCACAGCTATCCCCAGATGTCTAAGCGACTGCTGTATTTTTTTAAATATATTTTTATTGATTTCAGAGAGGAAGGGAGAGGAAGAGAGAATTAGAAACATCAATGATGACAGAGAATCATTGCTTGGCTGCCTCTTGCATGCCCCCATACTGGGGATTGAGCCCACAACCCGGGGGAGCAAGAATCGAACTGTGACCTCCTGGTTCATAGGTCGACACTCAACTACTGAGCCTTGTTAGCTGGCAACTACTGTATTGTTGTTATTTTTTAAAAAAGGACACCCATTAAGAGAGCAAAATGGCAAGACACAAGCTGTGAGATAACAGGGCAATACATTTATTCTACTCCAAAAAGGATTGTATTTACCAGTAAGTAAATAATTCCTACAAATCAAGAAAAGCAAGCCAATTAAAAACTAGATAAAGACTTGAAATAGTGTATCATAAGAGAATACAAAAATGGCCAATAAGAGTATCAGAAAGTGTGCGACATCATTAGTCATGAGGAAATGGTAATACACGAAAAGGTGTAACAGTACCAAGCACTGACCAGGATACAGAGCAATTAGATGTAGTTAATTGGAGTGTAAACTGGTACAACCATTTTGGAAAACTATTTGGCTGTATCTATTAAAGCTAAATACATGAATGCCTTATGACCTAGTATATGTATATATGTGCATTGTATATATGATATACAAATACACATACGCACACGTATGGTATATACTTATCTATAATAATAAAAGCGTAATATGCTAATTAGACCGGACATCCTTCCAGACGAAGCCGGGGCTGCAAGGGAAGCTCGGATCCCAGGTGCCAGAGGGAAGCCAGTGCCGGCAGCCGGGGGAAGGAAGGCCTTAATCTTGCATGAATTTCGTGCATCGGGCCTCTAGTCCTATATAATAAAACCCTAATATGCAAATTAACCACACGGTGGAACGACTGGCCAAATGACTGGCCACTGACCACCAGGGGGCAGACGCTCAGGAGCTGCCCCTGGGTGGTCAGTGCGCTCCCACAGGGGGAGCGCCACTCAGCCAGAAGCCAGGCTCACGTCTGGCAAGCACAGTGGTGGTGGTGGGAGCCTCTCCCGCCTCCGTGGCAGCGCTAAAGAACAGCGAGCCAAGCGGTAAGGAGCAGCGAGCAGGCAGGCAGTAAGGAGCAAGGAGTCCTGGACTGCGAGAGGGATGTCTGACTGCCAGCTTAGGTCCTGGGGGAATTGGGCCTAAGCCAGGCTGAGGGACCCCCCCTCCCCCGCCCAGTGCATGAATTTCATGCACCGGGCCTCTAGTGTATATATATGTATGTGTGTGTGTAATGAGTTCTTACATCAACAAAAAACATGTAAAAGAATGTTCATAGCAGCTTTATTCATAAAGCCCAAACTGGAGACAATCCAAATGTCCAACAGTGAGAAGATATATATTCTCACAATTGAGTTTTACGCAGCCATAAAAATAAACTATTTATAGCTACACACAATATAAATGAATCTCACAAAGTAATTTTGAAATTACACAAGAATGGATGGTAAAAATGACACTTTTTTTTTTTACTATACTATACTTTTTGTTATTTTAGAACACTCTATTTATAAAAAAAGTTTGCTGTAAAACAGTATACTGTGTTACATTAGTAGAGCCTTATACATATCATGTTTACTGCATCTCTTGACTGATCATTTTCTCTTGTGCTTGATTTAATCTCATGTTTTATAAATTGTGTTTTATAAACATTATAAATTCATAAGTATTATAAGTATACAGTAATGGCTTAGGCTTTCATTCACTCACCACTCACTCACTGACCCACACAGAGTAACTTCCAGTCCAGCAAGCTCCACTCATAATAAGTGCCCTATACAGGTATACCATTTTTTATCTTTTATATAGTATTTTCCTGTACCTTTTCTATGTTTAGACATAAAATACTTACCATTGTGTTAACAACTGCCTACAGTATTTAGTACAGGTTTGTAGCCAAGGAGTAATAAACTATACCATATAGCCTAGGTGTGTAGTAGGCAATACTATACTTTCGACTTTGCATAAATACACTCTAAAATGTCCACACAATGACAAAATTGCCTAAGTGCATTATTAGGTGTATAGTTATTTGTGTATGTGTATACACAAATCTATCAAGTTGTACATTTAAGATTTGTATATTTTACTTATATTAAAAATATATTTCACTAAAAAATAAAATGAAAAATATTCTGAAAAAAAATCTATGAAGGTGAGGGATAGTGAAAATATGGTGTCTCATGCATTGCTGGTAGAAGAGTAAATTAGAACAGCTTCTATGATAGATATTTGGCAGTTAGTTATCAATATTACAAATATACATATCTTTTGACTCAGCAAATCCACTTCTAGGAATCCATCCTCAGAAATACCTGCACATGTGTAAAATGTATGTATAGAGCAATACTGGCAACTTTTTATTAGTAAAAGATTGGTAAGAATTTAAGTGTCTGTCAATAGTTACCAAAAAACGACCCTGTGGGATATCCTTACGCTGCCTACACATCCTTAAAGAGTGAGGAAATCTGTTATATATTAATATGGGACAATCTACAAGTATATTATTTGGCTAAAAACCAAGATGTAGAATAGTGTGAAAAAAGAAAAAAAGATTATTATCTATGTGCTGTATACATATACATATGGGATATCTGTGAAAGGATAAAATGGATTGTCTTTGGGAAGGAGAATTGTTTAGCTGGGAGACAAAGACAGAAAAGACTTATTAATTATAAATCTTTCTGAAAACCATACAAATATAGGGCAATTACTATTTTAAAAATTTTTAAGTAAAAGAGTACAAAAGCAAATATTTTAGCATCGGGAGTGTAGAGATTTTAAGATTTTGGTATACGCTCTTTTTTTATTTGTAAGTATAAATGTTTAAAATAAGCAGTGAGAATGCAAGCAATTTTAAGGAACTTACCCATACTGTGTTGTTGTCAATACTGCACCTCTTTTTTCCTTTTCAAGTTTTAACTTCTTCTTCCTTTCAATATTGGCCAGAGTTGGGTAGTTTCTACAAAATAAAGTTTAAAAAATTATAAAAAGACTTTTAGAACATAACTTTAAGTACACTATCAAGCAATTGCTGTATTTATCAATCTTGGCTTAAGGACTAACACGATAAATAATAATTTATATAAACCTTCATATAAAATTTATATACACCTTTAGTTCCTCCTTCTAGAACCTTTTTAAGGGGAAAACAGTCGACTATAACAATGCTACTCAAAGTGTAGACCAACTGTGAGTCCACAAATTTTGTTACCAGTCTGTGAGTAGGTAAGGAGCTTTACACTAAAATTTAAATCAAATATATCACACATTGTGCTCAAACTGGTCCAATTCATCTATTTGGTGTGTACGTACCTGTAGAAAAAAATATGTAATCAGTTATGCAAATACATAGTAGGAACATCCAAAGTTATCATGATGAAGAAGAGACTGTTCTCAAAAAAGATAGTCCACCAGGTAGGATAAGAAAAGCACACAAATAGCTTTAACAAAGGGCAAAATATAGTAATTACCCCCAAAGAATATAAAGATTGGAGGGTGGAAGAAAAGATCATATTGAGCTAGAGAAATCCAGAAAGAAAGGAACATGAAAGAAATTGTCTTAAATGGTGTTAATCGACAGAAATCAGAAAGAAAAGCTTTTGAGTGTTCTAAGCAGAGCAAACAATGCAGACTAACCAAGGCCTCAGAAAGTATGAGAGAGATCCAGGGAATGACAAGTGGTTCGTTCTGTATGAAACATAGTTACAGGCAATCAGACCAGATAGAGAGGCTGAGGCCAAAATGTGCCTTCACTGGAAGACTAGAAAGTTTGTATTTAATTCAGTGGAGATGGGGAGCCACTGCAAGTTATGAACAGGGAGAGATATGTACAAGGCAGTGATTAAGATTAAGTTTGACAGCAGTGTGCAAGATAAAATGCTCTGACAAAGCTTTCTTTGTTCCTTGGCACAGTTGTGTAGAGATGCAGGAACCAAACTCTGGTGGTGAAAAGAGTAGATCTTACAAGTATAAAAAGCACAGGAGGAAAACACAAACAGATCTCTACCACTCAGCCAAGCTGCTCATTAGAGAATTTTAAGAAACATCAACAAATCTTATTCTGGCATTGTTTCTACCTCTTCCTTTTTTATTTATTTTTTGTTAAAACCTGCATCACTGACTTGAGTAACACAGCCAATATGAAGCCTATTGTTTGGCCACGTTGGAAGATAAGAATTGAAATGACATTAAGTGGTAAACTAATCAGAAAAAAGGCAATGAATTTCAATGAGGACAGTGCAAAGCAATCTATTCGGCTAAGAAAAATAAACTCCATAAATAAAAGATGATGAATACACAAGCTATAAATAAACATAAGAGGAAAAGATCAAGGTCATAAGGAGATAAAAATCTGACAGCCAGTCAGTACCATAAGACTACACTTTTAGAAAGCAAACATAATCTAAGGTTATGTGAAATGGCCTCTGGCACATGTTCAAGCGTGAAATCTTCCTCTCACGATATTCCAAAGTGGTTAGAAACTCCCGGCACTGTGTCCAGTTTCGTATTTCTAAACTGAAAAGGAGGGTTGAGGAAAAATAAAACTTGGAAGGGATTCAGAAGGGACTCAAAGATGATTAGCAGGATAAAAAATAAAACCTCTGAAGAAAGATGAAAAGAACTGGAATTATTTGCAGCCTTTAAAAGAGGAAGATACGTGACAATAAACAATCTCACAGAGAGGATGGTAGCTTTTTCGATCTGAAGAGAGAATATACAAAAGCAGAAACAATGAGAAAAGAGGTGATAACTTTCACAGGCCCCAGTGTCTAGGCATATAACTCACAGCTACTCAACACCCTTCATATCTCTGAAATTCACTTATTCATACTACTTATGTTTCCTCATCATTTTTCTTCTGAGTACTGCAGACCCTTCACATGTTAGGCCATATGCTAAACAGTAAGATGTGGTACTTGAGTGTACCATATACACACAAGCAGATGCTACTTAAGAGATTTTCAATAACGAAGAATGTAAATGTTTGTTATAGCAAGTGGTTTAGGTGAGATGTGAAATGAATTCCTTATATGAGACATCAAGAAATTGTGGAAACTCCTTTGGTGGAAGTCTTTTTAAAAAGCTCACTTTCTCTTTCTGGCATATTCAAGTATCACTTTCCTAAAGATAAGGGATCTTTCAATATCCCTTGCAAAGCTATAAGATTCTATTTTTCAGTGCTTAAATTAATAAAATCTTGGCCCCAAATTTATACCATTCTTATTTACACAGAACCTAGAGACTAAAGACTAAGGAAAACAAGGGTATTAGAAAGCAAATTATCCCAAAACAGGAATACAGAAATATAAGACAGAGTTACACACACAACAATCAGGAAGCCGCTCCTGCAATGTAATACTGAGATATAAGAATAAAGATAAGCCTGGAGCTTTGATGAAGTTAGAACCACAGGGCAGGTTCCTAAGTACAACTGAATTAACCAATTCAAACTCTGTTGAAAAATATCACAAACTGTCTTACACTGCACAATTACGTACAGATAAAACTTAGCCCAATATCTCCTGTTAAAGAGTGGATATTACGAAGTTATAAACACTGGAATAAGTGGTATTTTCACAGTTGGTTTCTCTATTTTTATCTGCTAAAATCTCTTTTCTTCCTGTACTTCCATCTTTCCTCAATACCCCAAGAGGAACTGGCCCTGAAACCATAAGCCCTTTTTCTCTCTTCTTCCTGATTCATTTCATCTCACCTCTTTACCTTCTCTTTACACCTCCAGTGACAATCCTTAAGCACTAGAGTCAATAAATGGGCAAACTTGTGCCAACCATAATTTTAGCATACATCATTCTGGTTACATTATGCTCTAACTCTTTTCCTTATCCCCAAATCACCACCCACTTAGTGACTTCTCCTCTAATCCTGTTCTCTGTAAAAACACAATTCCTCTTTACTCTCACTGACCCACAAATGCGTCAACACAAGCCCTACAACTATATTTTTATTTCAAAGTCTTTCTGAACTTCAAAAAAATGTAGCATTCTTTAGGAGCAGACACCCTCTGCTGGAATTCTGAAATAATTGGGGACACAATTTCAAAGGATTTCTTGACCTACAGCAACTACTGAAATAAACGTCACAAAACTACGCCACCTAGTGGATTCCCATCTGCTGTAAAACATGTCTCAGTGTTTCTAAAATAGAGGCTTAGGAGATAAACCTCTACCACTCATTTTCTCTAATGCCAAGTCACACAGCATTTCTACTTCATAGGTCAGGAATTAAGAACTGGTTTGTTTTTGGCTTTTTTTGCAGGTTAGTTGTGGAACGTGGTCTTTCTTTCCTGCCTGTCAAAAAATACAATGGCTTCCTCAGAAAGAATATAGCTCTTACAAGAAAGATAAAATTCAAGACATAAGGACTATTCTGCCATATCAATGTGAAATGTACTCTTTTTAGTTCAAATAACATTTTTTTAAGTTGAGGGTAATATAAATTTTAAAAGTAAATATATTTTCATAATAGGTTTTTGAAAAACTACTAGTGGAGAGAATATTAGTGTATTTTTGAGAAATCTATCAAATATGCCAAAAGAAATGTTTATCATACTTTTTACTAATAAAGTACACTTATATAAATAATTTCTGACTATGTTAAAGAGCAAGTGGAAAAACAAGATATGGAAGAACTTCAGATGAATTCGGCAAGCACCAAAAGACAATTTCAGAACACTTTGTTAGAAAGCAATATTATAGGTATGAGTAAACTTCATCCAAAATTGTCATCCTCATTCTCTTTAAGCATTTTATAATTTCACAAATCTGTAACCTCCTTATTCACTCCTAGGTGCTGCCCAGTCTTCTTCCAAGTTACTCTGTTCACTGTCATAGTGATACCTTCAGATTACATTCCAGAAACTACAACTAGTCTCTCTCCCCTCTACCCCCACCTATCCTACACAAAAAGAATCACCAATAAGCATACTAAACACTTGCTCATCTATCACTTATTCAGAATAGAGCTGCTTTCAAGTATCTCTTAGAGCAGTGGTTCTCAAACTTCCTAATGCCGCGACCCTTTAATACAGTTCCTCATGTTGTGGTGACCCCCAATTTCATTGTTACAAATTGAACATAATTAAAGCATAGTGATTAATCACAAAACAATATGTAATTATATATGTGTTTTCCGATGGTCTTAGGCGACCCCTGTGAAAGGGTCGTTCGACCCCCAAAGGGGTCG
This sequence comes from Myotis lucifugus, assembly GCF_000147115.1. Taxonomy (NCBI): domain Eukaryota; kingdom Metazoa; phylum Chordata; class Mammalia; order Chiroptera; family Vespertilionidae; genus Myotis; species Myotis lucifugus. The sequence continues at coordinate 5,908,797 of NW_005871055.1, forward strand.
CAACCCACAGGTTGAGAACCGCTGTCTTAGAGTTTTAAAATTCAACAATCCCACCAAGCACTTAGGCAAATGTTACTCCCTCTTCTCCCCTTTCCTTTGTTTAGGACTATTCCATCAACTTTGCTGTCACTAAAGGTGGCCAAGAAACCTACTTCAATGAGAGCTACACGGAAGTCTCCTGGTTGGAGCTAAAAACAAAGCTATTGTTTTCCTAATGCATAGGGGCAAACTGGGCTATGGGTGCCTTTTGTCTTTTTCTCTTCTTTCTGCCTAGAAAGTGGACTTAATATTTGGATATGCCAAAACCGGTTTGGCTCGGTGGATAGAGCGTCGGCCTGTGGACTGAAGGGTCCCAGGTTCGATTCCGGTCAGGGGCATGTACCTTGGTTGCGCACACATCCCCAGTGGGAGATGTGCAGGAGGCAGCTGATCGATGTTTCTCTCTCATCGATGTTTCTGGCTCTCTATCTCTCTCCCTTCCTCTCTGTGAAAAATCAATAAAAATATATATTTAAAAAAAATATTTGGATATGTGGAAATTCCTGGTGGACATGAAAATGAAACCACCTACTAAGGAGTAACAAGAAAGAGACTGTGCCTAATGGTGCTGCTGAGCAGCAACAGTAGCTCTGGACTTTTTCTACTTGGGGAAAATAAACATCTTTGTCTAAGCCACAGTAGTAAGGTTGCTGTTCCATTTATTGGAGCACAATCTTAACTGATACAAGCACCACTGCATCCTAGCCATCCTATGTACTGTGAATGCTTTCCGTGCCCAACTAGGCATCTCACGATTTTAAACCTCACCTCCTAAAAGCTTTGGCAGTTTCTTATAAAATTAAACATGCTTATCATATGACCAACCAATACAACTCCTAGGTATTTACCTAAGTCAAATAAAAACCCACGCTCTAAACAAAAATATGAACATCAGTTTGTGAAAGCTTATTCGTAATCATCAAATACTGGAAACATCCTAAATGTTCCTCAACTGGGAAATGGATAAACAAACTGTGGTATATTCATATATGTGACACCCATATGGGACAGAACAATAGCGATAGAAAGGAATAACCTACTGCTACATGCAACAACAGAAATGAATCTCAAATGCACTGTGCTAAGTGAAAAAGACAAATTCAAAAGCTACAGACAGTATGATATCATTTATATAATGTTCTGCAAAAATACAAATAAGAACAGAAAACAGATCAGTGGTAGCCAGGGACTGAAGGTTGGGGGAGAAGTCAACCACAAAGGCGATAAGGGAATGTTTTGGGGTGACAGAATACTATTCTTTATCTTCACTGTGGTGATTACACAGATATACACATTTGTCAGAACTATGCATTCAAGAGGGGAGTTTCACTGTATGTATAACATACCTTAAAATAAATGGAGAGGAGGGGGCAGGAACTAGACCTCTTACAAGAAACCTTTCAAAATGAATTGATGACCTGCCTTCCAGAGACTCCAAGTATCCCTTGACCAGACATTATTATCCCTACACTAGAGGCCTGGTGCATGAAATCTGTGCATGGGCGGGGGAGGGTCCCCCTAAGCCCAGCCTGCACCCTCTCCAATCCAGGACCCCTCGGACATCCCTCTCACAATCCTGGACCTAACCACTCACCTGCCTGCCTGCCTGCCTGATCGCCCCTAACTGCCCCTCTGTCAGCCTGATCACCCCTAACCACCTCTGCCTGCTGGCCTGATTGCCCCTCACTGCCGCCCCTGCAGCCTGGTCGCCCCTAACTGCCCCCCTGCCGGCCTAATCACCCCTAATTGCCTCTGCCTGCCGGCCTGACCGCCCCCAATTGCCACCCCCCCTGCTGGCCTGGTTGCCCCCAACTGCCCCCCCTGCCGGCCTGGTCACCCCACGCAGCCTGCTGCTCGGTCATTTGGTTGCCCCTCACTAACCCTCCTGCCAGCCTGGTCACCTCACACAGCCTGTTTGGTCGTTCGTTCGGTTGCGATGGTCACTTAGGCTTTTATATAGATAGATGGCTAAACTTAAAAATGCTCCAGTTGTCTATAATCTCATGGGCACATCATGTACAATGATCCTACATCTCATGAGTGAGAGTATTCAAGGCAAAAGTCTACACCTATCTACTTTCAGTTACCTTGGCCATATATAGTAAAATCTTTGCCTTTCCAAATACTGAATGTTTACCTCTAATTTTCAAGATAAACTATTGTCAAGAAAATATTCAAAGATTTCATAATATAACATAAATGCAAGGTTTGCTGAGATTTTTCACTAACATTAGAAAATCAAATTAGTCTTCTATCAGGGACTTTATATAAACACATGATACCCAAGCTAGTTTGTATCTTAAAATTCCTCAGTTTCTCTAACAGATTTTTTTCCCATTAAAGCACTAGTTGCACAACACCACAAGGGGGCATAGTTCACACACCTCTGGAGAAAGCTACTTTAGAAAGTACTGCATTCAAATACAATCAATTTGATTTGTCTCAATGATTGTCCAATGTAGTGAGAATTTAATGTTCAAAACCACAGCCATTTAATTAGTATTAGTTATATTACTAATTTACAACCATAATTATTAATCAGATAAACACATTTCTGCCCAATTTCTATTTTTTTCTTTTGACCAATACAAAAGTTTAACAAAAGTTCAATATGAAAATGGACAGGACTCAATTTTTATATTGTAATAAAACAAGTGCTGTGGAGAGGGAACATGTGGAAGCAGTTGATTTCTCTGGTGAATATAGCCATTTATACTCATTCCAAGACTTCTAACATTTTCTCATATTACCACCATTCCAGTATTGTTCTGTTGCATCTCCACACATTAATCTATCACAAGATTCCCGCAATATTCCTTGGACATGTCTGCCACCATTTGATTTCAACGATAACTTCTCGTCTATACATTTTTTTAACTAGGGAGGGCGAGCTTTGCTCATGGTGTCTAAATGAGCTGTAAGATACTTCCAAACAAAATGAATTCATGGGCTCTCTTCTGCCCAATTTCTTTAAACATAACAAAAGTATAGTTTAAAACATGAATTTAACATGTTGCTCAATGGTTAGAGTGTCGGCCCTTCGCACCAAAGGATCATGGGTTTGATTCCCGGTCAAGGGCACATATCTGGGTTGCAGGTTTGATCCCTGGCCTAATCGGGGCACGTGCAAGAGGCAAACAATAGATGTGTCTCTCTCACATCAATGTTTCTCTTTGTCTCTCTCTCTCTCTCTGTCTCCCTCACGTTCTCTCCCTCTCTGCAATTCTCTAAGAAATCAATAGGAAAAATAACCTCAGGTGAAGATTAACAACAACAAGAAGTCTCAGCAAGATTTCTCCAACCACTTACTTATATGTACCAAAATAATATCTATGGCACTATGGAGTATAAACAACCATGTAAAAGATAGTTCTTACATTTGTAAAGCCTATAAGTCATTTTTAAAAAATATATATTTTTATTGATTTCAGAGAGGAAGGGGGAGGGGAGAGAGAGATAGAAATGCCAATGATGAGAGAATTGGCCACCTCCTGCATGCCCCCCCACTGGAGACCGAGCCCGCAACCAGGCATATGCCTTTGACTGGAATCGAACCCGGGACCCCCAGTCCACAGGCCAACGCTCTATCCACTGAGCCAAATCAGCTAGGGCAGTGGTCGGCAAACTCATTAGTCAACAGAGCCAAATATCAACAGTACAACGACTGAAATTTCTTTTGAGAGCCAAATTTTTTAAACTTAAACTATATAGGTAGGTACATTGTTATTAACTTAATTAGGGTACTCCTAAGGCTTAGGAAGAGCCACACTCAAGGGGCCAAAGAGCTACATGTGGCTCGCGACCCGCAGTTTGCCGACCACGGAGCTAGGGCCTATAAGTCATTTTTTAAAAAGATACATTTGCAAAGTTCATCAATAGGAGCACAATATAGCTTTTCTAAATTAAGAGGCAGAGCAGCTACCAGATACCTTATTCAAAGAAGGGCAAGATATTCTTGCAGACAGATGAGGAAAACTATCCCCAAAGTGGCAGGACTTCAGCTGGGCTAAAGCAATGAGCAGAACTTGAAAGAGAGAGGAGGTATGATTTTCTAGAAGCAACAGCTTGAGCAAAGTCATTATTTTTAAGTACTCAGCCTTGCCACAGTAAGAGAAAGTTATTTCACTAGTTCTAAACTCTTTACTCACTTTCTTCTTTCTTCTCTCCATCTTGCAATCTCCTCTGGAGTATCTAACTTGATCTTCTTCATACCAGGAGCATGCATCTAGGGGGAAAAAGCCTGCTGAACATCAGGAAGCTTATATATGCTTTAGACTACTAGTAAATCTCAACATTATGGGGGATAATGGAGACTCTATACCCCAAAATTTAAAACTAAGTAAGTGGGTTTTATCCATCCTTACTATGACTTTTCCTTTAAAGAATGACCTGTATATTTAGACTAGAGGCCTGGTGCACAACATTCATGCACTGGGGGGTGGAGGGGTTTTAGGGGGGTGTCCCTCAGCCTGGCCTGCTCGCTCTCTCAGTCCAGGACCCCTCGGGGGATGTCCGTCTGCCGGCTTAGGGGAGCAGGCCTAAGCCGGCAGGCGGACATCCCCCAAGGGGTCCTTAGCGCTGCTGCAGAGGCAGGAGAGGCTCCTGCCACTGCTGCTGCACTCGCCAGCCATGAGCCCGGCTTCTGGCTGAGTGGTGCTCCCCCTGTGGGAGCGCACAGACCACCAGGAGGCAGCTCCTGTGTTGAGCATCTGCCCCCTGGTGGTCAGTGTGCATCATAGCGACCAGTTGTTCCACAGTTTAGTCAATTTGCATATTAGGGTTTTATTATATAGGATAAGTGCTATTGATAAGAAAAAAAGGAGTAACATAATTTTGGTAACAAAGTAAATGCATCCACTTTTCAACTGACATTAAAGACCCAAATTAATGACCTAACAACCAAAATTGAGGGAAGTAGCTAAAGAAATAATGAATACACAAAACAATTTGAAGAAGCATGGTGTAGAAAAACCACCATAGAATTTGGAGTTAAAAAACTCAAATGCAAGAATCCGTTTCTGAGGACGTGGGCAAATCATTATTTTATCTCTTAAATGGGGCCAATATTTATCTACTTTACATAGTTGTTTGTGAGGATAAAATTGATTAATAGATGTAAAATTGCCTTACAAAGTACTGCATAAATGTTAGTTATTATTAAGCTATGTAAAATGAAGAGCTATTGAAGATAATAGATCAACGAAATGAAAAGAGCACATATCGAAAAAACACAAAACCACAAGAACTTACATTTCTCCAATGGAATTGGACAATCTTCTCATGTGCACTAAAAGAGCAATCTACTTCCGGACACTGTAAAAATTAAACAAAAAAGATTATTCAATGTTTTCTATGTTAAATATACCCATTACTACATATACAGCCGTCTTCTAGTCATATTACATAGTTATCCCATCTATATGGTGTTGTCACTCATAGTTATGTCAATAGCAAAACAAAGATCACTTCAGAACAGAGTTATTTAAAAAGAAATGACAGCCCTAGCTGGTTTGGCTCAGTGGATAGTGTCAGCCTGTGGACTAAAAGATCCCAGGTTCGATTCCAGTCAAGGGCACATGCCCAGGTTGTGGGCTCGATCCCCAGGAGGGAGCGTGCAGGAGGCAGCCGATCAATGATTCTCTCATCGTTATGTTTCTATCTCTCTCCCTCTCCTTTCCTCTCTGAAATCAATAAAAATATATTTTTTAAAAGAAATGACATTTTCAAAGTATATAGTACAGTAATACGTATTATTTACTTTATTCCTAAAAGTGAGGGGCATTTCTATAACCTCAAAGAGAATCTTTTCCAAACTAAGAACTTTCTCTTTAATTTTGCTTCTCAAATATTCTGGTTAAAAAAAAATTTTTAAGTACTTAATAAGATCCAGACCATACTTAGAGTGTGATGGGCCATGGCAAATTAGAGTGTGATCAATGGTCAAGGGCAGCCTTAAAAGGAAAAGAACTTACAAAGGTGCACAGAGCAACTGGAGGGGAGAACCAGCCCTCTTACAAGGCAGAGGCTCCCACACATACTGACAGCTGCCAGACTGTCCTTACCTCTTCCTGAAGCAGTGGGCTCTCCACCCTCAAACTGCAAATCCCAGGGTCACTGTCCCAATTTGTCAGGTCATCAAACATTTCTATGAACTATAAGCTTTTAAGGAATAGAAGCACAGAATTTCTACCAAATAATACCCATTTTGTTAAAATTATTTCAGGATAGCCTAGCTGGCATGGCTCAGCGGTTGAGCATCAACCTATGAACCAAGAGGTCACAGTTCAATTCCTGGTTGGGCCACATGACGGGGTTGCAGGCTTGATCCCCAGTGGGGGGCATGCAGGAGGCAGCCAATCGTTGACTCTCTCTCATCATTTGTTTCTATATCTTTCACCCTTTCCCTTCCTCTGAAATCAATAAAAATAAAAAAAAAAACTACCTTCATATGTTCAGACATGTGTTTATCATATTTTTCTTGATTTTTGAAACCACGATCACAGGTATCACAAAAATAGTGGAAAACTGGTTCTTTTCTTTTCTGCAAACGAAAATGAAGAGGCATTAGGCTTTAGATGAAAAATCTTTCATCGGTAATAAAAACAGAACTATCCTTCTAGTAATACATACTTTGATTTTTCACATAATCTTTATACATGGAAGAGACTCCTGAATATATTACTAATAAAGGGATAATGCTGTTTCTTTTCTTTTAAGCAAAGGTATTAGGACAAGTCAGGCACAACAAAAAATTTAAATCTGAGTAGAGCTAATATAAACAGTGAATAGCCTTAGCTGGTTTGGCTCAGTGGATAGAGCGTCGGCCTGTGGATAGAAGGGTCCCAGGTTTGATTCTGGTCAAGGGCACATGCCTGGGTTGTGGGCTCGATCCCCAGTAGGGGGCATGCAGAAGGCAGCCAATCAATGATTCTCGCTCATCATTGATGTTTCTATCTCTCTCTCCCTCTCTCTTCCTCTCTGAAATCAGTAAGAAAAAGTGAATAGCTTACAAAGTGGTAACCTAATTAAGACTTAATAGAGCATATATCAAGATGATCTAGAAATAAGTATTTAGTGTAAAAAAAACAGCATTTCATCTTTTAGAAAAAAAAAATCATATATGTTTAAAACTACAGTAGGGGAAAAAAGAATTATTTAGGTAAAGATTAGTTATTTTTATACCAATTTTTCTATTTTATGCTTAAATGTAAAACAAAAAATTACAATGAAACTCTATAGGGAATATTTCATGTTGAGATGTTAATAAGTATAGTATAGTTTTTCACAATATTTTGTTAATATTAGCTACATATTTTCATGCCAAAATAAAGAATCTTATTCAACTAATAACATTATTTATATACTTTAGAAGTTGAAAGGCCAGATTGTAAACATCAGAATAAAGCAAGCCCATTTTAAAACTTGGTTTCTGAACATAACCAAGAGTTGTTCCTCCTTAAAAAACATTCAAAAGATTTTTAATTCCATCACCCCTACGAATCTTCTAGTAATATTCATATATAATTTATATATGTTTTACTTCATTGAGGTTTAATAACATTTACATTTATCTATAATCCTAATTCTCAATAATACTCCTGACACTATAATAAAATGAATTCAATGTTTCCTTTATCTATAATTTTTTCATTTATTTCTCAAAAAGATTTCACTTGAAATTTTTACTTAAGCTAAGATCCTTAAAGATCTTATTATAGCAAAGCTCCACTGTGTCAATAATGGGTGCAAAACACTAAGAGAGTTATGACAGAAGCACAGATATGGAAGAATAACATAGGGACCAAAGTGTTACATTCAAGAACATTTTAAAAAATACCTTTTTTTTATGTTTTCTACTGGGAGGGAAGTTGAAGTCAGTAAACTCTGCATCATATTGTTGTGGAAAATAAGAATGTTTAACTGAAAAACAAAAAGAGATCCATAAATGTTTGCAATGAAACAATTATTTAAAATTGTATTTGCTGTAGCATGTCACAAATACTTGAGTTAAAAAGTGGTAAACTGCACCTTCTAAGAATAGTAGTTTGAACAAATTATCAAAGATTAAGACTAGTCTATCAAATAAACATTTTTCCAATTAATACATGGTGGCAAGATTAAGTGTCCATAAATGCTTTAGGCATCTAAGCAATGGGCAAGCTAATCTGATAAAATTCAGATTATTTCAAACATTATGTGCAATAATGTAGCTATTTCAAACATTAGAAATGTAAACAGTAAAAACCCTTTTACAGCTCTTTCAACATCAATTTTACACCAGAAAACAACCTCGTGAAATACTTTTTCTCCTAAATTCTTTTCCTTCCCTATTGCCATGACTCAACTCTGAAGCCCTGATCTTTCACCCAGACTACTGTAACAGCCTCCCAAACTGTTTGCCAGTTTCTTCGAACAGACCCTGCACATTGACACCACAAAAAATAATCCCCCAATCATCACAACTCTACTCAAAATCTGCACATGGCTTCCTAGAGGCCTTCATGAGATCCTGGCATATTTTCTCACTCTTTCCCCATTCCTCCCACATACCCTGCCTCAGTCACACTAGAACACTGTAATCTTCAGAATTCTCTTTGTACTGACACCTCTTTGCCTCTGCCTTAAAAGTATCTCTTCCTAAACATCTCCCAAGACAATTCTTCCAAAAGCTGTTCCCAAAGCCTCAACACTCAGAAATCACCTTTTATATGCCCCCATCACCAGTCACACCGTATTGTGATTTACATTTATGAACCATCTCACCTGACTTAGGACTGCCTTAGGCACATTGATATTCCTAGCATTTGGCACAGAATAAACACTGATTTAGATTCAGTGTAATGTAAAAGGAAGTGTATGCAGAGTTGGAGAACAGTGAACAATATCATGTCTTTAAATATGATCTGTATGCTGATGACACCTAAACTTACAACTCCAGCCACAAATCTCCCCTGAAAGTACTAAATAGCTAACAGCCTATTCAACATCTCTACTTGACACACATATTTCTAACTCACTCCTGGTCTGCTCTCCAAATCTGCTCTATCCACATCCTCTCTAGTTGCTTGGCAAAAAAACTATTAAGTTATTCGTATCTCTTTACCTACAGCAAATGGTTTTGGTCCTACTCTACCTTCAAAATATATCTAGAATCACCTCCTGAGCCCCACCCTAAGCCCCACCCTGATCCAAGTCCCCAATATCTCTCACCTGGAAAACTGCAATAACTTCCTAACTGGCCTCCCTTTCATTCGATTCCTATTGGTAGTCACATTAATCCTTTAAAAATATAGATCAGCCGAAACCGGTTTGGCTCAGTGGATAGAGCCTTGGCCTGCGGACTGAAGGGTCCCGGGTTCGATTCCGGTCAAGGGCATGTGCCTGGGTTGTGGGCACATCCCCAGTAGGAGATGTGCAGGAGGCAGGTGATCGATGTTTCTCTCTCATCAATGTTTCTAACTCTCTATCTCTCTCCCTTCCTCTCTGTAAAAAATCAATAAAATATATTTTTTTAAAAATATATATATCAAATCATGTCACTCCTTTGCACTATCCATATCACAACAGTAAAAATCCAAGTCCCATCAACTACAAAGCCCTCACAGGTCTGTCCTATCCCGCAATTTTCTACAGGCTCATTCCTCTTTAGACACACGGATCTGTACAGCTCCTGCCTCGAGGCCTTTGCAGTTGTTCGTCCCACCTGTATCCCTATTCCCCCAGAAGTACCCCCGGGTCTGATCCTTCGCCTCCTTGACGTCTTTTCACAAATGTCACCTTCCTTAGGACTGACATTTAAAACTGCACTACCTATCCGTCTTTTCTTTATCTCCCTCCGTAGCACTCACTGCCTTCAAACACAACTTCATTTTGTCTGTTTTCCTACACCAGATGTTTCCTACCACATTCCCAGTTCCCGATACATAGTTGGAACTCCATAACCAACCGCTCAATTGAATGAAAACATTCCTGTCGGACCAATTGTGAGACATGCGTGATCAGACTCCCACGAGTGCAGCGCAAAATCAGAAGGGGCGGGGAAGGCAGAAAAAGTGAAGAGGGAAGAAGGGGAGAAGGAGGGGAAAGGCAGGGGGTGGCACGGGGGGAGCAGCAGCCTACCCGGGGTGTGGTGGGACGTCTGATGCGGAGGGAAACTGCTAGGAGGCGGTCTCCAGTGCCAAGATGTCGAAGCCTGGAAATTCCAGGAAGGCTGGCCGCTGATCTGAGGCTGAGCATCAAGGCGGACTGGGTGTCGAAGAGGTCTGGGTCCCGGGAAGAACCCGGGGGCGTCGAAGCGCGGGAGGGCGCCCCCGGTGTCCGTGGGGGGGCTGCGTATCCCGAGCCAGGCTCCCGACCCCGCGGCGGGAGGCGGCGACGACGGCGGCGGCGGCGGCGGCAACATGGCCCAGAGCATCCACTTGTGCTGCAGCGGGACCGGGTCGCTCAGAGGCCCCCAACGTGGGGATCCGCTCCGGGGCCGAAAACCACCCGCGGGAGTCACGAACCCGCTAGCCGGCTCAGCCATGCCACCTTCAGTCTGGGAGCCCAGCGTGCGAATTG